>NW_023270783.1:24579-328893 GCF_011800145.1 Mirounga leonina | reverse complement strand
AGGGTATTATGCTGAGCGAAATAAGTCAATCAGAGAAAGACAATTATTATATGATCTCACTCATATGTGGAATTTAAGAAACAAAGGGAGGATCATAGGGGAAAAATAAAAATAAAACAAGATGAAACCAGAGAGGGAGATAAACTATGAGACTGTTAATCAAAGGAAACAAACTGAGGGTTGTGGGGGTGTGGGGTGTAGGAGGATGGGGTAACTGGGTGATAGACATTAAGGAGGGTACATGAACATTGGCTGTTATATAGGACTGATGAATCACTGACCTCTACCCCTGAAACTAATAATATAATATATGTTAATTAATTGAATTAAAAAATACAAAAAGCAAACAAAAAAGTGCATATATTAAAATAAATTTTGTAACATTTATCATTGGGTCGTAAAATTACAAATTACAAATGACATTCTTCTTCTCTGTGACCTTTTCTTAATTTTCTTACAATTGATTATTGGTAATCAGCAGAAAAAAAATAGGCCCCATATCCCTACAGGTCTTACATAATAGCCCAGATTCTAAATCTTTCGAATATCCTAAAATAGGCTTCTTCCCATTTCTCATTTCTGAAGAAATAAACATGTAACAGTGAGTCCAGAATAGCAGGAACCTAGGGGGCATCCAACAATTATTGGTTTCTTTGCTTACTTCCCTAGGTTCTTAAGAACTACTCTCCTATCATTCCTTCTTATTAAACTTTCTCTTATCTGCTTTCTCTGACTTGATTTCAATTTTGTATGTGACATTTGCTGTACCTCCAGCTTTGTCCAAGCTATTGATTGGTGGTCCCTGATAGACACTGACTCCAACAATGAAAAGCAGACACATCTTTCTATAAGGGAGAAAAGTATAAAAGGAATGTCAGCTTCAGCGTTTTGTAGTATTCTTAAGCCAGAAAAAACCCCCAGGATATATTAAAGCCAGTTAGGAGTTAATCGTTCCATCATACCCATAATGTTGTATTAGAGTACAGCCTACTTTCTGCTCACTGGATCTCCAAAGGGACTGGAATCATTTGCCCTGCAGCAACAAAGCAAGTATGTACACCATTCACAACTTTGTATATTAAATGTTTTGTCAAGAAGGAAGTCCAGACAGTGAGTGGTTAAACATAAGTAAATGGAACAAAAAAACAGAGGTCGCAACTTGTCAAACCAGAACTTACCTTTCTTCTATATTTCTCTCTTAGATGATACATTCATGGATACAACTGCCATTTTTTACCAATTGAGTTACAAATTCCTAGAGTGAAGTGAGTAGCTGTTCATTGACTCCACGTATTTTTGTTGAATGTCTGCCCCGCATCATCTGCCTGAAGACAGCTCCTCCAAAAGGACCTCGGCCATCTTCAATCCCCTCCCGGAGTGTCTTCAGCAAGGAAGATGAACTCTCATCACAGAAGACGAGTAGAAGTTGGCACCCCACCCAGACACACTCTGTCCCAAACTGTCAGACCCACCCCCGCATCGAGTCTTCTGAGGGCCTCTTCTGCTTTCCTACAACTATTTGCTCTCCCCCAAGTTGGCTACACCCCTCCCCTTCCCCTATAAAGACATATATAAGCCTTCAAATCTCACCCAGTCTGTGGGATTCTCTCTTTTCCCTATGATGCCCCTGAGTGCGTAATATTAAAGATGACTACATTTGCCTACCTTCTCTGCCATTAATGTGCCTGTTGTCTGTTTATTTCATCCACCCAGCTACAGAGCCTAGGAGGGTAGAAGAAAGTTCTTCCTCCCCTCCAAGAGAACCTCCAGGTTCCTGACTCTTGGTGATACCAGGTTACCTTTATGGCTGGTGTTATTTCCTTCAAATTGCTGCAAACGCTTTGTAAATTCTCTCTCAAAACCTGACAGAAGGAAGGCAGGAGAGTGGAGAGCACCCTGGAACAGGCATCAGGTGGCCTGTGTGTTACCACTCCCTCTGCAGTTACTGGATCCTCAACTTGGGCAAATCTCATAGCCCCTCTAGGCTGCCATTTCTCATCTGTGAGAAGGATGGGGCTGGGGGTGGGGGGAGGACAGTGAGTCATCTCTCAAGTTCCTTACTGCTCAAAAACCTCAATGAGCCAGTTCCTGAAATGTTGGTGGAAGCAAGAGATCATATCTTTTGCATCATTGGTACTATGGTCATATTGAAGAGCTGGTTGGATACCTACTGAATTGGCGTTTCCCCATCTTCCTTTCTTTAAATGATCTGCTCTTGAATTGCTTATCCTCTTTTAAGTGGGTATTAGGGAAATATCTGATGTTTTCTTCCTTGGCTTACAGCCATGGCCTCTTGTCCCAGAGTTTTCTGAGCCTATGAATAATTACCTGGTATAACTTATGGATACCCTGAAGGTAATGACATAGATTACTCATGATTCAGTTTTGCTTATACTTCCCCGTGCAAAGTTCTCCCTGTCTAAAACACTCTGGAATGAGAACATTACCAACAATACTACTTACTTTAAATGTATACAAAAATTTCTACTGGAGTGTCTTTCATGTTCCTTTTACCAATGATCAGTGCAGTCTTTAGCAAAGAGTGAGGAAAAGTAAGTATCTTCAGTAATGTTGGAAGGACTCTTTAAAACAGTTTTCTTACTTTTTACATTTCATTTCCAATTTTTTTGTGGCTAATATATAGAAACAATTGATTTTTGTATGTTGACCACATATCCCACAGCTTTGCTGAATTCACTGATTAGTTCTAATAGATTGTGTCTAAATTTCTTCAGATCTTCTATATATATAATCATGTGTAAATAACACTTTAACTTCTTCATTGTCAAACTATATGCTTTTTGTCTCTTTCTCCTTCCCTTCTTGCACTGACTTGAACCTCCAGTATTATGTTCAATCTAAGTGGTGAGAGCAAATATTTTTTCTTCTCTGATCCCAGAGGGAAAAGCATTTGCTACTTCACAATTCAGAATTTTCTATATTAGCCAAAGGCCTTTGTAGATACTTTCACCAGCTGGAGAAATATCCTTCTCTTTCTACTTACTGAGTGTTTTTGTGATTAAAGGTGTTGAATTTCACTGAATGACTTTTCTGCATCTATTGAGATGATCCTTTGTTTTTTCTCCTTTATTTTACTAGTGATTTTTGGTTAATAAAAGCTTTTCAAATGTTAAATGTACTTAGTAATGATGTGTTCACCCTTTTATAAATTGTTGGATCTAATTTGCTAATATTTTATTTAGGATCTTAGTATTCATCAGGGAGATTGGTCTGTAACTTTATAATATTTATGTCAGGTTCTGTTACCAAAGTTATACTGGCCTCATAAAATGCGTTAGCAAATATCCCCTTTTCCTCATTTCTGTGAAAAAGTCATATAAGATTAGTATCATTTTTTCCTTAAATTTTTGAAAGAATTTACCAGTGAAGTCACCTGAGCCTGAAGTTCTTATAAAGGGACTATTTTTTAATAACTGATTCCATTTCTTTAAAAGATATGAGAATATTTAGATATTACATTTCTTCTTATATCAATTGTGATAAATGGATTTTTTCAAAAAATTTCTCCATTTAATCTAACCTGTCAAGTTAACTTTGTTTTGAATTTCCTTCTATTATGTTCTCATATCTGTAAGATCTGTGGTAATATCTCAGTTTTCATTACAGCTATTGATAATTTGTTGTTTTTTTTTTTACTCATCAGTCTGATAAATGTTATATTATTTTTATTAATCTTTTTAAAAGACTAACTTCTGGTCTTGTTGATTTTGTCTATTGTCCATCTATTTTTCTATTTCACTGATTTCTATTCTTAAGTATTTTTTTCCCTCTATTTTTTTGGGTTAAATTTGGTCATATTTTTCTAGCTTTTTCAGATGGAGGTTTAAATAATTGATTTTTAGTGTTCCTTCTAATTTACTCATTAAAGCAATAAATAAATTCTCTCTTTTTTTTAAGTAGGCTCTATGCCTAACATGGGGCTCAGATTCACCAAAAGTCACATGTTCTACCAACCGAGCCATCTAGGCACTCCATAAATTCTCTTCTAAGCATTGCTCTAACTACATCCTCCACATTTTGCTAGATTGTATTAGTAATTATTATTTGAATTCAAAATATATCTAATTTTCATTCAGCTTTTTGTTTGATGGGTTAGATGGGAATGTGTTGCTTAATATTCAGATATTACTGGTTAGTTTTTGTTATTGATTTCAACTTCAATGTCAGTATAGTTAGAAAATATTCTCTGTGTGATTTCAGTCCTTTGAGATTTGTTAAGACTTATGTGTCACTATACGGCTCAGTATATGGTTTATTTTGACGGCCGTTTTATATGTGCTTGAAAATAGTGTTATTTGGGGTGCCTGGGTAGCTCAGTCAGTTAAGCACCCAATTCTTGATTTCAGCTCAGGTCATGATCGCCTAGTGGTGAGATGGAGCCCGGCATCAGGCTCCACAGCATGGAGCCTGCTTAAGATTCTCTCTCTCCCTGTCCCTCTGCCCCGCCCCCGAATCCCCACCCCACCCCCACTTGCATGTGCACTTTCTCTCTCCCTCCCTCTGAAAAAAAAAGAAAGAAAGAAAGGAGAAAACAGAGTTACTCTGCAGTTTGGGGTGAAATAATTCATAAATGTCAATTTGGCTATTAATGCTGTTCAAATCTTCTGTGTCCTTAATGATTGTTGTTTGTTTTATCAGTTATTGAGATCAGTAATTGTGGATTTGTTATTTCTCTTTAATTTCTGCCAAATTTTGCTTTTCGTATTTTGAGGATATGCTATTAGATACACATATGTTTATGATTCTTCTGTCTTCCTGTAGAATTCACCCTTCCAGTATTATGAAACCTCCCTCTTTATCACTAATAGTATTTCTTGCCTTTTCATCTATTTTTTTGTGATATTAATTTGCCAGACCAACCTTATATTGCTGGTGTTTATATAATATGTAATTTTCCATCTTTACACTTCTGCCTTTGTACTTAAAGTGTTACTCTGTGAAATAGTACATAGTTGGATATTTTCTTATTGAGCCTGACAATCTTTGCCTTTAAGTTATAATTTGGTCTCTTTTATTTTCATATAATTTCTGACATCACTGAGTTTAGGCCTCCATGTTGCTATTTGCTACTTATCCCAACTATTCTTTGTCCCTTTGTATTTTTCTTTACTCTTTTCTTTTGGATAAATCTAATAAATTTCTAATTCCACTGTATTTACTCTAGTATTTTTTCAACCTTATCTTTTTCTAACTTTAATAGTTTAAATGGACACAGATTCCTGATTGGCAAGGAATATGGTACTGAATAAAAATCACATGGAAAAGCCATATTTGCAGAAGAGGCATTTTGTTGGTGAGAAAAGGCAGAGCAGAGAGACTCACAATTAGGAACAGCACTGCAGAGCTGACCTTTGATGATTGGGAGAAATGAAAGCAGAAAGAGTGAACTCAGATACACTACCCAGTGTTCAGGAACATAACCCTGGCCCTTCCCCGATCTGAACCTTCTGAAATCTGCTTGTCCATAAAAAACTTAGTTTACTTATGCAAAATTCTTAATTTAAAAGTGAATTAAAATAGAATTGGTATAATATTGTCAGAAATACACAATAAAAGGGAAAAAATGACAAATGAACAATGAGCATTAACTAGAAAAATATTGCCACAAAGACTGTGATAGAGCAGGTGAAAACTGAACAGATAACACTGGATCACAAAAGCTCAATGAGTTTGTTTCCCCTATAATGCAAACTCACAAATAGAGATGAAAGAGGCCAGGGAAAATCATGCAGACAACCCCCAAAAGTGAAAGCTTCAAAAGGAAATTGAAAAAATCATCCTGGAAATGAAGGTCAAACTGAAAGCAACATGAAGAAGAAAAAACATTGTGGAAAACATAATAATGGAAATGGAGCACAGGAAAGAGAAGAGCAAGAAAAAATAAAATAAAAATAAATATTTTAATGGATTAGAGAGAATATGTTTTATATATGGAAGACCAATGAGATCCAACACACATAACCTTCATCCCATTAGAAGAAAACAACAACAACAAAAAAAACAAGTGGAGAGTGGGGGAGTATAGGAAAAATATTTAAAGATAAAATTCAAGAAAACTTTCTGAAAATTAAAGAGGACTTTAATCTACAGATTATAAGGAAATAACTTGTTCCAGAAAAAAACTCATATAAAAGGATAAACATTAAGATATTATCTTGAAGTTTCTTTCTTCAAAGATACTTCTTTAGGCATCCTGTAAAAATATCAAGTTATCCAAAAGTAAGATGACCATATAATTTGTTGTTTTAACTGGAACAATTGACAGAGTGAGAGTGGATATTATTAGTCATTACATTGTCACAGCATAAGCTGGGGTTGTCCTCAGGAACCAGATGAATAAATATATATTCATTCTCCCTATAAGGAGGAAAGAGTCAGGCTAACCCCAGACTTTTCCACAATGGCAATCAATGAGCATTCCTGGCATCCTCAAGGAAAGTGTGTGTAACCTCAGAATTTCACACCTGGACTGCAGTTCCCATGGATATTTTCATTTTTTAATTTTTAAATATTTCTTTACTTTTTAAATTATTTATTTATTTATTTATTATTATTTTTTTAATGTAGGCTCCACACGCAGCACAGAGCCCAATGCAGGGCTTGAACTCACAACCCTGAGATCGAGACCTGAGCTAAGATCAAGAGCCAGGTGATTAAACAACTGAGACACCCAGGTGCTCCCTCATGAACACTTTTTAAAGAAATTACTACAGAATGCAATTTAGTCAGCTAAGATAATATAACCACATATAAAGCACTGATGAGTATTAAAAGCATTTAACTGTATGATAAATATGGAGATTGTGCTTACTGACCAGAATAATAACACTAAAACTTCTCAGAATGTACAAATGAAATAACTCAGAAAAACTGTGGGCAATGTGGAAAGAGAGTGGGGAATATTTCTTTTCCCTTTTATAACCACAAATAAAAAGATCTCATTTAAAGGCAATAAATGAAGTAGAAGCATAAAGATATAAAGGTAAACTTCAAAAAAAAGAAAACAACTTCATAATTAAGTAGAATTGCTCGGTAGACAGGAAAGGGAAGTCGGATAAAATGGAAGTATATTAATTCCAACATTGCTTATGGTAGGGAGTCAAAATGTGATATCTAAAGGAAAAAAATTATCTCAGTTTGGATCACTAACCAAATGAGAAACATCTAAGACATAGTGACTCAGCAAGCTTTACCTGTTCATTAATAAGTATTTATTGTCCTACTATGTGCCAGGTGTATAGTAGGTGCTGGCAAAATACCCATGAACCGAAATGACAAAGCTCTTACCCTAAAAATGCTCCATTTTAGGAGAAGGAGACAGATAGCAAAGAAAGAAACAAGTAAATATATGGTGGGCCTGATGGTGAGGAGTCCTACAGAGAAAAATTAAGCTGATAAAGAACTGCCAGCATGCAGGTGGGGGGATTGAGGAGGGCTATTATATATAGGGTGGTCAGGGAGCCAGGACTCTGCAGGCCATCAGAAAGACTCTGAGACATAACACTCTGGAGGGTTTTATGATCACAAATCAAAGAATCAATAAAGGACTATGAGGTGAGTGCTGAAGAAAGATAGCAGGTGTCATGATTTTTATATTACACATTGGTCAATTCGGGGCAAAAAGAGACAAAAAAGAACATTTTAAAGAAATTATTAGCACTCAAAAACCAAAAATGACTAGAAATATAAGAAATGAGACAGAAGACTCTCTTTGTCCATGACAGGTCAAATTAATAAAAATGAGTATGTAAAAGACCTAAACAACATAATTATTGAGGTAGATGAAGATGATACGTATATTGTTAAAATAAGCTGCTTTTTTTTTATTCTTATGTTAATCCCCATACATTACATCATTAGTTTTAGATGAAGTGTTCCATGATTCATTGTTTGTGCATAACACCCAGTGCTCCATGCAGAATGTGCCCTCCTCAATACCCACCACCAGGCTAGCCCATCCTCCCACCCCCCTCCCCTCTAGAACCCTCAGTTTGTTTTTCAGAGTCCATCGTCTCTCATGGTAAAATAAGCTGCTTTTTAAGTGCTCACAGGACATTCACAAAAACTAATAACATATTAGGTCACAAATAACATCTCAGTTCTTCTCCCCATATTACCAATAATTCCCCAAAATAGCAATAGCCACGCCCCCAAAATACCATTTCCTAATCACAATGTGATATAACTAGATATAAATAATACACTAAAACCCAGAAAAGCTTCTACTTCCTGGAAGTTGAGAAATTCTTTCATAAACAGCATTTGGGTATAGGAGACACAGAAATCTAAATTGCATATCTAGAGAAATAATCACAATAAAAAACTAAGTCATAACTGAGCTGCAGCTAAAGCACCAATCAATCACAGGAAAAATACAACTTTAAATACAGTGCTCAACTCTATGCAAATACCTAGAAAACCAGGATGAAATGGATACTTCTCATGGAAAAGATAAATTACCAAAGTTGACTCCACAAGAGACAGGAAACCAAAATGATAAAGCCTCTCACAAAAAAATGCCAGGTGGTTCACCATAGAATTGGACCTAATCTTTAAGAGATCCATAACTCCAGTGCTATCTAAACTGTCCTAGATTACAAACAAGATATCCGCAAATTTTTTTGTAACATTAGCTTACTGTTAAAACAAAAGCCCAACTATAATAGCTTAAACAAAACTACAGAGTAGTATCATTTAAAACTGTCAAAGTGGGGTACCTGGATGGCTCAGTTGGTAGAGCATGCAATATTGAACTCAGGGTCGTGAGTTCAAGCCCCATGTTGGGCCTAGAGCTACTTAAAAAAAAAAAAACTGACAAGGCAGAAATTCTAAATAAAATATCAGGCAAACATTACATGACTATTACAATGACCATGTGGGCTATATTAATGAAAACGAATGGGTATGTCAATATTAGAAAATCTATTAAAACAATTTACAGTATTAAAATATTAAAAGAGAAAAATAATTGTTTCTATTGACTATGAAAAAGCATTTGACATGTGCCACTTGAACTGAATTGAGTTGAATCGAATTGAATCGAATTGAATTGAATTGAATTGCTGGATTCACTGAAGAAGAAATGAGTCGGAAGCTGAGTGGTATTTCCAAAGGTATGCTGTGCTAGAGCTGTTTTCTTACACTCATCGCCCATCCCTGTGCTGTCCAAGGTGGATAACACAATTGATTGTCTACTATGGTCTTTCAGGAGAACTTGGAGGGGGCCTCCCAGTCCTGTTCCATACACCACTCCAAGCAGCCACCACCAGCTAATCAGACTGGCACACAATAGAACAGATCATAACAAACTATCCCTCTCACTTTTCACTCGGTTCTTCTCATCCCCATCAGCCACCCAGCCGTGCCATTCATTTCTATAGGATGCACCTGGGCTTGTCCCTGCCTCTCCCCTTATGCCACTGCCACCATGGGGCTGAGATTTCCTCTCCTGACCACCTCATGCTTCCAGCTTGGCCTCCCTGCATCCCAAGGTTGTCTCTGTCCCATTAATCCTGCAAACAGCAGCCTTCGAGCAATCTTCTGGAAATATAGTATTTTTAAATCATATTAAGCTAGTTCAGAAATCTTTGGTGACTCCACACTGCAAACATAAGAGTCCAAAATCACGAGCCTGACACTGACAGCCAGCACCCACCTTTCCCATCATGTCCCTTGTTCTTGCCTCATGCAGTCTTCAGAACCCCTCAAACCATGGACCACAGCCAAATTCTCTTCATACTTTCTCACCTCTATTTCTTGTTCATATTGCTCTCTTTCCCGCCTTGAAAACTCCAAGCCCACTTGAAATTCTACCCATCTGTCAAGGTTAATTGAAACCCTAAATCTTCTGTGAAAACTTTCCCAATCATCTCTGCTCTGGTATTTTTTCTGTGATATATTAGCACTAATACTCACTTGATTTACCATCTGCATCATCTATTACCTACTTTAAGCATATTTTTTGGTAAATCCTAATTACACTGTAAACCCATTCAGGACAGGACACCTGTTCCATACTCCTTTGTAGTCTTCACAAGAGGCAGTACCACACTTTATTCATTGTAAGCTTCAACACTAACTAGCTAAGCAATTTCCCGGTAAGAGACTTAACATATAAAACCGCATTTTCTAATACTTCCTAATCTCAGTGAATCACTCCATATTCTAATTGTAGTTCCTAATATGAAGAATCAAATATAATCTTGATCAAAGAATCTGAATTTTACTATTTCTACCATGACATCCCTTTGGAGGGAAGAAAAGAGCTTTAAATTATTTAAATGTAAGGGTTACATCTTATTTGTCATTTGGAGTGCTCTTATATCCTGCCAGGTGAGTGCTGTTAACTGTTTGACTCTATTGGATGTCAGCTTGTGGTCAAGCCCATGGAACCTAAATGCTTGTTTTAAATGTTTTCATAATGGGGTAATGAATTTTACACTCAACATTCACAAAATATCCCATGCTCACACTGGCAAGTTTTCATTAATGAAATCTTAAAGCAGGTTACCTTAATTTTCTTTTCTTCACTGAAGGAATACCTGACACATGGTCAGTGCCCAAGTCTTCAGTGGCCAGCTTGATGAATTTTCACACACGTGTCTCCTGTTTGACCACCACTCAGATTAACACATAGAGCATTTTCAGCACCCCAGAAAGTTCCCTCCTGCCCTCTTCCAATCAATATCTGGGTAACCACCCTGCTCCATTTTCTGTCATGTTTCTGAGCTTCACACAGAATCATATAATCTGTACTCTTTTTGTCTGACTTTTTCACTCTATGGTGTGTGTTTCTGTAGTTTGTTGTTTTATCATTGCTGCAGTAACATTACCTTTGTTACTGTCTACTTTTTTTAACTCACCATTATTTATTTTTCTTAAAGTTTATATATACATATATACATATATACATATTTTAAAGATTTTATTAATTTATTTGACAGAGAGAGAACACAAGCAGGGGGAGTGGGAGAGGGAAAAGCACGCTTCCCACGGAGCAGGGAGCCCGATGTGGGGCTCGATCCCAGGACCCTGGGATCATGATCTGAGCCGAAGGCAGACGTTTAACGACTGAGCCACCCAGGCACCCCTATATATACATATATAAATATATATATATTTAGTAGTCTCTACACCCAACGTGGGGCTCAAACTCACAACCCAGAAATCAAGGGTCATGTGTTCCACTGACTAAGCCAGCCAGAGAACCCAGACACCCTGGTTACTGTGTACTTTTTTGCTGCAACCAATGACAAGTTGAGTATATATTTATTTAATAAATATGTTGATATTTCCTTTACACTTGCAACATGTATCTAAATTTTATACATTTAGATGTACTATACTTGTGGGTTTAAAATTTCTCATTTTGGGTGGCTGGGTGATAGACATTGGGGAGGGCTTGTGTTGTGGCGAGGCTATGTATTGTGTAAGACTGATGAATCACAGACCTGTACCCCTGAAACAAATAATACATTATATGTTAATAATAAAAAATAAATAAATAAATAAAATTTCTCATTTTACCCCCAGGTAACAGCAGCTGATCAAATTGATGATCCATAGCAGTTATGAAAAGCAAAATCTGGGAATATTTTAGAAGACATGAGCAATGGTTTTTACCTTAATGAGGCAAGAAGACACTTAAGAATATTACTAATACGGCCTTTAATGTGTAATGTGAAATGTTGGTGAGTTTTGAGGATAGATTGTCTGTAGATGTTATCCTAATTATTGATTGATTAGCATTAACATTAAGCAAGTTAAAATATATAACTTACCTTCTTTCCCACACTGCTTATGTTTGGCCAGGAAAATGTAATATTTCTAGTGCCCTGAGCATCATAGAACAATCACCAAAAATTCAACTTATCATATTTGTTGGCTTTCACTAAGTTATGCTATGATAACAAACCACCCCAATGCTACAGCATCACTTTGTTGTAACAAATCTCAGTGTCTTGCTACAACTAATCTCTCCTTCATAATACATGTCTATCTTATATGGCTCTGCACCACATATTCTTAATTCCAGGACCTAGGCTAAAAGTGAGTCTCTGTTGAGACATGCCAGACTCTAGATAGAGGGAAAAGAGATGTGATGGCTCTGAATGCTTCTGTGTGACACACAATCCTTTGGCTGAAGCAAGTCTTATGGCCAAGTGTGCTATAGAAGGGGAAGGAAAAATCTTCCTGTAGGATGAGCCCTACAGGAAAGGAGATGAATACATTGACTGAGAGTTCAGTCTACCTCAGGTAGTATCTTAGTATCATCATCACTATCTCCACTACCATGCATGGTCTATGTCATGTGAGATTTTACCTGCATACTCATCCAGAAATCTGTGGAACTGCTTCATTAATGAAGACAACTCCCCACAAGAATGGATAATTTAAAAGTAGCATGTGGAGGGGCGCCTGGGTGGCTCAGTCGTTAAGTGTCTGCCTTCGGCTCAGGTCATGATCCCAGGGTCCTGGGATCGAGTCCCACATCGGGTTCCCTCCTCGGCAGGAAGCCTGCTCTCCCTCTCCCACTCCTGCTGCTTGTGTTCCTGTTCTCGCTATCTCTGTCTCTGTCAAATAAATAAATAAAATCTTTAAAAAAAAAAGTAGCATGTGGATACCCCAACATGTAAAAACATTAACTCATTTTCTTAGCATTTGCCTTTTCATGCAGGTGTACGAATCTCGGGTAAGCAGCCATTAAGGAGGACGATCCATATCCAAATCCACAACTAACATCAGCAACTGGTCTTTACAGAAGGAGAAATAGTACATTTGAACTAGCAGAGCTCCTACTGCTTATGTATTACCTGGCTATGGGTTCAAGAATAAATGAGCTGAATGAGTCAAAATGACTGCCAAATAGCCTAGAGGATGTTCCTGGTCAAATTGACACGAATCTCTCCCAATGGAGAGATATTTATGATGCTAAGGTGTGGATAAACACCTACACCACCTGTCCAAAGTGAGACTATCAGCTTTAGAGAGAATGAACTTGAGGTCACCTTGTTGTTTGAGATTAGTTGGTCACTAGCTGCTATGTAGAACTGATGGGTACCCTTGCTTGACTTTGTTTTGCAAGACACCGAGGCTGCTAGGGATAATGGATGCCCTGTATTTGTCTAATTCCCAGGTTGACACCATGTCTTGGCTTTTCCGATTGGAAGCTATATTGTTTAAAAGGCAGAAAGAAGCACCTTTGAGAAATATTCAGAGATCCTAAGGTGTTGGTGTTTGTTATAAATAGAGCAGAATGTACCTGGTCTTTTATCCAGTTGTACTTTCCTTTTTTAAGTAAACCTCAGAAAGAAAGAAAGAAGAAAAGTTGGTATAAAACCAGTTGTGGTCTAAGATAGGGGTCAAAAAATTTATCAGTGGAAGACCTGATAGTAAATATTTATGGCTTTGGGAGACATCCAGGCTCAGTCCCAGGAATTCAGCTCTGCCACTGGAGTATGAAAACAGTCAGAAAATGCATAAGTGAGAGGATGTGGTTATGTTAAACAAACAAATGAACCAAAAAACCCCCACTTTATTCACAAAAAGAGGCAGCAGGCCAGACTTGACCTGCAGGTTGTAGTTTACCCACTGTTGGTATAAGATAATGTATGGAGGGCCAGCAATAAGATAACTTTTGGAAAACAAAGTTTTAGGCAGTCTCGAACTCTAAAATAGGGAGTAAATGCATGAAAGGAACTCTGAGTCAAGTGAGGATGGTAAGTATGGCTCAGTGCTATAGCCCCATCAAGAACACAGTCCAGGGAATACTCCTAGAAGGGAGAATACCTTTTCCCCACTTCTGTTTTCCATAATGAGAGATTTTCCCCTAACACTAAGGAGGTGGAGCTATTATTTGATTAGCAAACTTAAGAAGATAACTTCGCATGCTTGGCTTGGCTCTGCCCTATCTCTTCTTGAGAGAAAGTTGCTTACAAGGACGAAACATTCTCTGCTGTGTTCTCATGCCTAGACGGTACACCCTCCCCCCCCCATAGGGAGGCTCAATCCTATCCAGGATTACATGGTACTAGGTAAGAAAGTCTGCCTAATCTGAGATTTAATATTGCCAAGCTAACTTGTTGAACACATCTCAAGCCTTGTTTGCTAGTGTGGCCTGCATTATTAAAAAAGATAACAGTTCGGTCTTCTTTGTTTTTCTTCAAACTATTTACAAGCTGAGTAGGGGAGAGTGGCATTCACTGGGCACCACCACTCAGAGGCCTCAACATATAAAACAAAAAATTTTTATTTAATACTCTCATTTGAGAGACAAATGAAATACTGTAAGTCAGGTTGGGGACTACCAAGATAGAGAGATGAACCAGAGGTGGACTGAGTCTTATTGAACCTGTAACCCAACCCTGATCCATCTCAATTCCTAAATGGATTGAGGTGACTAGCTCCTCACCCTCCATACATAGGGAAAATAAAGTCCTCTGTGGTAGAAGAGTATATCACTTTTATATACAATGTCTGACATATAATTAAAAAATAATTATATATAAATATATAAATAAAAAATAATTAAAAATAAATTTTCAAAGAGACAAGACTATCTAATTAATAACCGATAAAAATATAAATAAACAATTGAAGCAGATCAAGAAATAGTCCAGGTATTGTAATTAGCAGACAAGGGCTTTATGAATACTGTGTAAAAGTAAATGGATGAAAAGATGGATAAAATGGGTGAAAAATGGATAAAAATGACTTTCAGTGTAGGATTCATTTTAGATTGAAATCCACAAAAAGAAACATGGACATTTTAGGACTGAAAAATATGACTGAAATTAATAACTTATGAGAAGAATTTAACAGAAGACTGGACATAGCAGAAGACAGAAATAATAAAATAAAAGTAAGATCCGTAGAAAAAAATCCAAACTGAAGCTCAGGTGGAAAAAAACAACAGACCTTGACATAAGAGACTTGTGGGACACAGCAAAAAGTCTCCCAAATATACAACTGGAGTCTCAGATGGAAAGGAGAGAGAGAACAGGGCAGAAGCCATAGTTGAAGAGATAATGCTTGAACATGAAAACATTAATCTACAGGTTCAAGAAGCTTAGAAAACTGCAAGCAGAATAAATACAAAGAACTTCATATTCAGTTGCATTATAACCAGACTACTGAAAACCAAAGACAAAAAGAAAATACCAGTTAGAGTAGAAAAACAAAACAAAACAAAAAAACCATATCTTTAAGAACCTACAATTAGACTGACAGCTGATTTTTCAATGAAAATATGGAATCCATAAAAAAATAATGGAG
This sequence comes from Mirounga leonina, assembly GCF_011800145.1. NCBI lineage: Eukaryota > Metazoa > Chordata > Mammalia > Carnivora > Phocidae > Mirounga > Mirounga leonina. Next base: position 313,599 of record NW_023270783.1, on the reverse strand, counting down.
CCATATCTTCAGAGTGCTAAAAGAAGAAAAAAACCTGACAGCAGACTTCTATACCTAGTGAAAATATCCCTTAGAAATGAAAACAGCATAAAATCATTTTCAAACAAAAATGGGGACTTTGTCACCATCAATTCTGTATTGAATGAAATGTCATAGGAATTTCTTGAAATGGAAGGAAAATTATCACTGAAAGGAGACTAGAACTGCCAGAAGCCCTGAAGGTCACTGAAATGGCTAAATAAAAGAAAATATAGGGGTGCCCAGGTGGCTCAGAGGGTTAAGCATCTGCCTTTGGCTCAGGTCATGATCTCCGAGTCCTGGGATTGAGCCCTACATTGGGCTCCCTGCTCAGAGGGAGTCTGCTTCTCCCTCTTCCTCTGCCTCTCCCCCTGCTCACGCTCTCTCTCTCTCTGTATCTCTCTGTCTCAAGTAAGTAAATAAAATCTTAAAAAAAACAAAAACAAAATATAAAGTGTTGTTGACTGTATAAACCAGTAATAATCCTGTCTTAGGTGTCCTCTGCCATACACAGGAGGACAGTACATGTCCACAATAGCAACAAAGAGCAGGAAAGTAGCACAAGAGTGAAGGTGTCATGAGGTTCTTGCACTGTTCAGAAATGGGAAAAGTACAAATTCAGACTCAACTGTAATAAGTCAAGTCAAGGATGAATGATGTGATCCTCCCTAAAAATTACATAAGAATATCTAACTTAAGGGGCGCCTGGGTGGCTCAGTCAGTTAAGTGGCTGCCTTCGGCTCAGGTCATGATCCTGGAGTCCCGGGATCGAGTCCCGTATTGGGCTCCCTGCTCAGCAGGGAGTCTGCTTCTCCCTCTGACCCTCCCCCTCTCATGCTCTCTCTCTCTCTATCTCATTCTCTCTCTCAAATAAATAAAAATAAAATCTTAAAAAAAAAAAGAATATCTAACTTAAAAGATAATAGAGGAGAAAAATGGAATGTATGATGGAGATGATGAGTGGTTATTTCTGTGGGGAGAGGGGCAAAGTCAGGCTGATGGTATGCTAGGAATATTTTATATTTTGGTCTGAGTGATAGTTATGAAGGATATATTTAAATTATAAATGTATGTATGTTATATATAATATACATCCTTTATTCTACTATACAATATATAATTTAATATATACAATTATATAAATTTTACAATTCATTATAAACATGAACATATATATGAGATAGCCTATTATATTTATATTACATGTAAATATTATAATATGATATGATATTTAAGTATCAATGGAATAAATTCATTGAACTGCACTCTTATGGCTTGTGTATTTTATTATGCCCAAATTAAATCCTAATAAAAATTTTAAAATATGTCAGGAAAATAAGAGAAATCTTGTATCCATGAAACAAGAATAGAATGCTTAAAATGGAACAGATTGGAGAATAAAAATGCGTCTTTGAAAACTATAAGTATGATAGATATAAATATATATAATAGCAAAAAAAAAAAAACAGTAAAAGAGCTGAAAGATTAAGTCTAAGATATCTCCATGAAAGTAGAACAAAAAGAATAGGTCCCACAGGAGAAAAAGGTAACAAAATTAGAAGCTCAATGTGGAAGCTGAATATCTGGCTAACAGGAGTCCCAGAAAGACGAGAGAAAATGGGAAAAAAAGGAAATTACTGAATAAATAGTTCAATGAATTTTCCCAGAACCAAAGAACATGAGTCTCCAAATGAAAACTTCTACTGAGTGTCCCACACAATGAATGGAAAAAGACCAACATCAAAGAACACCATGGTGCAATGTCAGGACATCAGATAGAAGAAAATATCCCAAGAATTTTTAGAAAGAAAAAGAAGGTCACATACAAAAAGTCAGGAATTGGAATGGAATTCAACTCCTCAACAAAACACAGATAGCTATAAGATAAGGAGGCAAAAGAAAACACACGATCCAAGAATCGGGATCCAACACAGGGAGATGCCCTGGGTATTCCCAGGGTGGTGATGATGGAAAGTCCCAATTAATAATCGTGCAGTAGGCCTGGGGGCATGCAGTATACTCCAACTCAGGTGGTCAGAGAACTCCACACCAGGTGTCCTCGCAAAGAAAATGCTACTAATAGAGATTACCTGGGGGAAAATGGCACTGAGTGGGATTTTACAGAGCTGTTATTTTTAGGTGAGAAAACGCTTAATAGCTCCTAAAAATCAAAGCAAATGAAGAAATAAAGCAATCAAGTCCAATATAAAAAGTAATTTTTACAATACAGGCACTGTAATCATTATATACTCTTTTGCTCATCATATATGGTCCTACATGATTTAGTTATAATAGTGAAAATGTTGAATAAGGTACCTAACACAAAAAAGCTAACATTGTCACCTACTATACCAGAGAGTTATTAGATCTAAAATTGTAGGACTCGAAAACTAGCAGTATCTGCATTTATTTTTAAAATGGGAGGTGAACACCAGAATTAGCAGCTAAATAACATTGAGAGCAGGTATCCTGGGAAACAGGAAGTGGGTAGAAAGAGAAGACCACATTTTTTGTAATGAGACTTTTTACACTAACCTTTTCTCTTTTTTTATTTTGAAAATTTTCAAATCTCTATAAAAGTTAAAGAATAGTGCAAGGAATACCCAGATACTCTTAACCTGGATACCACATTAGCTTTATCTCTCCCTTATTTTTTTCTGAACCACTTGAAGTGAGTTGAAAACATCACAATGCTTTCTTCGTAAATACTCCAGCTGGTGTCTCCTGAGAACAAGGACATTCTCTTCCACACTCAGAATATCATCATCATATGCAAGGAAATGAACACCAATCCCCTGTGATCCCCTATGTGGATTGATATACAATCCACAGTCAAATATCCTCAATAGTCCCCCAAATGCTCTTTATATATTTTTTTTCATCAGGATTTAATCAAATTTCGCAGTTTGCATTTGGTTGTTTTATCTCTTTGAAATTTAAATTATAGAATAGTCCCCATCCCCTCAGGTCTTTCTTGTTTTTCTTGACACTGACTTTTTTGAATACAGGATGGGACTCTAGTTGTCTTGTAGAATGGCTCACATGCTAGATGCTTCCTCATGACTGGATTCAGCTTCCTATGGAACTATTCCCATGCACCTGCATTACTGTGGTAAACAAATTCAAATGGAAAAAAAAGGCGATGGTATTTGTTCACATTTATTGAGAAGACGACTCTTTCTCAGGTCACCTTCGGCGGGAGTTTGCTGCCTTCCCTGTGTTAATTGGGTCAGCAGGTGCTTACTAAGTGTTCCCTAACACAAGTCACTCCAGGAAGCAGGTTAAACACCTTTTTCAGAGAGGCATACATTTTCACAGCTTTTCATTTTAAATTTGTTCCCAGTGGGGATTTTTTTCCCCTCATCTCCCCAAGAAATTCCGTGACTGAAAATTCATGTGTCAGTTATCTCAATCGCAAACGGAAGTTGTGTCTGCCCAAATCCCTCAGTAGCTGAATAGATTTGATTCTCCAGTGTGATAAAGCAAGACCCAAAGACAGTGCTGCAGAGACGTGGGTTCCGTGCCCGGATCTGCCATCGACACCTAGGGTGACCTTGAGGAAACCCTTGGCTTCTCTAGGCTCCAGAGTTCTTATCTATAAAAAGAAGGGGGCAGAATGTGTTGATAATGAAAGGTACCTTTCAAAGCATGATTCTGAAGTGAGCAGAGAGTTCAAGGACTGGTAGCCTTGGTGATGGGTCAGTGGATGGCCCTTTTTACACTCCTGCTACTCAACTCGGCCACCCTCTGCACCCAACAAGTTGTCCATGACGGGGAGACGAAAAGGTGGGGGATGGCACAGAGAAGAGCAAATCAAGGGCAATGGTGCAAATTACCAGTGCTAAGGGGGACAGCAGAAAACCCCACTTCCAGGGGAATCTATGTGATGATAAACCGAGAGGCAGAAAAATATTCTGAGAAAAAAGTCTAATGTTAAAAGTAAAAGAAACCTCAAAATATTCTTGTGACAGAGACGTACTCAACAGATACTTAATAAATTTAATGGCAAAGGACTTCAGGACACGCCACCCCAATACGTGCCGCTTTGGTACAATGATTACTTTGAGCTGAAGGCACTAGAAAAAGCAGATGCAGGGCGAGGTTCTCTCTGATCTCCCTCATCTGCCTGAAGACAGCTCCTCCAAAAGGACCTCGGCCATCTTCAATCCCCTCCCGGGAGTGTCTTCAGCAGGGAAGATGGACCCTCATCACAAAAGATGAGACTAGAAGTCGGTTCCACACCCAGACACACTCTGTCCCAAACTGTCAGACCCACCCCCGCATCGAGTCTTCTGAGGGCCTCTTCTGCTTTCCTACAACTATTTGCTCTCCCCCAAGTTGGCTACACCCTTCCCCTTCCCCTATGAAGACATATATAAGCCTTCAAATCTCACCCACTCTGCGGGATTCTCTTTGTTCCCTATGATGCCCCTGAGTGCGTAATATTAAAGATGACTACATTTGCCTACCTTCTCTGCCATTAATGTGCCTGTTGTCTGTTTATTTCATCCACCCAGCTACAGAGCCTAGGAGGGTAGAAGAAAGTTCTTCCTCCCCTCCAAGAGAACCTCCAGGTTCCTGACTCTTGGTGATACCAGGTTACCTTTATGGCTGGTGTTACTTCCTTCAAATTGCTGCAAACGCTTTGTAAATTCTCTCTCAAAACCTGACAGAAGGAAGGCAGGAGAGTGGAGAGCACCCTGGAACAGGCATCAGGTGGCCTGTGTGTTACCACTCCCTCTGCAGTTACTGGATCCTCAACTTGGGCAAATCTCATAGCCCCTCTAGGCTGCCATTTCTCATCTGTGAGAAGGATGGGGCTGGGGGTGGGGGGAGGACAGTGAGTCATCTCTCAAGTTCCTTACTGCTCAAAAACCTCAATGAGCCAGTTCCTGAAATGTTGGTGGAAGCAAGAGATCATATCTTTTGCATCATTGGTACTATGGTCATATTGAATAGCTGGTTGGATACCTACTGAATTGGCGTTTCCCCATCTTCCTTTCTTTAAATGATCTGCTCTTGAATTGCTTATCCTCTTTTAAGTGGGTATTAGGGAAATATCTGATGTTTTCTTCCTTGGCTTACAGCCATGGCCTCTTGTCCCAGAGTTTTCTGAGCCTATGAATAATTACCTGGTATAACTTATAGATACCCTGAAGGTAATGACATAGATTACTCATGATTCAGTTTTGCTTATACTTCCCCGTGCAAAGTTCTCCCTGTCTAAAACACTCTGGAATGAGAACATTACCAACAATACTACTTACTTTAAATGTATACAAAAATTTCTACTGGAGTGTCTTTCATGTTCCTTTTACCAATGATCAGTGCAGTCTTTAGCAAGGAGTGAGGAAAAGTAAGTATCTTCAGTAATGTTGGAAAGACTCCTTAAAACAGACATCTCATTTACTCCTAGACCCTAAAATTTTTCCTAGATCCTCAGAGCCATGAAAGCCTGGAGAAAATAGAAGAGAAAGGAACTCAGACGTATAGCACTTTTTTAGGCAGAGGGTAAAATGCTGAGTCAACTACGTGGTTTCTGGTTCTAGGTCAGACCTACTAGAGGGTGAGGACTGAGGAGAGAGAGATGTATCAAGGCAATGCCCCTAGATTTAAAAAGTCTTAAGAGATACATAATCAATCACAATTGAATGGACCTTTTTTTGGATCCTGATTCAAACAACGTGTTTAAAAAACTATATGATAAGGGGAATGGAGCACCGACTAGATTTTGGTGAAATTTAAAAATTATTTTTAAGATGTTATAATGATACTGAGGTTCACGTTCTTTTTGAAAACTATGTATCTTTTAAAATAATTCCAGCTGGGTGGCTCAGTCGTTAAGCGTCTGCCTTCGGCTCAGGTCATGATCCCAGGGTGCTGGGATCGAGCCCCACATCGGGCTCCCTGCTCCACTGGAAGCCTGCTTCTCCCTCTCCCACTCCCCCTGCTTGTGTTCCCTCTCTCTCTGTGTCTCTCTCTGCCAAATAAATAAATAAAATCTTAAAAAAAAAAAAAAGAAAATGAATAAGTTACATTTAAAAAATTAAAAAAAGTAATTCCAACTGAAGTGATAACTGAAATGATGAGGTCTGGCATTTGCTTCAAAATAATTTGAGTTGGGGGCCTGGGTGGGGTTATAGGTGGAAAAAGATAGGCCAAAAGCTAGTGAGCATTGAAGCTGAGGAATGAGTCTAGGGAGGTCATGCTCTGATTCTTCATTATCTGTTTGAAATTTTCCATAACAATTTTTAAATAACTACCAGGAAAACAGATCTTTTCACAACTGAACAATAAGAGAAGAAAGAGAAGTCGGATTTTGCATGTTCCATTTTACACTAGGCAGCCCCTTGGGTTTTTTGGGTAGAAATAAACTCTTGCATTTTAAGGTAAATGTAAGGAATGGAAATGGGAGAAGGAAGAAGAGAGAGTCCTGATGCTTTATTTTCCCCAATAATGCTAATATCGCTACACATTTTAATAATGTTTTATAGTCTCGAAGTACTTTATATCTCATTTGATCTTGGAAAAAAGCCTGTATGTATATTTGTTGTCATATGTGACATCTGATAAAATATCATCATTGTGTTTCCATGTTTGTTTGGTTTTTTTTAATGATTTACTTCAAACCTCTGAAAATATTCTTACTCTTTTATTAGTCTCTTAGTTGATACTTAAGGATTTATTTCCTGTTTGAGTTTTGCATGGAAGACTCAGCCTGAATGTCTATTTACAATATTAGAATTCTTAAATGCTCCCCTATCGTGATTTGGAGCATTTTTATTTTTCCTCTTAGTTCCTATTTGGGGGAATGTACAGGGGAAATGCCATTCTTATTTCCTTTGAGTCCATCCAGCCGTTTTATTTTGTGTTCCCTTATTTCCCATGCTTCCAGCAGGAGTGTGAAGCCATCAGAAGTGTTCTGTTCTTTTTAATACTTTATCAGCTTTTCCTTTATTAGCCACATTATCCTTTATCTCTTTCCTGTGAAAGCTTTTAAAATACAAATTGATGAAGCCATGTCTTTTGTTATTTAAATATTATACACATCAACATTTACAAGTGTTTTACAAGAAGATTTAAACACAATATCCGACCCTAATTATGATAAACTCACACATTTTAAAAAATACAACTTTCCTTTTTCCTTTTTTTGTGTACCTGGGGTTCCAGGATTCTACCCTCTTAGTGCATGAAACTACCAGAGGCTCTGGTATTAAAAATTCCAAACTGGTCACAGACCTTGACAAGGTCAAGAGCAGTAAACGCCTTATCTTTATAAGGGCAACACATTCTTAAGTTAATACGAAAGACCTAGCCGGCATTGGTCTTTATGCAATCACAGGACCACCATTTAAGGGTGCAATGAATTTATATGCCATACAAAGATTAGCCTTTAAGGGTCTCTAAGCTGAGCACTGGTAAAGAAGGGATCCTTTGGGTGAAGGCTTCCCTGGGCTCCGACAGGAGTCACTCTATGACTCTGCAAGTATTAAATATAGCTACATGAATCACACTACAAAATTCCAGTCCTGAAATCTGGTGTCAGGCATAACAATTTGTTCTCTCCCCTTGCTCATGAATAACAAAGAATCAATTGAAGAAATTTTGGTCTGTATAAAAAATACTCTGATGCTTTTTTCCTCCCTCTAGGAGACACATTCTGTATTTGACATGACATATGCTTCTCAAGTGTTATTTTGTGTTTATTAATCTTTGAACTATATTGTCAGTCCCTGTAACTAGAAAGACATTTCCCCAGAACCCTCCTGACTCATGCTAAGGGTACACAACAGCTGATAAACTCTAGTGACCTCTGAAGAGACAGATGGGCAGTGTGGCTTTCAACACCCACATGGCTTTCTGGACCATGGATGACAGCACAACCCAGGTTAAAATGCTTGGCAAAAATGCTCAGACCTTTTTCGTATGTATCAGGTCAATACTACGGGTTGAATTACCTATTCTATTGCTCTATCAAATCTCTTTATTTTACTTTTCTTTCTCATTTGCTTATGCTTGTATGTATTTCTCTTTTAATTTACAAAATAATCAATGCTCATTGCAAGAGTAACAAGAGCTAACATTTACTGATTGCTTCTAAGGAGCCAGGCACTCTACTAAAAGCCTAAAACTCTTCTTCATTTAATCTTCAAAACTCTATGGGATAGGTAATATTATCACTATTTTACAGATTAAAAAAGTATGGACATACAGGACTCAGAAAGTTTATCACCCATTCATCCTCCTTGAAAAAATTTCCTTCCAGGGAAAAAAACAAGGAATCCAAGAAGGGGAATAAAATCCAAAGTTTGTAAAAATGGTGAGAAAAATAAACAAATAAAATTTATACTTAAATCTTAAGGCTAAGACATTTAAGAAAGAGTTTTTAAAAGACGAAACAGAGTAATGTGAAAAGAACTCTAGTAATAAACTGGAACTAAAATTTCAGATTATTGCTACAAAACATGAGTTGCTTAAGATCTTATCATGTTCCCCCCAAAAAGTTACACTGACTCATTCTAAATGTTTGTATAAAGCATGTTTAAAAGCTTTTATTAAAATTAAGGGCCATCTCCAAAAATTGTCAAGGTCATCAAAAACAAGGAGAGACTGAGAATCAGTCACAGCCAAGAGGATTCTAAGGACAATTGAGGAACAGATAAAGGACATTTGAGAAAAGCTGAAGAAATATGAATAAAGTATAAACTTCATTTAACAAATGTATCAATATTGGATCATTAGTTTTGATAGATGTGCCATATTGAGTATACAGGAACTCTCTGTACTGCCTTTGCCATTTTTCTGTAAATCCAAAATTATTCTAAAATGAAAATTTTATTTAAAAAAAATAAAACCAACCTCATAAAATTATTGTAAGGATTAAATGAGATAATCAAAATAAAAAGACCTGCACAGAGACTAGAATATAGTAAGTATTCAGTAAATACAAATTTTTAATAATGATTTAAAAATTAAGGGCTTTCAATAAAAGAAAAGGAATAGTATGTATACTTTTCCAAACTATGGGAGGAGGAGATTTAAGAAAAAGAAAATTCAATCTATCCAATAAAAAACAGAAAAGTTATAGGGCAAAGAAAGCAATGTAAATAAAAAACATAAAATAAGACATAAGGAATCAGTGACTATATTAAATGTGAATGAGTTAAACTCATTATTAAAAAGTAAGTTTCCACATTCATTAGGATGGCTACTATAAAAAAAAACCAAAAACAAAAGCAGAAAATAACAAGTATTGGCAAATAAAGTGTTCTGCGCCCAGTTCCAATGTGGGGCAGGGTGGGGAGGGGTTCCAAAACAACCACCAACCAATTAACTCAATTCTAATAGTACCTACCTGGAGATAGCATCAGATCCCACAGGTAAAGGGTTCAGTCCCACAAGACTAGCATCCCCTCCTTCAGAAGCCAATCACAAGACCAGGTTGTTACCTGTGCTTCTGAGCTATTGGCCATAGATGAGAGGTTCCAATGACCCTCTCCTTGGGTTCTATTAATTAGCTTGAGTGGCTCACAGGACTCAGAGAAACATTTTACTTACTAGATCACCGGCTTATTATTAAAGGTTATAACTCAGGAACAGCCAGATAGAAGAGATGTATAGGGCAAAGTACCAGGAAAAGGCTCAGAGCTTTCATGCTCTCTCTAAGCATACCATTCTCCCCAAATTTCCAAGTGTTCACCAGCCAGAAGCTCTCCAAACTCAGTCCATTTTGATATTTAACGGAGACTTCATTATTAGGCATGATCAATTAAATCATTGGCCATTGGTGATCAATCAGTTCAACCTCTAGGCCCTCTCCCCTTCCTGAAGGGAGCTAGGGAGGGAGTGGAACTGAAAGTTCCAACCTTCCAATCACATGGTTGGCTGTACTGGCAACCAGCCCCCATTCTTAGGTGGAACCCAAAAGCCACCTCCTTAACATAACAAAAGACCCCTTTACAGAGCAGAAAAGGAAATTCCTTAGGAAATCACTTAGGAAATTCCTGAAAAGGGGTCAAAGACCAAATATAAATCACAATATCACAGTGAAGATACAGAAAATTGAAACACTTGGGCACTGTCATCAGGAATATAAAATGATGCTACAACTATGGAAAACTGTATGGCAGTACCTTAAAAAACTAAAAACAGAATTACCATATGAACCAGCAATTCTACTTCTGGGTATATACCCCAAAGAATTGAAAGCAGCCTCAAAGAGAGATATTTGCACACCCATGTTCACAGCAGCATATTCACAATAGCCAAAAGATGGAAACAATCCAAGTGTTCATTGATAGATGAATAGATAAACAAAATACAGTATATACATACAATGTAATACAATGGTTTATACATACAGAATTAAAAAGAAAGTACATTCTGACACATGTCATGACAAGGGAGAACCTTGAGGATATTATGCTAATTATTATTCAGTTTTTAATTATTAATTATTCAGTGCTAAAATAAATGAGCTATTGAGCGCGAAGAGACATGGAGGATCCCCAAATGCATATTACTAAGTGAAAAGAAATCCAATCTGAAAACGCTATTTATGCTATGATCCAAATATATGACACTCTGGAAAAGGCAAAACCATGGAGGTTTTGTTATGGTTATGGTTATGGTAGGTTATGATGGCCTTGCTGGGTTGAAGGAAACAGGAATTATAATTCAGGAAAGCTGAAGCAAGGGAAGAGCACTGGATAGTGTGCCAGCAAACAAGACAGAAATGAAGTCACCATTTAGGACCACCACTGGAAGCTACAGAGTAAAATTCTTCCATATTCTATTGGTCAAATCCATCCTAGACCCACTGGATTCAAAGGGAAGGATAGATCTCACCTCTTGATGGGAATACTAGCCAGGTCACATTATAGAATATCCTGTGAGAAGGAAGATATTTTTGGAGCTATCTTTGGAAAATACAGTATGTGACATAAATTAGAAATCAATAACAATAGAGAAGATTTGAACAATGCAATTAAAATGATGTAATTAACTTATGTAGATCATTGTATATATATATGACTGTTAAGTACAAAATACCCATCTTCTGAAGTAGTCATGATATCTTTACCAAAAGTGGTAATATGCTGAGCCATAAGGCAAATCTCAAGAAATTTCAGAAGATAATAATTATATAGAGAATGTGTTCTGGCCCTCATGAAATGTATCTTTTTTTTTTTTAAGATTTTTTTAAGTAATCTCTATACCCAACATGGGCTCAAACTCACAACTCTGAGATCAAGAGTTGTATTCTCTACTGACTGAGCCAGCCACCTGCTCCCCTTGTGAAATTTATCTAGAAATTAGTAAAAGATAACCAGAACATCCCTATATGTTGGAAAGTAAGCAACACACTTCTAAATAATTAATAAGCCAAAACAACAAATCACAAAGGATTAGAAAATATTGTAATTTTAAAAATCTGAATCATTTAAATCATGAGCTTAAAAACAGTGTATATCAAAACTTGTGAACCTTCTGCATTGCGCCATGATGTAGTAAGTGGTACCAGTCTAGTCTTCCCACTCTACCATAAAGGGCCAGAAAACTTTAAAATATATATAAACCAAATGCTGTGAGATATCACACAACAGACCGTACTGGACTGTGAGCTCTTAAAAAAAAAAGAAAGAAAGAAAACAAGCTTGTTATGAACCATGGTGCCAAGAGGGGGTTAAAATAGGTTATGATGAGCTTGCTGGGTTGAAGGAAACAGGGATTGTAATTCAGGAAGGCTGAAGCAATTGGGAAGGGCACTGGAGAGGAAGGAGCTATATAGAGAAAGAACTCTTGAGATTTGTGTGAGGGCCTTGTCCAGTCTTTTTTTTTTTTTTTTTTTAAGATTTTATTTATTTATTTGACAGAGAGAGACACAGTGAGAGAGGGAACACAAGCAGGGGGAGTGGGAGAGGGAGAAGCAGGCTTCCCGTGGAGCAGGGAGCCCAATGCGGGGCTCGATCCCAGGACCTGGGATCATGACCTGAGCCGAAGGCAGGCGCTTAACGGCTGAGCCACCCAGGCGCCCCCCTTGTCCAGTCTTTGTTGAGCACCAGACTGGATCCCCCCACTACACAAAGAGTGGCCTTAGAATTGTAATCTGAACCATGCCCAGAGCCCACACAGAGCTGGAGGACACTTCCATCTGGCCATCCAGATTAGAAATATCAGCAACATTCACTGCAGGCTCAAGAGTAGCATTGGGGCTGAACTAGTCCTGGGAGAAACCTAATCTACACAGGTCAAGCAAAGCTTAAAAACAGGCCTTGGATAGTATCAAACTGATAGCTTCAAGTAAACTGCCTGCTGAAACAGTCTTTAAAGGTAAGTCAATCCAGCCGCTCTGTAATACACACAATATCCACCGTTCAATTTAAAATAAGATATGCAAGAAAAATGTGACCTAAGACTGGGAACAAAATCAGTCATTGGAGACTCAGCAATGACAGATATGAGGGAACTAATAGACATTAAAACAGATAATATAACTAAGTTTAAGAATTTAAATGAAAAGAGTATATAATAAGTGAGAAATTTTAAAAAAGAAACTCCTAGAGGTGGAAATGCAACATACAAAATTAAATGTTCACTATCTTGGATTAAAGCAGAATTAGACACTGTAGAAGAAAATAGCAGGAAACTTGAGGACACAGAAACAGAATCCATCCAGCATAAAGTGTATAGAGAAAAAGATTGGGGAAACAGTGAAGTTTTAGGATCTGCAGGGAATATAAAATATAAACCAGTTTAACACACATTTAATTGGAGACCCTGAGAGAGAGGAAAGTAGTAGGCTAAAAATACATTTGAAAAAAATAATGGCTGAAAATTTTTCCAATTTGAAAACTATTAACACATAGATTCAAAAAACTCACTGACCTCCAAACAGAATTCACACACGCGCGCACACACACACACACACACATTGAGCCAAATACATCAAAACCGAATTGCTAAACACAAATGATAGAGGGAATATCTGAAATGCAGTCAGAGGGAGAAAAGACAAAGGACAGAAGGTAATATTATAGTGGACTTCTTGTCAGAAACTAGAAAAACCAGAAGGCACCTGGAAGACAGCTTTAAAGAGTTTGTTTGTTTGTTTGTTTGTTTATTGGGGGGGAGGGAGAGCATGGGACAGGGGACAGAAGGGGGAGGGGCAGAGGGGGGAGGGAGAGGAAGAGGGAAAGAATCCCAAGCAGACTCCTTGCCGAGTGCAGAGCCTGATGCAGGGCTCAATCTCACAACCCTGAAATCCTGACCTGAGATGAAACCAAGAGTCAGAGGCTTAACTGACTGAGCCATCCAGGTGCCCGGGAAGACACCTTTAAAGTGTTTTTTTGTTGTTGTTGTTGTTTGTTTGTTTGTTTTTTTAAAGATTTTATTTATTTGACAGAGAGAGATATAGCGAGAGAGGGAACACAAGCAGCGGGAGTGGGAGAGGGAGAAGCAGGCTTCCCGCGGAGCAGGGAGCCCGATGTGGGGCTCGATCCCAGGACCCTGGGATCATGACCCGAGCAGAAGGCAGACGCTTAACGACTGAGCCATCCAGGCGCCCCCACCTTTAAAGTGTTTTTAAAAAACTGTCAATGTAGAATTCTACATCTGGCAAACATATAACATCAAAAATGAAGGTGAAAGAAAACTTTTTCAGGCAAATAAAAGCTGACCAAACTTGTCACCTACACACCCACACGAAAATTTTTTTTTTTAAGATTTTTTTTATTTATTTATTTGAGAGAGAGAGTGAGAGAGAGAGAGCACTAGAGGGGGAAGCGGGAGAGGGAGAAGCAGACTCCCTGCCAAGCAGGGAGCCCGATGCGGGACTTGATCCAGGGACTCCAGGATCATGACCTGAGCCGAAGGCAGTCGCTTAAGAATTTAAATGAAAAGAGTATATAATAATAATAATGAAAATTGGAATTTACACAAAGGAATAAAAAGCACTGGAAATGGTAAATATGTGGGTATGAATTAAATATGATTTTCCTCTACATTTAAATTTTCATTAAAAGGTACCTGACTGCCCAACTTTTTCATTACCACCCTCCTAAGTTACCTTCTCAGGCACTTTGATCTAATCACCCCATGACAGGGGAGCAACATCACTCCTGATGTATGGTTTAGCACAAAACTAATAACATATTGTGGAGTTAATAATATATGCAGAAGCAAAATGCAGGACACTAAGAGCACAGAGGATAGGAGGGGGAAATGGAAGCTTCTTTCTATAAGATTCTTTCATTATAGGTGAAGTGGCATAGTATCAGTTGAAGGTGGAGGTACTTTGAAGATGTGATGTTGATTGAACAGCTGACTTTCAGTAAAGGAGATTATCCTCCATAATCTGGCCGGGCCTCTCCAATCAGTTACAAGGCCGTAAAAACATATTGGACAGAGGCTTTCTCAAGTAAGAAGAAATTTCACCTGTGGACTGAAGTTGCCAGCCTGCCCTACAGACTTCAGAGTTGTCCAGCCAGAACACACAATGACACACGCCAATTCCTGGATATCCACCGATCTCTGTCTTTCCCTCTCTCTGTCTCTCTCTCTCTAGACACACACACACACACACACACACACACAACTGGTTCTGTTTTCTGCTAGGGCCCTCACTGATGCATTTGGTGAGGGCAAAACGGAGGTCTCACTGTGATGACACATTTTATTAATAAAGTGAGTTTAATGGTATGTTTTCCATTGTGAAGGTAGAAAAAAATAATCCGTCTTGAGTGGAGGAGGTGGATACATTTTTGGTTTTTCTGCCTTCCTCCTAGGGGTAATCAAGAGACAACGAACCTTCTGTTAACTCAAACCCCTTGGAAGTGGGTGGATAAGTTCAAGATGAAAATAGTGACCTTCAGGGGCCACTGGCTGGCTCAGTCGGTGGAGCACGTGACTCTTGATCTCAAGGTCATGAGTTCAAGCCCCACATGGGTGTAGAGATTACTTAAAAATAAATAAAGTTTAAAAAAAAAGAAAAGAGGGATGCCTAGATGGCTCAGTCGGTTAAGCATCTGCCTTCAGGCTCAGGTCATGATCCTCGGGTCCTGGGATCGAGTCCCACATTGGGCTCCTTGGGGAGCCCAATTTTTCGGTAGGGGGTCTGCTTCTCCCTCTGCCTTCCGCTTCCCCTGTTCATGCATTCGCACGCTCTCTCTCTCTCTGACAAAGAAATAAATAAAATCTTTGAAAAGGACAAAAGTAAGCTTCAGTAATCCACTAAAAAGAATGTATACATTATCCAGAAATACATAAAAAGGGTAATATATCATTACCGGGTTTTATCACAGAAATATTTTATCATAGTACATTCATCAGGCATAAGAGTAAAAATAGCTCTGAATTATATTTGGTGGTACTTTAAAATTTTTCATCTACAGTTTTTCATTTACTCTTCATTCAGCTTTGAAATTAAATATAAGCAACAGATAAGAAATATCTTACACTATTATAATTATAAGGAATCCTATGTGATCATGGAATGTTTAGACAAGTATTTCCCAAACTGTTTTGCTTTATAGACCAGTAAAATATACTGACCAAACATTGTTTGTATTGTTTGGAATTTGGTTATTAATTTTTACTTTGCCAGGATGACTTTTTTTTTTTAAGTAGGCTCCACGCCCAGCATGGAGCCTAATGTGGGGCTTGTACTCACAATCCTGAGACCAAAACCTGAGCTGAGATCAGGAATCAGATGCTTAATCAACTGAGCCACCTGGGCACCCCAGGTACATTTTAAAAGTGATAACAATCACTTGTATCTCAGGATTTCATTAAAAAAAAGATATCTTTTAAATTTTAATTCCAGTATAGTTAACATACAGAGTTATATTAGTTTCAGGTGTACGATACAGTGATTCAATGATTTTATACATTATGCAGTGCTCATCAGACAAGTGCACTCCTTAACCCCCATCACCTATTTCACCCCTCCCCCTACCCACCTCCCCTCTGGTAACCAGCAGTTTGTTCTCTGTAGTTAAGAGTCTGTTTCTTCATTTGTCTCTTCTCTTTTTTTTTCCTTTGCTCATTTTTGTTGTTTGTTTCTTAAATTCCACTTATGAGTGAAATCATGTGGTCTTTGCGTATCTCTGATTACTTCACTTAACATTATACTCACTAGCTACATCTATGTCAGTGCAAATGGCAAGATTTCATTCTCTTTTATAGCTGAGTAATATTCCATTATATATCTATATACCACATTTTCCATATCCATTCATCTACTGATGGATATTTGGGCTGCTTCCACAATTTGACCATTGTAAATAATGCTGCAATGAACACAGGGATGCATGAATCCCTTTGAATTAGTGTTTTTGTCTTTTGGGGGTTATTTACCCAGAAGTGCAATTGCTGGATTGTAGGGTAGCTCTATTTTCAGCTTTTTGAGGAAATTCCATAGTGTTTTCCACAGTAGCTACAGCAGTTTGTATTCCCACCAAGGTGCACAAGTTCCTTTTTCTCCATATCCTTGCCAACACTTGTTGTTTCTTGTGTTTTTTATTTTAGTAATTCTGACAGGTATAAGGTGATATCTCATTGTAGTTTTGATTTGCATTTCCCTGATGATGAGTGATGTTGAGCATCTTTTCAAGTGTCTGTTGGCTATTTGTATGTCTTCTTTAGAGAAATGTCTGTTCACGTCTTCTGCCCATTTCTTGACTGGATTTTTGTGGGTTTTTTGGTGTTGAGTTGTATAAGTTCCTTATATATTTTGGATACTAACCCTTTATCAGATATGTCATTTGCAGATATCTTCTCCCATTCAGTAAGTTGCCTTTTAGTTCTGTTGATTGTTTCCTTCTCTGTGCTGAAGCTTATTATTTTAATGAAATCTCAATAGCTTATTCTTGCTTTTATTTCCTTTGTCTCGAGAGACACATTTAGAAAAATGTTGCTATGGCCAGTGTCAGAACATTTCTGCCTGTGCTGTCCTCTAGGATTTTTATGGTTTCAGGTCTCACCTTTAGGTCTTTAATCCATTTTGTGTTTATTTTTATGTATGATTAAAAAAAAAGACATTTTTAAAAAGATTTTATTTATTTATTTCTTTGACAGAGAGAGAGAGAGACAGTGAGAGTGGGAATACAAGCAGAGGGACTGGGAGAGGGAGAAGCAGGCTCCCCACTGAGCAGGGAGCCCAATGCAGGGCTCTACCCCAGGACCCTGGGATCATGACCTGAGCTGAAGGTAGATGCTTAACGACTGAGCCATCCAGGTGTCCCTAAAAAAAGACATTTTTAACTTCAAAACTTTTCACAATAAAAGACTATCCTTTTAATTGTCCTTTATGATAATTTCACTTTGGCGCACTGATTTTTCTCATTTTTTTACTAATGGGTGAAAACTTTGGCACAAATTGATAGTGGTTCACACTGCAGTGTTTGTTTCCTTTGCGTTTGACACTCTCTTCCTACCAATAAGCTGTTTAATTAGCCAGAGGTGGTGCAAGTGCCCACTGAAATGTATTTGTTCCCCCCACAAAGTACCCTCCACCTTTGTAGATAGCCTTCTTGGTCTCCTCCTGCCTTTGTCCATGTTTCTTGAGCCTCACCTTTTCCTAGAGACCCACCTCACATCTTTTATTCTATCTTTCATGATCTTCTTTTCAAGAGATGCATTTCAGAGAGTCTCCACTCACTCACAAGCTGTGACTACTTGTATTCACCTGTCTGTCTCCAACCTTACAGCAGCAATTTGCCCTGTGTTGTCCCCTTTATTATGGATCCAAAAAGAGTTGTTGATTTTTTAGTCTGTTCAGCTTTTTACTTATTAGGATGGAGTGGTGACTTCCAAACTTCTTATATGCAGAACTGGAAACTTTTCTCTTACATTTCTAATATTAGTAATGTGTGTCTTCTCTCTTTTTTTCTTGGTTGGCTTGGCTAGAGGTTGATCATTTTATTAATCTTTTCAAAGAATCAGCTTTTGGTACTGTTGATTCTATTGTTTACTTGTTTTCAATTGCATTGAATTCTGGTCTATTTTTATTATTTCTTTTCTGCTTCCTTTAGGGTGGAAGCTTAGATTACAGATTTTAGATTTTTTATTTCTAATATATAGAGTTCATACTATAAATGTCCTTGCATCCCCCAAATTTTGATAAGTTGCATTTCCATTTTTATTTTGTTTAAAATATTTTAAAATTTCTCTTGGTACTTCCTCTTTAACCCATGTGTTATTTAGAAATGTGTTGTTGTTGTTTTTTATTGATTTCTAGTTTAATTCCATTGTGGCTTGAGAGGACCTTTTGTATGATTTCTATTCTTTTAAATTGGCTGAGGTCTGTTTTATGGCCCAATACATGGTCTATTTTAGTGAATGTTCCATGTGAGTTTGAGAAGAATGTGTATCCTGCTATTGTTAGATGAAGCAGTCTATAGTGGGCTTAGAAACAACCCCAAACACGTGTGGTCAGTTGTAACAAGAGTGCAAAGTCAATTTAATGAGGAAAGAATAGTCTTTTCAACAAATGGTGCAGGGACTCTAGACAGCCACATAGAAAAGAATGACGTTAGAGCCCTGACTCACACCATACATAAAAATTAACTCAAAATGGATCAAAGACCTGACTGTACAAGCTAAATTATAAACATCTAGAAGAAAACAGGAGTAAATCTTCATGACCTTAGATTTGGCAATGAATTCTTAGATATAATACCAAAAACACAAACAACAAAAGGAGAAATTGCACTTCATCAAAATAAAAAGCATTTGTACTTCCAAGAACATTATTAAGAAATTCAAAAGACAATTCAGAATGGGAAAAAATACTTGCAAATCATATATCCAATAGGAGACTTATACATAGAATATGTAAAGAACTCTTAAAACTTAATAATAAGATAAATAACCCAATTTTTTTAAATGGGAAAAGGACTTGAATAGACATTTCTCTAAAGATGTGCAAATGACTGATAAGCACAGGAAAAGAGGCATGACATCACTATTCATTAGGCAAATGCAAATCAAAGCCACAATGAGATACCATTTCACATCATTAGGATGTTTATAATAAAAAAAGGCAGGTAATAACAAGTGTTAGCAAGGATGTAAAGAAATTAGAACCCTCATAATTTACCCATGGGGGAATGTAAAATGCGGCAGGTGGTTTGGAAAACAGTCTGGCAATAATTCAAAAACTTCAACATAGAGTTATCATGTGACCTAGCAACAAAGAGTTACCATATGACCTACCAATTCCCTTCCTAGGTATATGCCCAGCAGAAATGAAAACTATATGTCCACACTGAAACTTGCACATGAATGTTCACAAAAGCACTATTCGTAATAGCTGAAAGGTGAAAACAATCTAAATGTCCATCAAGTGATGGATGAAAAAAGAGGTGATATATCCATACAGTGGAATATTATTCAGCCATAAAAAGGAATAAAATACTGATACAAGCTACAACATGGATGAATCTTGAAAACATGATAAATGAGAAAAACCACATATTGTATGATTCAATTTATATGAAATGTTCAGAATAGGCCAATCCATAGAGACAGAAAACAGATTTGTGACTGCCAGAAGTTGGAAGGAGAGGAGATTGGGAACTTGCTAATGGGTACCAAGTTTTTCTTTGGGGATGATGAAAATGTTCTGGAATTAGATCGTTGCAATAGTTGCACAACTTTGTGAACGTACTCTGAACTTCATTTTATTTATTTTATTTTATTTTATTTTTACTTTAAAAGGATGAATTTTATGGTATATGAGTTATAAAAATAAATTTTTTTAAGATTTTATTTATTTATTTATTTGAGAGAGAGAGAGAGAGAGAAACAGCATGAGAGGGGAGAGGGTCAGAGGGAGAAGCAGGCTCCCCGCCGAGCCGGGAGCCCGACGTGGGACTCGATCCCAGGACTCCGGGACCATGACCCGAGCCGAAGGCAGTCGCTTAACCAACTGAGCCACCCAGGTGCCCTAAAAATAAAATTTTTAACTAAGAAAATATACCTCTGGTAATTCTGTGTGCCTTATGGTGATCCTCACATGTATGGGACAGGAGTATGGAAAAGCAGGTGGTTTCTCTGAACTGTTTATTTGAGTCATATTGTACTTCAACAATCATATTCTGACAAGTGTCTCTCAGAATGTTTTAGGTGGGTGGGAGGAAGGGATTAAAAAGAGCACAAGGGAATTTTTAGGAGTGATGCATAGTTCATTATCTTGATTGTGGTAATGGTTTCGATGGATATATACTTAGGTTAAAACAAATAAAATTTTATACTTTAAATATTTAGAGTTTATTGTCCAACCAGTTATGCCTCAATAATGCTGTGAGGGGAAAAAAAAGAAAGAAGAAATTGTCCACCACAGAGGAGACACTAAACAACCAAGTCCAACAAAATTACTCAGCTTGTTGATATTACAGAGCCTTTGTCACCGGTCATTCCAACAGGTGTGATGAGTGTCTTAGTTAGTTTCAACTGCTATAACAAATTACCATAGGCTGAGTAGCTTAAATAACAAAAATTTACTTCTCACAGTTCTGGAAGCTAGAAGTCCAGGATCAAGGCACTTGTGTATCCAGTGTCTGCTGAAGGCCATCTTCTTGTCAGAACTTCACAGGGTAGAGAGAAAGAGAGAGAGAAAGCCCTCCCGTGTCTTGTCTTTTGAGGGCACTAATCCCATTATAAGGGCTCCAACCTTATCACCTAATTACCTGCCAAAGGCCCCACCTCCAAATATCATTATACTGGGGACTAGTCTTCAACGTATGAATGTTGAGGATACATTCAATCCATAGCAATGGAATCTGAATAAGAGTGCCCCTTGCACATACGGAGTCTATGTGAGTCCAATCCAGCTATTTCGACTTCTAAAGGTCCAACTGCTAGCAACAGAGGCCAATTCCTCCATAAGAGCAGCCAATCTTCTAGGGCAAGTTGTCTGCACTGGGTCCTGTCCACCTGCATGATTCCTTCTCACAGCACAGATTTTATCCTGAATATGATGGGTTCACACTTGCTGCTGACAAGCCCCAGCCTGCACCACTATCTGGGAATACAATGGATCCAATCAGGAACCTACTTTACAGCAAAGGAGGTACAGGGTGGACCCAGGAACGTGGAGTCCAATGATAGAATCACGAACCACACCGTCCAGAAGCAGTTGGCCTGAAAGAAATTGGAATGGTCCTATTGAAGGCACAGCTGATGACCAGATCAGAGGCAACCTTCTGTGAGATGGGTTGAAAATGCAGCAGAGTGGCAACTCTCATGCACGGTTATCTAGAAGGAGTGTCAGTCGCTTTACAGAGCAACTTATAGGAATATATGGTAAAGCTTATGATCCAGCCATTCCACTAATGTGTGTATATCCCAGGAAAATTTTAGATAGGTACAGAATGAGACATGTACAAAAATATTTTTGCAACATTATTTTTAATAATAATATATTGTCAGGAACTTTAAGACCCATTAATAGGAGAATGAGAAGGGACTACTCAGACTGGAATACCATAGTGGTTAAGCTGAATGGACTAGAGCATTATACCAGTATGGGTAAATCTTAAAAACATAAAATTAGGAAGAAAGTAAGTTGTAGGATACTATGATAACGTTTGTTCTAAACTCATGAACATGAAAACCAACGTTATATATTGCAATGTATTTTTATATGCAGTATTGTTATATATGGATCCATACATTGTAGTAATTATACAAAAACATGTATGGGGACAACAATCACCAAATGCAGAATAGTCCTTGCCTCTGGGAAGGAGGCGGATATACTAGACTAGGGAGGGGTACCCGGAAGCCTTTAAATCTAGCTACAATATTTTAATTTAAAAAATAATCTAAAGCAGATATGGCAAAACGTTAGAATTTTTCAAAGCATGCGGTGGCTACGTGGGTGTTTGTTATCACTAAAATTTCTATGTCATTATTTGTTAATAAAGCAATTTTTTCCAAATTGCACATCATTTTGTTTAAGTGGTTTATGAAGTCAGCTGTGTGGTTTATAACAAAACCTTAAACAAAAGACAGAGTGTAATAGAAAAATGTCAGAATATTTAGGTAAAAAGTTAAATATTGTCTTGTATAACTTTCACTTCAGGGTTTACTGCATAGATTTATAAAATGTATTTCTTTTTGAGGGTCCTAGACCAAAATATTCAAAAGCCATTTATTTAATATCTGAAGTTATTGTCCAAACATACTAAATAGGTGACACAAAATTTTTATGTCTGACCTTAAGCAATTTTACTGTGTTAGTCTTAAACAATTAAATTATGTATAACAATATTAAACTTTGTCTGAAGCCAGTAACATCTACAGAAATACAACCCATAGAAGAAATTTTGGTTGAAAAGCCTTCCTATTTTTCTTTAAAATATTTAAATTTCTTTATTAAATATTTAAATAAAAATTTAAATATTTAATATACTTAAATATTTTACATATCTAAATTTCTTTAAAACATTATTTTAAGGTCTGAAATTCACAATTTAACTAAAATTTAGCTTGGCTTGAGGATGAGAAATGATGGGAGGCCTGATCTAGGTTTTACTTCTTATTTATATTACCTTGTCTATAAAAAAAATATTTCACTGTGGAAAAATGATGCCAGCTATTGATTGGTTTATTGATTCAGCTATATTATTTGCCTTATTTTTTTGTGGTGTGAATATTTCATATTAACAAAAAGATTTTTAAATGCCATCCTTGTAATTCTAAAGCTTTAGTTTCATTTAATTCATGAACACCTGAAGATGTAATGAAGGGGGTCGTTAAGTTCTTGAAAGGAGAAATGGTTTTGTTTTTTTAGTCTTGATGCATTTTGATGAAAAAAATGTCCTTACAATGACTTCTTGTTTCCATGAGGTAGAGAGTGGGTCTTTAGTCTTTGCAACCAACAAAGCCACAACTTAGACCACAGAATGCATTGTTTTGAGTACACATGTGTTATCAGAGCAAAAGCCTACCACGGAAAGACCCATCAGGAGTGTAGTGTTGCAAAAGTCCAATCAAAGTAAGCACCACCCTCGATCTGGGAAGCTGTGGATGGAAAAAAGGAGCAAGTGGGACTGATGGAGCAAAGAGACACCACCAATGATAAAGGAAGGGACATTCCGAGGCTAAAAGGGAAGCTGGGGACTTCTGGTCTCAGAAGTGGGCCCCCAAATGTGTCCACAGTGTGAGAGTAATCATAAAATCAAGACAGCAATGGGTCATGCAAGGAGCGGTTGGTCCCCTTGGGTCCTCTGACAGAGAATATACTTTGGTTCCCTTGAAAATGGGTTGGCATGGGGGTGAAATGGACAACACACTTAAAAGGAAAAACTAAATATTTCTCCTCGGATCCACACCCCCCGAAAAGACACTCTTAACCATAATGAATATATAAAGAATCATCAGCCTCTCTTGAATACTCAACAAGCATTCTCCCTCCTCCTCCCTCCTACTCACTCCTCGAAATAAGAAGGTATGCACAGACACAGTGAGCTTTATGGAGACGGTGGAGAATTCTCAACATGCTTTATTTTCTGACACATGTTTTCAACCTATTTGGAAAATGTTTTACTTTGAGCGATGTTTCTTACTCTTAAATTCACCAAATAATTTTTAATAAAATAAAAACTACTAAGTATATCGTGCTCGTTTTGGCAGCACATAGACTAAAATTGGAACGATCCAGAGAAGATTAGCATGGTCTCTGTGCAAGGAGGACATGCAAAACTCCTAAGTATATAGTTAAATGTAGTTTGTTTAAATTTAAAAGAAATCTATAGATCTTAGACTATTTTATTTTGGATGGTATCATCAGAGATGAGTTGAACACAAGATGCTATTTTCATTCAAGGGAATGGGGTCATAAGCACATGGCATGTTTTTATTCACATACTAGCTACTGCTGCATGAGACCCCCCTCCTGCTATGGGGGACTGACTTCAGAGTCTTACTTTTAGATCGCTAATTTAAGAAGCTTCTTCTTACTTTTGAATGTTGATAGTTTCATGTTATTTCAGAGGTATTCCCCTGAAAAAATTTCCATCCTTATTTTTAGAGTTTCTTATTATGGAAAAATTTAAATATATGCAAAAGTAGACAGACTAGTATGATGAACCCAAGTCACCCATATGCAACAATTATCAGCTCAAGGTGAGCCTTGTTTTATCTATGCCCTCACCTACTTCCTGCCCTCCAGTATTGTTTAGAAGCAAATCCTGATGTCATATAATTTCAGGCATAAATATTTCAGTGGAACTCTAAAAGACAAGGATTCTGATTCTTTTGTTTTATTTATTCAATTTATTTATTTAGTAATCTCTATTCCCAATGTGAGGCTCTAACTCATGACTCCAAGATCAAGAGTTGCATGCTCTTCTGACTGAGCCAGCCAGGCACGCTGACAAGGATTCTTTTTCACTTTTTATTTTATTTTATTTTTTAAAGATTTTATTTTTAAGTAATCTCTACCCCCAATGTGGGCTGTGAGCCCACAACCCTGAGATCAAGAGTTGTATGCTCCAACTAAGCCAGCCAGGCACTCCAATGATTCTTTTTTAAAGAAAACAAATCCATAGTTCCATTTTGCACCTAATAATGAATAATAATTTTATAAATTCAAACATAGTCAACAGATTATAGTCAGTGATTCACACCAAATCAGTTTTTGAGGAAAGCTCTCATTTTATACCATAAGGAGGACAAAATGGTCTGCCTTCCTGTCTATAGAAGGAAGGGATTCGAGTTAAAACAAGGATAGAGATAGGCAAAGGGAAATGTGATCGTACCTGGATGATACCTGGATTAGTGAGGGCTCTGACTGCAGGTCAGAGCTGGAATAAACCGTAAAAGGACCCTTATTTCAGTGATACTGGAGCATCTGATGGAACCGAAGTGCAGGAGGTCAGCAGGGGCTCAGAAGTGATCTGAACTGGGAAATGGGATGGAGTCACCCCAGGGGGACCCTCTCTATCATACACCTCTCCTCTCTCTCACCTATATTTCATTCCTCATGTGTGGGGAAAAAGCTATGCTCAAGCCCCTGAATTTTCTCTACTTCTCTGTATAAGAAACCAGCCAACACTGGGATGGGAATATCTTAGTTATAATTGCAAGTTTCCAGAAAAAGGGGCTCTGATTGGGCCAGTTTGGGTTAAGTGTCCAGTCAGCAGTGACTGAGGGGGTGGGTCACATGTCACAAATATGGCTGTCAAAGTTTACCCATGTGGTCTGGTGAGGAGTCAGAATCTTCCAGAGAAAGCTAAGGGCCATTGCTCACGGGCTTTGTTGTTGCCAAGGAAGACTGAGAGCAGAAACATCTCTGGAACTAAGTAGTCAATGGTGGATCACTGTGTGTAGGGTCTCACAGGCAGGGGGGCATTCCTCTCTCCCCACGCAACAGTGGACAGGTGTCCTCACTAGGGAAGGGGTTCCGTTCTGGGCTGGGTTATCAAATTCAGCCAACTCTGTGCTTCTCTCCCTGAAGGTTTTAGAACACAGACTCCCCAGCAAGTTTTTTCTCCAGTAATCCCAAAGTGAGAACCACCCTACAGGCCAGTGAGCAAGCTAGGGTTAGTCTGCCTCCAGCTGGGTCTTGTTCCATGGCTAGGGGGTCGCAAGAGAAAACCTTTTAAAACTAGGGCCCCTGTCCACCACGGGATCTGAAAGCAAGGCTAAGAGGCAGGTAAAGACGAAGGCACAGTATGAGATGTAGAGATGAGACAAAGTTAGAGATCTAGAAAGAATCAAAGACTAAATTCAGCCGAGGTGCTTAAGGCAAGGCCTGACTAGGTATGTTCATCTTCATCTTCTTCGCTGGGCCCTCCTTATTCCTTACTCCTTATTCTTTCTCTTTTTCCTTCCTTCCTTGCTTCCTCCCTCCCTCCTTTCATTCCTTTTTTATACTACTTTCTTGCTCGCTTTCCTTCCCTCTCTCTCCTTCTTTAGTCAGTGTTTCTCCATCTGTGTTTTGAGGACTATTAGCACAAATCACTTCAAAGCCTCCTTCAAGATTCAGACTCTAGCTCTTGTTCCTCGACGTTCAATTTGGCAGCCTTGGGGCCTGGCCTGGGAATCTGCCTTTTTCACAAGTCAGGAGATTTTGATACACACCCAAGTTTGAGGACCACTTGCTCTGAGCAGAAACATTAGGCAAGTTGACCCCAGAATATTCCATTCATTCCTGTGCCTTTAAACAAGATGAATTTTCCTAATATAATTTCCCTACATTTCTGTGGTGATGGAGATGTGTGTAGGCAGCATACCACAGTTGTTAGTGGAGACATTTAAGTCTACACCCTGAATACCTCTCCTCCTGCCCTAGGAGCTGCCCTAACAGCTGCCTGGTTCAAGAAAAGCTCACGAAGCTCTCCTGGGCTCCCAGTCATGCCACCATCGCCCCAGATTAGGGAAGTGGTTTGTTTGCTTCCCTCGATTCAATAATGTATTCACAGTCTTGACCATGGCATTGGTACTGTGAGTTGGCTAACAAAATAATAATTATGTTTACATAGAAACTGTAAATTCTAATTTTTAAATGTCACCAAGCCTGGTTTGATATAACGGTATCTAGATTCGTACGTCAAAGCGCCCTGATTGGGAGAGAGTCTCCCGTGTGGAAAGTATAATAGCTACCATGGGATTACAGTTGAGGCAACCTGGGGGTATAAAGTCATCTTGGGCTGGTCCTGAAAAACCATTTTTTATTTTATTTTTTAAAATTTTTTAAGATTTTATTTATTTTTTTTTTTGAGAGAGAGAGAGAGCAAGAGCAGAGGGAAGAGTCAGAGGGAGAAGCAGACTTCCTGCTGAGCAGGGAGCCCGATGTGGGACTTGATCCCAGGACCCTGGGATCATGACCTGAGCCGAAGGCAGACACTTAACCGACTGAGCCACCCAGGCGTCCCCCATTTCTTATTTTAAAAAACAGCTTTATTCTTAGCCTTTTGGCTAAGATCTAGCATCTGTTCTTATCAGTTCAATATCTGATATGTCCTTTATCCAAGGACAATATATTAAATGGATTTGGGGAGCAGGGAGATGGAATAGAGCTTGCTCCATCCACTCCATGCATTGAGCTGGTATTGCAGTGCCTCCAGGAACAGGGCAACCCCTCAGGGGCTTCAAACTTGCAATGGTGCTGGGGTGCCTGGCTGGCCCAGTTGGTAGAGCATGTGACTCTCCATCTCAAAGTCATGAGTTCGAGCCCCATGTTGGGCATGGAGCCTTCTTAATAAATAATAATAGGGTGGCTGGTTAAGTGTCTGCTCTTGGTTTTGGCTCAGGTAGTGATCTCAGGGTCATGAAATCAAGCACCTCGTCAGGCTCTGCACTCAGTGTGGAGTCTGCTTGAGATTCTCTCTCTCTCTCCCTCTGTCCCTCCTGCTCGTGCTCTCTCTTTTTCTCTCTAAGATAAATAAATAAATCTTTTAAAATGATAATAATTAAAACAATAAATTAAAAACAGCTTTATTGAGATGTAACTTACATACCATAGGGGTGCCTGGCTGGCTCAGTCGGTAGTGCATGAGACTCTTGATCTCGGGGTCGTGGTCATGAGTTGGAGTCCCATGTTGGGCACAGAGTTTGCTTGAAAAAATTCACATACCATAAACTCACCCACTGGGAGAATATAGTAGATGCATTTTAGCGAATCTCTGTATTTACATATATATTATGAATGAATCCAATTTTCCAACACTTCCACCCATCCAAAAGGCTCCCTTCGCCTGTTGGCAGTCACTCCCTGATCCCACCTGCAGCCCCAGGCAACCACTGATCTACCACTGATCTATAGAAATTTTCTATAAATAGACTCATACACTATATAGTGTTGTGTCTGATTACTTTCACTTAGCGAAATGCTTCTGAGGTCCATCCCAGGCTGTTGTGTAGATCAGTAGTTCATTCCTTTTCATTACCAAGTAGTATTCCATTGGGTGGATTATTTTAAGGCCTTAATTTAAAATGTTTTCACATGGTTATAATTGGAACTTCTGTATGACTAGAAACTCCAAACCTAGACAATTTTTTGCTGTCTCTGTGCCATCAGGGGAGAGGAAACCTGCAGATCATTTCAATTCTGGTAGCTGGCAGAGAACACAAGAGGATAGTTTTCGGAATGTTGCTTCAACACTCAACTCGTGTTCTCAGATTTCAACTGATGATACCTATTTTTCAGTGAAAAAACATTGCACGTCTTTTATAGGATGTAATTGTTGAATGCAGGTTTTTTCTGAAACTTGCTAATGTCATTGATCAGGTAAGATTTATAATATGCTTGTGAGCTTAATCACAATTTTGTATGTATTTTACCGTATAGGAAGATCCATGTAAAACTACATGATCTATTGCAAGCATACCAGTCTGTGGCACACCTGTTTTATAATTACCTTAATTCTTGGATTCACAGGAATGGACTGCAGCTCCTAAACGTGATAAAAATGTGATATTCTGTGAATGTGCTCCATGCATCTATTTTGGAGTGCATAGCCTCTGGTTCAAATATCTTTCTGTGTGTATTACTTTGGAAATACTTTCTCAGCTTTGGAGGCATTCTCCAAACACTTTCTGACATAGCCCACATTCCGGGGTATTTGCAGAAGAGCTGCCACTCTCCCCCCACGATCCATTTCCGGCTGCACAGCTGAGTGGCCCAAAGAGGAAAGAGTATCTAGTGGTTTGGAGAATTTAGTTCAGTGGGCCCTGAAGGTCTTTATTTTTAACAGTATGATTAAACAATATTTCTGACAGCACAGGAAATTAGACACATGTTTATGAAGTGCTTTCTTTTCTTTGAAAAGGGCACAATGCCAGGGTATAAAGCAATGATTTATATACTTCCTTTATTAAAAAGAAATTTTAGCAGCAACTATGGGCTAGGTGCGGTTGGAGATGGGAAGCTGAGTAATTCTCATCTTCAAGCATGTACCATCTTAGGAGGAAATACGACCTTGGTGTTATTCTTCAAGTGATCCGTGTTTGCTGATGAACTTTGGAAACCTACATGTTCTTTCTTTGGTTGGGTTTGGCAGAAAAATAGTTTCTGAATTATTCTGGAGGCAGAAATCTTTTGCTCCCTCCAAATACAAGTTTCTTTCCATTCCGAAGAGCATGAGTTAAGTGGATCCAATTGTTTAGTGAAGGTGCATCTGCAGCTTATGAGATCTTTCATCTTAACCTTGATGGTAGGAAACTTCTGTACCGTCATGGAGGGGACACAGCATGTTCCGAAGGAGCTCTGATCCAGGAGCCAGAACAACCTGGATGCTGATTCTGGCTTTGCTGTTAATTAGGAGGGTGATCTTTGGCATCAGTGTTGATTTCCCCAGGGTCTCGGTTGTTTCATTTAGAAAAGGAGGACACTTGTGGCGATAAGTTTTTAGGTTCTTTTCAGCAAGAAAATTCCATGAGGCCTTTTTCACTGAGGAAACAAATCCCTGGCAAGCCCTTGTCTAATAATTACTGTTAGGTAACCCTCCTAAGGGTTTATGACTTTTCTAGTCTTCAGGTGGTACACATTTTTTTTCTTTCCTTGGGTTTATGATGGAGCAAAGGTAACAAACATGTCATTGATATGTATTGAGGTTTTAAACATTAATTTTTGCCTGAGTAGTAATGAGAAAATTAACTTTTGTGTTTCTTTTTTTGGGGGGTTATTGACCCGACCCCCTTTAAAGATTGATTTATTTGAGGGGGAGGAATGGGAGGGGCAGAGGGAGGGAGACTCTTAAACAGACTCCGCACTGAGCGCAGAGCCCCACGAGGGGCTCAATCCCATGGTCCTGAGATCACGACTTGAGCTGAAACCAAGTCAGACGCTTAACTGACTGTGCCACCCAGGTGCCCCTAACTTTTGTGTTTTGTGTATATATATATTATATATATATATATACACACACACACACATACCCTTTCTACCGTGAGAATGAGAAATCAAGTCATTAACATAGGCAAATTAGAAGTGAGACTTTGGAGTTTTAGTGTTATTTCTCCTGTCCTCCTCCAACCTCCAAGACTGATAAACCATGAAGATGGTGACAGAGGTCATATGACATCCACATTGGGTTCTTAAATAAAAGAAGGATAAAATCCCTGTCTTTTTTATGTAAAAAGTAGTATTTGTTCATCTTTTAGGTTTTAATGATTATTTCTCAGATATCTGCAAAAGCTGTGATAAAGTCTTTATGAAGAACAAAGGATGTTCTTCATAACAAAGGACAACAGAACACCAAAAACATAAAAATTGAAGATTCGGTGTTTATCCTGCCTTCTGAATACACGATGTGAAGCAACTGGGCATAGGGAACCCTGGTATGTTTTGATAAAATTCAAATATCAGGTCTTAGAAAGATCTATAAGTCTTTATTTTCATGAAACAAATAATCTGTTCTTCAATTTTAAAAAGGCGTATCAAGAAAATTGACCTCAAAGTTCAGATACAAAGTTTAGGTGTTAAGTCAAATCTCCAATTTCATTAGTCATGGAAAGTATGATGATCATATAATCAGAAAACAGTTCCTTCCTGTCCTCAGCTGAAAATGGAAAATAAAGTGCCTGTGTGTGATACAGGCTTAGAACAAAAGGCCAGGGTTGGGGGGAGGCAGGATCTAGCCCAGACACAGAGAGGCAATGACCAGGAAGGATCTGATAGCACATGGGTGATTTAGATTAAAGATGAATCTAGTAACCAGTGGGCATAGAGTTTTACAAAGCTATATGTAAGCAATATAAAAGTAAGTTTAAAAAAAAAAAAGAGTAAGTTTCAAGCAAATGCTGAAATTAGGTTCTGCTGCAAATGACAGAAAACCCAAAGTAACAGTGGCTTAAACATGATTCAAATATTTTCTCTAAACAGTTGTGTGAAGGGTGCCCCAACCAACAGGAGCCCAGGTTCCTTCTACCTGGTTCCTCACATCCTCACCATGAAGCTTCACCTTATGAGCCAAGACAGCTCTTCAAGCCCCATCTAGGCAGCAAAACGAAAGAAGGGGGAAGAGAACAAGCTCCTCTATTTAATGATACTTCCCAGAAGTATGCTTACATCCTGTTGCCTAGAATTAAGTCACATAGTCACAACTAGATGCATGGGAGTTTGGGATTCTGGTGGAGGTTGGGTTTCTTGATTCTGGATACTTTGTGCTCAGTTAGAAATTGGGGTTCTATTGTTGCAGAAGAGTGCATCTCTGTGCCAGAGACTTTAACCTTACCAGATAGCAGTCTGGCCCTTGCCTTCCATTTCCGATAGGTTGTCAAGCTCCACGGGAGTGTGTAGACTGGGGACTGCCTTGTGACCAAGTCCATGTGATTTAAGGTCGTTTAGGATGGGGTCTTTGGATCATGAGGTAGTAGTTGAAGTTCAAGTGGGGCTTGGGACTGAGATCAGATATATGGGAAACCAGCACAAATACATGATGGAACCCCAACAGAACTCTGGTCCCAGAGCTTGGATGGGTTTCCCTGGATGGCAGCACTCTGTGTATGTTGCCAACTCATTGATGCCAAGGGAGTACGCTGCCCATGACTCCATAGGGAGAGGACAATGGAAGCTCCACTTTGGGTACTTTCCCGGACTCTGCCCTCTGTACTTCTTCCCTTGGCTCATTTTAATCTGTATCCTTTCGTTCTAATTAACTGTAACTATGGGTACAACAGCTTTTAGTGAGTTCTGTGAGACTCTCCGGTGAATGACTGAAACTGAGGATGATTTGGGGAATCCCACAAACTTGTCATTGGTCTCAGAAGTGAGAGTGGTTTGATGCTACTTTCTTAGCACCCCAACCATTCCCTGATAATGGCGCAATGGGGCAAAAGGGCAGGGCTGCTTCTGGCCAGAGGCTCTACACAAGCCAGGCCTTACCTGCCTGGCCTGAAAATAAAGGTTCTAATATCTGAATAAACTTTAATTCAGTCAGGACATGCCAGCACACTGCAATGAAAGATATCTTCTATCGAAGAAGGGGAGACTGTTGGAAGAGAAAAGCAAGCCACCACAAAAGCAAACTTGTCCTTTCAGCCGTCCAAATACCCACACACCTGTCTTCCAACATGTAGTACTGACTCATACCTTTTGCACGAGCAACACCCCCAAAGTTCCATTCAGGCACATCCTTCAGCTCAAAAGGTGGCATCTTGGATGGTGTCCAGAGCTCTTCATCAGTGCAGAGGGGCTCCTTGTGGTCTGGAAACTCATGCACCTAAAGAAAAGTTCTGCTTCAAAATGAGCAATATACAATGGTTCAGTAGGAAAAATAGTTACAGCAAAAACCGCCATTTGGTAAGGGGAGTCATGGAGAACACCCAGCAGTCCTTGGCCCACAGCAGTGATCAAATCCTATGGGAACTGGAATGGCAAGACCCCCCTTCTCTGGTAATAGAGTAAGTTATTTGGTCAGCCCATTTGAATACCTCTGGCTCTGGAACAATTCTTGCCCAATATCTTCCTGTCCCTGCCCTGTAGGAAGACTTCCTTGTCCCTTGTCTTTAAAAGCCCCATCAGAAGTGAGCACTGGAGGGTATTTGCTGCCTGGGAGCTGAACAGATATAGGGTCCCAGGAGTTGCTTTAGGGATTGGTCAGTCACCTGCAATTTGGGGCTAGTTTGCAGTTTCTTTATCAATATGATGAATATCCTCACAAACCTCTGGGTTTCTGATATGCTTGTTTCTGGTCTGTTCCACTTTAGGATGGCCAGATGTAGCAAATCCTAAGAAAACACAGGATTCCCAGTGAAGCCTGAATTTCAGATAACCAGTGAATGATACTTCGAAAGTAAAATATTTGAGACACCCTTACCCTAAAAAATTATTTGCTCTGCTCTCCTACCCACTTCTCTTCAATCTAATGACCACTGCCCTCAGACCATACGAAAGGGTGGGCTTGGTTAAGAAGATAACACTCATACACTGATGTTTGCCTCTGGACTGGCTCTCACCATCTATAGACAGAAAAACTGAGGTAGGAAGCTCTTTGTGAAACCATGAGGCCTCAGTAAAACTGCCTACCCAGGCTGCCTTTGCTTGGAGTGTAGGAGCTTGGGTTTTTTAATTCAGCAAGACTCCAGATTATCAGATTATGAGTCAAATTACATTGTAGACTCCAGACAGAGAGAGCTTCCTTAGCAGAACAAATTTTTCATTCTGTTTCCAGGCTGCCTGGCTTTTTCCCCCAAGCTCACCTCTCTTTTGGACTTTTTAGGAAGTGGCAGGAAGCAGCTGAATGTGCCCCAGATTCTGAAATTTTCCAGCCATTTTTTTCCTAATGCTCTGCCTTGGTCAGCAGGCAGTATGCTTTCTAAAGCAGCAATGGGAACATGCCACCCAATGTCTCATGGCCGTGTACTAAAGGTCATCATTTTTCCTACCTGCCTACTGAGTCTTTGGCATTCAGCTGCTTGATCAGTGTACCATCTTAGGTTTTGTTAGGACTGGAGTTGGCTGCGGGCGTCAGAAGTCACAAAATAATAGTCAGGTATATTAGTTTCTCATGTTACTGTAACAAATTGCCACAAACTTAGTGCCTTAAAACAATGCACATTTATTCTCTTATAGTTTAAGAGGTCCAACATTGGAAATGAGACTTCTGGAACTAAAGTCAAGGATCTGCAAAGCTGGTTGCTTCTGGAGGCTCCAGGGGAGAATCTGTTTCCTTGGCTTTTCTAGTTCCTCCAGGCCACTCATGCTCCTGGTTTATTATGTCCCTTCTTTCTATTTTCAAGGGAATCCTTCCAACCTTTGCTGCTAATGTCTCCTGTCTCTGACATTCCTACCTCCCTCTTACAAGCACCCTTTTATTGACCTGGGGCCAGGCCAGATCATCTCCTCTCTCAATGTTCTCAAATCATCTGCAAAATCCCTTTTGTAAGGTAACATATTCACAGTTTCCAGGGATTAGGATGTGAACATCCCTTTTGGGGGGAGGTAGGGAAGAAGTATTATTCTGTCTACTATAACAAAGAAGAAGTTTATTTTTCTCTCAAATAAATGGAGGTAGTCAGGGTCAGTATGGGGGAGGCAATGATCACGAAGAGCTCAGGCTCCTTCTACCTTATCCTGCTTCCATCCTCAGCAAGCAGCCTCCACCCCATGGTTCAAGAGGACTCCTCAAACTGTAGCCAGCACATCCAAATTCTAACAGGCAGGACAAGCAAGGGGAAAAAGAAGGACTTGCACCCTCTTTTCAAAGATACTTCCTGAGAGTTACACTCTTGCCTTCCATGAACATCCCTTTGTCCAGGACTTGGTCATAAGGCCACACCTAGTGATAAATGTGACTGAGAAATGTAGACATTATTCTGGACAGACCCATGCCCATCTAAAAAATAACGGGGTTTTGGGGCACCTGGTGGCTCAGTCAGTTAAGCATCTGACTCTTGGTTTCAGCTCAGGTCATGATCTCAGGGTCATGAGATTGAGCCCTCTGTCAAGCTCTGTGCTCAGCGGGGAGTCTCCTTGAGATTCTCTCTCTCCCTCTTCTTCTGCCCCTCCCCCTACCTCTCTCTAAAATAAAGAAACAAAATATTTTTTAAAATTGGGGTTTCTACTGTTACAAGGGAAAAAGAAGATATCTTTTGGGGGATATCTAGTAGTCCCTCCAGTGTTCCTGATTAAATTTCTAAGATTGTACGTACATTTTGGGTGGAAAATGAATTTAATTCACATGCAAGTGTGCTAAATTCCAGAAGGCAGATAGTTCTTACCTAACTGCTACTAGTCTCATGCAGATCTTTGGAGTAATGTAGCAAGTTCTCTGTAGAGCAATGAGACCAATGTTCCCAAAGAACAAAAGAAAGAAAGAAAGAAAGAAAGAAAGAAAGAAAGAGAGAGAGAGAGAGAGAGAGAGAGAGAGAAAGGAAGGAAGGGAGGGAGGGAGGGAGGGACGGAGGGAGGGAGGGAGGGAGGGAGGGAGGAAGGGAAAGAAAGAAAAAAAAAAAGGAAAGGGAGAGAAACATTCATATAAACACCTTCCAGGGAAGAAGACCATGAAATGGAAGTTCGATGATTCCAGAAATAAACAAAGAAGTTTTTCCTCCAGAAGTTAAGAGTGTACTGAATGATCTACCGATTACCAGTGAGTGGGTAATTTGAGTTCTTACTGAATGCGTGTGTGGTGGCTGGAGGAGGTGCATCTCAGAGTAGAAGCAAGGCACCAGGGCATGGAGAAGCAGAAATTGGGGATGCTTCCCTGCTCTGACCATAAGTTTCATGAAGGCCACACGGGCACACCTGTTGGGAATGGGATTTGGGTGAGACCCCATTAGGGATCCTGCCCCCTCATCTACAGGTAGAAGCCCTCTTGCTCTCCTAACTCACACCCCTTCAATAATCAAATCACATTGGGACTAGGCCCTGAGATGTCCTCTCTTGGCCCACTTCTTTCTTCCTACATTACTGCCATGATTATTGTCCAGTCACTATTATCTTTTGCTAAGATTTCTACAAATATTTCCTAACTGAGATGTTTAGTGAGATGCTACTCTCCAATACAATTGCAGCCAGAAGGATCTTTCTTGAATGCAAAACTGATCATCTCATGTTATAGGTTGAATTGTGTCTCTGCAAAAAAGTTATGGTAGAGTCCTAACTCCCAGGACCTCAGAATGTGATCTTAGTTGGAGATAGGGTCTTTACAGAGGTGATCAAAGTAAGACAAGGTCTTTAGAGGCCCTACAATAGTGATTCTTCGTGCTGCTGGAATTACTTACTCAACCCTCTCTTCCTTTCTAGGCTGTACGCTACATGGAGGGAAAACATTTTCTGTTGTTCCCCAGTAAGTCCTCAGGATTTAGCATGATATATACTTGGCACCCAGTAAATAGATGTGGGACAACTGATCAAATGAATGAATGATGTATTTTCCATGTAAATTTTGTATTTCTATTTCCATTTTTACCCCAACTTTTATTTTAAAACTTTCAAACATAGAGTTAAGTTGAAAAAATTATAGAGTGAACAGACATCCATCAAACACCTAGATTCTAGAATTAACGCTTGGCTATGTTTGTTTTATCACATGCCTATCCATCCACCAATCTCTCTTATTTGATTATGAGTTTCAAATAATAGATGCCCCCAAGGTCCCTGGCAAACATGCCTGTTCAGTTTAGTAGATATCCCTAAGAGAGAAGACTACAAATACTACTGAAACCTATATCCTTAGTCCTTTGTGCTAATGCCATGATCATGTGGATTTATAACTAGAATTTAAAGGTGGAGTTCTGTAGAATTATCCAGTGTTTCCTTTATTCTAGATCCTTACCTATTTCCAGATTAGGTGTATATTTAAGATTAATATAGAAACTGCCTAGGTAAAGCAAGAAGAGCTCTGTGATGACAGAGAGGCTAAACCAATGGGTCCATAACTGAAAAGGACAGAGGACATCTCATCTGGAGGGTGCAGCCATTGTCCTGCTCAGCCAGGGTCAGAGAGGGTGAATCAAGTTGTGGAACTTCCTTCGGGGGCTGTGGTAGCACCTGATACCTCCTTACCACCCAGCCCACCTGGGATTCCAGGAAAACCCAGTAGTACACTCCTGCAGCTGATAACCGAGACATCATGGGGAGTGCACCACCATCATGTCTAAACCGTAATGAGCCCAATCCCTGACATGCTCCTAGGCATTCATGAGCAATGGCAGGAAACCAAGGCAATTTCCGTGATTTCCTCCCAGACATCATCTTGTTCTACTCTTTTCAGAGCTATTGGCTTTACTCCATAGTACACATTCTGGGGGGTTTGTTTTGCATGAGTTCTGGCTACTTTTAATTTAAAACCTTTTTTTTTTTTTAAGTGGATTTACACTTTAGAGTTTTGGGTGACTCCTGTACACAAACTCTCAAGGCACGATGGCCCCTCGGGCTTTGTGGCAGGAAGTTTACAGGTGGCGCATGCACAGTGTCTCCGTGGGAAATGATACGCCTCCTAACGGCAGATAAATAGAAAGGAAACAACACAACCCAGGAAAAGACCCGCGTGGCACCACATCTTCACTCTACTCAAGCTGAATTATCAGAAGGCTGTGAAAATGAAATGAATGTAAAAGATAAAATATGCGGTTTTAACAAGTGTCCCTTCCCACACTGCCTTTTTAATGCCTAAAGTGCTTATCATGAAGTAGTCATCGATTTGCCTATTGGAGAGAGATTTAAAATGTCTCCCCTATGAATGGTAAGGATCTCCCGTAAGGAAGAACATCCAGAAATGAGTAAATTAATCTTGTATATAATTTAAAACAACTCCGTCTTTGACTTCAGTTAGGAAAGCCAATATGTCCGTGGTTTTGAATTGGTTCCTGACTCTTGCAGTTGGAAGAATCTTGACTCCGCCTTTATGAATAAATTCCTCTTCCCTCTTTTAAAATTTAATGACAAATATATAAATATATACATATATATTTAACATTAATAGTAAAAACTTTAAAGATTTTGTTTATTTTTTTTTAAGTAATCTCTACGCCCAGCGTGGGGCTGGAACTCCCAACCCTGAGATCAAGAGTCTCTTGCTCCACTAACTGAGCCAGCCAGGTGCCCCTTAACTTTAATAGTAAATACTTTAAATTTGATGGTAAATAATTTTGAAATCATGCATATTTGTGAGAAGAGCAAAGAAAAACAAAAGGTACCTATGTCCTAAATACCCCAGTACAGGCACTGTTGATAGTCCAGGGGCATTTGTTTCTCTGCTAGGTTTTCTGTGCTTTTTGTTTAAGTTAGAGACTTACGTTGCATGTGTTTTGTTTACTTGTTTGTTTGCCTGTTTTTCACAGCAGTAATCGTATAGATAAAATTCTGATTCCTTATAAACTTTGATTTTAACACAATCATTTTCTAATGTTAGAATATGATCTTCATAACTATGTGATTTAGTTTTGAAATCAACTTATGGAAGTATAATTTATACTATAATAAAATAAAACACATCTGGGATGCCTGAGTGGCTCAGTCAATTAAGCGTCTGACTCTTGGTTTCAGCTCAGGTCATGATCTCAGGGTTGTGAGTCGAGCTCCACATTTGGACTCCGAGCTCAGCTCAGAGTCTGCTTAAGACTCTCTCCCTTTGCCCCTCCACCCTGTTCTCTCTCTGACTCTCTCTCTCAAATAAATACATAAAATCTTTTAAAAAAATAAATAAGAAAAATAAAACACATCCACTGTGTATATATATATATATACATAAATATACATAAAACATATATATACGTATATATAAATAAAACACATCCACTGTGTTTGTGTGTGTGTATGTATATATATATATAGTTTTAAAACTATATATAGTTTTATGAATTTTAACACGCGGATAACCTGTGTAAGTACCTCCCTAATCAAGACATGGATTTTTCTATCACCTTAAATGTACCCTCCTGACCCTTTGCAGCCAGCACACCACAGCGCGCCCCCCCCCCAGCCATCTCTCAGACATCCACTCATCTGTTGTGCATTACAATTCATTAGTTTTGCCTACTTAGAACCTAAACTAAGTATACACTTTTTTATGGCCACCTTCTTTTGCTCACTGTATCTTTGGGACCCATCCATGCGGTTGTGTGTATCAGTAGCTTGTTCCTTTGTATTGATAAGTAGTGCTTTATTGTACGGACATACTACAATTTGTTTATCCATTCACCACTTGGTGAACATTTGGGTTGTTTCCAGTTTTTCTCGATTATAAATAATGCTTCTATGAACATGCAAGTAGAAGTCTTTGTGTGGACATATGTTTTCATTTTCTTGGGTCAACATTGGGAGTGAACATGCTGAGCCATTTATTAATTAGACTGTCTTATTATGGGTTTTAAGAGGTTTTTTAAATATATTCTTATAACTGTACTTAGTCAGATATGTGTACTGCTAATATCTTCTCCCAATGTGTTGCTTGCCTTTTCGTTTTTTTAGTGGTGTATTTTGAATAGTAGAAGTATGATTTACCGGGCACCTGGGTGGCTCAGTTGGTTAAGCGACTGCCTTCGGCTCAGGTCATGATCCTGGAGTCCCAGGCCGAGTCCCGCATCGGGCTCCCTGCTCAGCTGGGGGTCTGCTTCTCCCTCTGACCCTCTTCCCTCTTGTGCTGTCTCTCATTCTCTCTCTCAAATAAATAAATAAAATCTTTAAAAAAAAAAAAAAGAAGTATGATTTACCATTTTTTTTTTTTTTCACAATTCAGGATTTTTATGTTTAGTCTAAGACTTTTTTTGTCTACCTCAATGTCAGGAAGATTGTTTTCTATGTGTTCTTTCAGAAATTTTACCCTTTTAACATTTAGGTCTATGATCTATTCCAAGTTAATTTTTGTATATGGTGTGAGGTAAGGGTTGAGGTTAATTTTTTTTCAAATCAATTTTTCATCATTTTGCAAATATCTAGTTGTTCCGAAACCATATGTTGAAAAGGTTTCCCTTTCCCCATGAAAATTACCTTGGAATCTTTGTTGAAATTCATATGATTTTGTTGACTACATATGTATGAGTTTATTTCTGGGCTCTCTACTCTATCCCATTGATGTGTTTGTCTATCTTTAAGCCTTGACCATTGTTTCATTTTTATTTTTAATTTTTTTTTGACCATTGTTTTATACTAGGTCTTAAAGTCAGGCAGTATAAATCCTCCAACTTTGTTCTTCTTTTTCAAAATTATATTTGCTATTTTGGTCCTTTGCGTTATCATATAAATTTTTTAATTAGTTTGTCCATTTTTAACAAAAAGCTGCTGGATCGTTGAATGAGATTGCATTGGGTGAAAGAATGGACATCTTAATAATATTGAGTCTTGTACTCCATCAATTTACAACTTATTTTATCTCTTTCAGCATAGCCATGTTTTTAGTGGCAGATAATATCTCACTGAATTGGAGTTATAGTTTACCAAACCATGCCCATTTTGTCAATTAGGTTGTTTCTACTTTTTTATTATTAATAATTTGCTGTGAATATCATGGTGCTTAAAGATTTTTTTTTCAAATTTAAGGTTATTTTCTTGAGATAGATTTACAGCAGTTAAATTACTGGGTCATAGAACAGAAACATTTTACAGGCTTTGGTATACATTACCAATTTTTTTTCTCCTCTGTTCTCTACAGATTTATGGTATCTTTTACCAAATATTAAAATCTCATATACTAACAAATTGGAATCTGTTCTGAGCTACTCTGTCCAATTGATCTTATGCCAAAATGATGCTGTTTTAACTTTTTTAGCTTTACTATGTTTTATGACTAGTAGAGCTCTTTTCCCTACAATTAACTTTTTAGAAAGATATATCAATTCCTTATTTTTTTAAGAAAATTTTTCATTAAATTTCCTCATTAAAAATTACATTGAGAGGAATTAGTTAAGCCTAAAAATTAATTTTTAAGACTGGACATTTTTAAAAAATTAGATTTCCTCTTCAGAAATACTGTACATCTCTCCATTTTTCACATTTTATATTTCTTAATTCAGCCTTATAGTTTTATTCATGTAACTCAAACATATATTGTATTTTATATTTTTATTGCTATTGAACATATAATCCTTATTTTCATTTTATTTTCTAACTGGTTACTGCTCTTACATAAAAATGCCTATTGATTTTTGTATATGTAGCTGTTTTAAAATCTACAGGCACAACACATAAATGGTCAAAATAGTAACAGTCTTAATTTCTTTGTAGATTAACCCAATTTAGCTCTCCAGCAACCATTTCTGCTGAGGGTGGGGGAAAAAAAATCAATGTTACTATTTCGTTGGAACTCAGTTGATAGTGTATTACATTCTCTTTTCACATCCCCATTCTCCTTCTTGCCTTCTCCCTGAAATATTCTATCTAGGATGGGGAGAGGTGTATGGTTCAAAAATGCCACACGTCTTGGCCAGTATCCCAGCTGGAACAGTTTGCAGTCCCATCCCGGCACAGGCAACACCATGCCAGGGGGTTTGTTAGAATAAGTCATTCTGACTCAACCTGCAACTCACTCTTGCAGGGTCTTCTAATCCTCTGCTCTTTCACTCAGGCTCTCTGCCCTTTTCTGTCCTTTTCTATAGCCTGGCCCATTCCCGTCCTCAACTGGGATGGTGACTCCAGATGACAGGCAGCCAGACCCTACCCCAAGATGTACTTCGCTCTGTTCTCTTTTTGTGCCTTTTCCTCTAGATCAGACACATGTCATGTCTTTGGCAAAGTGCTCTTTATCACACATTTTGTGATCCAGGGCATAAATTTGATGGAGGGAAAGTTGGAGGGGCGGTGTCTACTAGGAATTACAGGGCATAAAAAAAATACCTCGGCTAATATTTCAACAATATTGTCTCCTTCTGTTATGGAATTCAAACATACAGAAGAGCACAGAGAATAGTATGATAAAGCTCCATGTCCCCATCACATTCAGCTTCAATAATTATCAACATCTTTCACCTATGGCCCTGCCCAACCACACCTCCTCTCTTCTTTTTTCTTCCCTTCCTCCTGGAGTTAATTTAAAACAAATTCCACATATCATGTCATTTCACTGTGGCCAAATATTTAAATTCTTTTCTAATAATTTTTCAGAGGATTCTTTCTTTGGTATATCCCACAGGCTTTGGTATGAAGCATTCACACTTTCTTATTTTTAGTTGGTTACTGTATTTTTATTTGCTCCTTGACCTAATGTATTTGGGGGAGTTTGTCTAAATTTCTAAATAGCTAAAATTTGGGTGGTTAAAGGATCTGGACTGTACTTAGTTAATTGAATATGAGATTATCTTTGTGGCATAGTATGCAATCAATGCTTATAAATGCATACAGACACTTGAAAAGGTGAATATTTGTGATTCCATTGTATTTAATTGTACCTCTTAATTACTTTGTTAAAACCCTCTATGCCTTTATTGTTTATGCACTCAATCTCTGACAGATTGTGTTGTGTTAAAATCTTCTACTAACTGTCCATTTATCTAAATATTTTTGTTGTATATATAGTTGTTATATATTACAGGTTGAATTGTGTCCCCACCAAATTCATATAGTGAAGTCCTAACCCCCAGTGACTGTAAATGGAAAGAGGGTCTTTACAGAGGTAATCAAGTCAAAACGAGGTAATTGGTGTGAGCCCTACTCCAATAAGACTGTGTCCTTATAAAAAGGGAGCACTTGGAGAGAGATGCCCAGGCAGGGAGAACGTGATGTGAAGATGAAGACACATAAAAGGAAGGCAAAGTGAAGAGTTGCAGAGGAAGACAGCCATCTGCAAGCCATGGAAAGAAGGTGGGAGCAGAACCTTCCCTCGCAGCCCTTGAAAGGAACCGACCCTGCTGACACCTTGTTTTCAGACCTCAGTTTCCAGAACCAAGCAAGAGAGAACAGTGTTCGTTGTTCTCAGCTGCTTATTTGCAGTACTTTGTGATGGCAGCCCCAGTAAGCTAATATGCCATACAACTCTCCTATGGCTCTTACAATGGGTCTTCACTATCAGTTTCTGTAAAATTGCCTTTGCCTCTAAGTTGTACCCCTGCTTGATTTTTACATTTGATTGGCAGTCCTTTGTCCGGTCTTTTCATTAAGACGCTGTGTCCCCTTGCACTAAGCCCAGACATTTGTCATGTGCACATATGAAGCATGGTGTTTGATGATTGCACATGTGAGCTCTGGTCAAAATGGGTGGCTGCCATTTAGTTGCTACATGGCACTGGGAGAGTCCATTAATCCTTCTGTGCCTCAGTTTTTCCCTTTTGTAAGGTGAGGGAGCTGTAATTGTCCTTATAAGGATAGAACAAATTAAAATATTTAAAGAGCTTACAACAGTGCCTGGCCCACAGCAAGTACTTAACATATATGTGAGTCATTATGAATCCTGTCAACTTTATAGTGAAGGTACTGAGATCATTTTACAGAGGCTCAGAGGAGTTAAGTCAGGAAGCTGGTGTGACAGGATTGTTGAAGGTTGGGTTGCCGGCGGGGTGGGGTGGGGGGCAGGCCCTGAGATGGAGATTAATGTGCAGGAAATATATTAGGGGGTACGCTCCAGATGAACAGGTGTGGGGGTGGAGGTGAGGCAAGCAGGATTGGGTTGGGCAGAGGAAGAAGTGTAATTGTGATGCAATCACAGCAAAGGCTCCCCAGCCAATGGGAGCAGAGTGCCATGCTGTGAAGACTCTCAGGCAGCCTGTGGACAGTCCCCCGTGG
The DNA here is from genome assembly GCF_011800145.1 of Mirounga leonina. Lineage (NCBI taxonomy): Eukaryota > Metazoa > Chordata > Mammalia > Carnivora > Phocidae > Mirounga > Mirounga leonina. The sequence continues at coordinate 270,467 of NW_023270783.1, read as the reverse complement.
TGAGAAACTGAGGGCTTCAGCCCATAGCCACGTAAGGGTGCCATCTTGGAAGTGGACCCCAGCCCAATCCAGCCTTCAGATGACTGTGGCCTTGTCTAACATCTTGGCTGTGACCACCTGAGACTTTGAGCCAAAACTACCCGGGGAAGCTGCTCCTGAGTTCCTGACTCACAGACACTATGAGATAAAAAATGTGTGTTGTGTTAAACTACTAATTGTTGAAGGTAATGTTTTACACAGCAATAGATAACTAATATAGGGAGCTGACTTGTCCTTCAGAGTTGTTCCAAACTGGGCTGAGGGGAAGAGGTCTTTATATTCTAAATTGACTGGTCATTAGATGTGGGCTGTCCCCCAAACCTTCCCCCACCCCCACCCCCAGCCCCAAAGGACCATGACTTTGGGCAAAGCAGTTTTCTTCACCTAAGGGCAAGTTGTGAAGAGTGACTGAGCTGACAGCTCTTGAGAGCAAAACTCTCAGCAGCTCAGGAACATGTCCCTCAGTCCTGAAAGGTCTTGGGCAGAGCATCACAGCCTCCACTGAAAGATGTTTAGTGGGATCTCTCCTACTGTCCTGAAATGGGAATTAGGCTCACAGCTGAAATAAGCATAGTGCCCTACCTTTTAGTGAAAGATGCCTACAACTGGAGCCACTTCCCCAGGGATTAATAAAAAGCTGCAGATCAAGCCCTGCTTCCATCAAATACTTCCCCAATCCTCTCCGTTTCATTCTACATAGGGAGGGAGAGGAAAGAATGAAAGAAGGCGGTTGGCCTTGTGAGAGTGCAGTGTTTCTTGTGGGAAGTGATGTAGAGGGGGAGGCTGCAAGGTAATCTCTCCTTGGTATGGGTTGGGCCTACTGGAAGGCAAGGTCTTCCAGTCACTCCTTGCAAATCTGTCTGGTCAGCATTCTTGCGGAGTTATTCCTGTCTGCATTTCAGGAGGGAGCAAGAAGATTGAAGAGAGACAGCAGGGTGGAGAGGAGAGGCCTTGGGGCAGCTTCCAGTCCAGCCCTTTTGTGTGGTAAGGATGTGTATTTCTCATGAGTCACGTGGACCCCGTGGAAGATAGACTGTCTTGAGCTGCCTGCTGAACCCTCACCAAGAGACTGAGTGCACTAGTGGGTGCTGGCAGGGGGGTGATGGAAAAGATCAAGCTGGAGCTCAATCTCCCATGGAAATGTATGGAAGGGAAAAGGCCCACAAGGCCTTCTCATATGTGTCCCCTGAAAGTTTCAAGCAAGGGCCAGTTATCCATACAAGCAGGAACCAATTAAGAGAGAACTTTGGGTGGAGGCCAGTTAAGCGATGCTTGCCTCAACACAGATGCCAGGCCTGAAGAGGATGTTGAAGTGTCCAAGAGCCAGAACCATGACTCGCACCTTCCCACCCCCACTAAGGATCTGGCCTCCCACTGAAGTCATGAGAGTGGCACTTTGACATGGTCTGATTTTTACTAACTGAAATTGACCAGAAAGTTAGGGGTATGGTCTAAGGTGTGGTTAAGGGATGGGAAAGATTAAAAAGAGCAGTGATGGGAGAAAACTGGACTGTTTCGTGTTTGGAAGCCATCACACAGAGAGGGCTCAAAAACTGATTACACTGGTAATTGCTGGAACAAAACCTCTCTGCCCTGCACTAGCATTCCATAAAGACTGTGTACAACCTACAAAGATGAGTAAAACATGGCATACCTGACCTCAAGGAACAAGAAATATTCTGTTGTAAACTAAGTATAAAGCAGGTTTGCTGAGCAAACAAGTCTAGAATGTGGAGCCTTATGTTTCTTTTCCTGCTTCCGTGCATTGTCTACAGAGATTGATATTTTACCAATTGGAAATGATGGGTGAGTCTGGTGGAGAGGGATTCATTTCCTGAATCGCAAGTAGACTAGACTGTGATTAAATCTCTAATGAATTGTTTTAGAATCGCTGAGTTTGGGTTGCAGGAAGACATCCAAGAGAGACTGAAGCCCTGAGGGCAGAGGGGAAGGAGCTGAACCCGGAGACCTGAATGTTGGGAAATCCCACCTTGTATCACCCTTCAAAAGCAATCGTAGCTACAGCATCATCGCTGTCGTCCTGTAAAATGCTTAAATCCTCAAGAGGGGGCCACCGGTGATACTGACTCATGAAATTGTTTTACAGAAAATTTCCAAAGTAATCCTAAAAGTGATGCACTCTAAAAAAACAGACATCAGAACTCAGGAATTTAAAAACAAAAAGCACTTCTTCACCGCACTGCGTTACCAGAATAACGGAATGTTACCTTTCTGCTTATTGGAAAAGTCCTGGTTTAAAACACCTACAGGGAATTTTATTTCAGTCAAAGCAGGGTGTTGCCTAGCGCTTTACTGCTGCAGCCCTGCCTGGAGGCAACTCTCCGCCCAAACCAAGCTAATGTCTCGTGTCTGGTTCAGTCGGCTCTGGCCGGGAATAAAAAGGAGACTTGGCAGGTCCGCCCCGGCTCGGAGGTTCTCCGGCCCACGGGCCGCCGGGACCCAGGGCCTGCGGGCCGCGCATTCCCGCGTCCTGCGCACCGACATGAATATTCAGCGCCGCGTTCCAGGGCGCGCGCTGGGGAAGTACCCACAAGCCCCCGCGGCCCCGGGGCTGCGGGGACCCAGCGCCTTGGCGCGGAGCGGGGCGAGGTCCCCCGGCGCTCCCCGAGACCTTGGCCCCCGGCCCGGCGGCAGAGGCGGAGGCGGGCCCGGCGGGCCGCCCGCCAATCGGCGCCTTGCGGGCCAGGGGCGCGAGTCCGCGGGAAGGGGAGGGGGCGCCGCAGAGCCGAGGACGCTGGTCCTCAGAGCCCCCGGGAGAGGCTGGGGGAGGACCAGAGATGACGAGAGGAAGGAGGCTGGGGCGGGAACACAGTCACAAGCTATGACGGCCTTAATGCCAACTCCACAGCGCAGCCCCTCTGCGCCGCACAGCCTGACGGGAGCCTCACCTTCCCGGCGCAGGAAGGGCCCGCGCCGCGGCGTCGACACCGCCCGCCATCGCGGGGCACGCCGGGAGAGAGCCGTTTTTCCCCTCTCCAGTAAACGAGGGAGAGGAGGGTATTTCCGGTGTTAAGACAGTCTTTGCGGAAAGGGTGGGGCCGGCCTGGTTCCGCCCCTCCCGCGCGGCGGGGGCGGGGCGAAGAGTGACAGCGTCTCGCCTGCGCTAAGGCCCGCCCCTGCACCGGAAAAAGGAAGGCGGGGGAGTCGATCTGGAACGGGGAGCGAGATCTCCTGAAACAACTGCAGGCGGCGAGGGGAAAGGGGCGGGGCCCGGCTCGGAGGGGCGGGGCGACTCGCCTTCCCCTCGGGTCGCGCGCGGCAGGAAGTCGCGCCCTCAGCCGAGGATCGAAATGGGGACCTCCCTGGACATTAAGATTAAGAGAGCGAACAAGGTTTATCACGCCGGGGTAAGTAGGGTGGGCGGGTCTGCAGGCTCGGTCGTCTGCAGGGCCCCGCGCCCTTCTGGGTGTCCCTGGGCCGGGCAGAGCGCTCCGCCAGGTGCGGCCCCGCCGGGTGTGCCCCCCGCGCGGTTCGCAGGCCTTCGGAGGACCCCGGGCGGAGTCCCCGCCACGTCCTCGGGCGTCCGGGCCGAGGGGCCGGCGCCTGAGCTGCAGCGTTAACCGCTGGCCCTTTGAACATCCGCTCGGCCTTGGTCCAGAGCTTGAGCTGTCCGTTGAGGGCGGAGGAGCTTGGTGTCCACATGCCCCGTTCCCTCACTCCCGACGTGACTGCAGAGGTCTTAATGAATGAAAGGCGGAATTCGCCTCGGAAAAAAATAAAAATACGCGCTTCAGGGTCCGGTCAGCTCTAACACCATGCAAAAGTTACTCGTTTTTTTATTCTTTGGATGATGTACGGAGGGCATGGCATATTAAAATGCAAGTACAAAAAAATAAAAATCTTGATGACGGCATTAAGTTTTGTGCTACTCTCCAGTCATTTAACCTCCTCTGGCCTCAGTTTCCTTATTTGCAGAACGCGGATGCAAGGTTCCTGTAGCTCAACCCCACTCTACCTCAGAGTCAGTCACCCTGGGAATTTTAAAGTATGATTGCCCGGGTCCCACTCCCAAAGATACCACTGTTTGTAGTGTGCAGCCCTCGCTGAAATCACAGCTAACTCACGCTGTGGAATAAAAATGAGAGTAGTGGTTGGTCCCATAAATGCAGCGCAGTCTCAAAAGGGATTGAATACCAGGCAGGCAAAGATCAGGAACAGATGCTAAACCCTTTTGAGTGCAACACTAGTGGGGAAACCTGATGTTTACACAGACTCAAGTGGTCACCTCCCAAATTATTAATTTTAGAGGGAAAAAGCTACCTTCCTAATGGAGGAATCAGATCATCACCAGTCTGGCCACGATCAACAGTGAGCATCACCTCACTATCACCACTAAGGATGCTGCTGACCGTATGTTCTGGCGTGATCAGAGAGGGTCTGGCCTGATGCGCTGAAAAGGGAACAACTCTTTTATGTAGTATTCCTACCAAAAAGGTTCAACCTAGATCAGTTCATAGGGAAACAATCAGCATTTCCAAATTGAGGAACACTCTGAAATAATTGGCCTGCATTCTTAAAAAATGTGAATGTCATGAAGAAAAGGGAATTTTTCTAGATTAAAAGAAACTAGAGGGATATGACAACCAAATACAGCACATAATTTTTGATAAATAAGTTTGGGTATGGGCTATATATTAAATAATAGCTTTGTGTTAAATTTCCCTAGTGTGATATTTGGATTTTGGCTCTGCTATGTAGGAGAATACTCCACATACTGAAGTATTCAGGAGTAAAGTATGACAATAACTGAATTTTGAATAGTCCAACCACAGATTGTGTGTGCGTGCATGTGAGGAGAAGAGAGAGAGCAAATAGGGTGAAGTGTTAATTGACAGCTCTAATTGAAAGCTATATGAGTCTACTTTATATTCTTTATATTCTTTTTTAATAACAGTTTTATTGAGATGTAATTCAGATACCATAGAATATACCCATTTAAGGTGTAGAATTCAGTGGTTTTAATATATTCACAGTTGCTCAAATAATCACCACCATCTAATTTTGGAACATTTTGGTCCATCCAAAAGGAAACCTTGTACCAATTAGCAGATATTCCTCGTCCTCCTTACCTTTCAGCCTGTGGCAATCACAGATCTGCTTTCTTTCTCCATGGATTTGCCTATCCTGGAAATTTCATATATGTGGCCTTTTGTGACTGGCTTCTTTTGTTTAGCATAATGTTTTTCAGCATAATGTTCATACCTATAGCGTGTATCAGTTCCTGGTTCCTTTTTATGGCTGAGTAATATTCCATTGTATGGATAGGCCATCTTTTACTTAACCATTCATCTATTGATGGACATTTATTTGGGTTTTCACTTTTTGGCTTTTTTGAATAATGCTACTATGAACATTCTAGTACAAGTTTTTGTGTGAACATATGTTTTCATTTCTCTTGGATATAGGCAGAGGAGTGGAATTGCTGGATGAGATGATACTTTTGTGTTTAACTTTTTTTTTTTTAAGAGAGCCAGCACATGCATGAGCTGGAGGGCAAAGGGAAAGAGAGAATCTTAGGCAGGCTCCATGCCCAGTACGGAGCCCAACGAGGGGCTCTGTCTCATGACCCTGAGATCATGACCTGAGCCAAAATCAACAGTCAGACATTTAACTGAGCCACCCAGGCCCCCTGCTATGTTTAACTTTTTGAAGACCCATCAAACTGTTTTTCAAAGCACCTGCTCTGTTGTACATTCCACCAGCAGTGTGTGAGGGCTCCAGTTTCCTTTCTGCTTTGTATTCTCTGTTTCTTCTTTGTTAAGAGATTAACTTTTCTGTAGTTTGGAAATTCAGAATAAACTGGGGGAGGCAGTGATAGGAGACGATATACATTTTGCTTTAATAATTATTATTTCATCAAAAACTCAACATATTCCATTCAGAGATGTTCCAGCTGAGATGTTTTCTGTGGTTTTAAATAATGGTACAAGTAATGAAAAGTACATTAAGAAAAGGTGCAAGAACTGAAATGGTAAAGTTGACCCAGCCAGAAGTCCTCGTGGTCGGGAGAGCTGAAGGTGCCATTAATGGGAACAGAATCTGCAGTGGCTGGCTTATGGCAGTGTTTCTTAATCTTGTGTCGGGGGACCTTATATGGCATTTATGAAAGAAAAATCAAGGTAATTTCTCCTAAACAGATGGTTGCTATATATCATTTAGAAGCCAAAAAAGAAAATAGACTGAAGTCTAATCAATGAACAAAAGTATGTATTTGGACCTATGTGCCTATGGCTCAGGTATTAGACTCCGTCATCTGTGGTTCGGGATAGGTGGAATAGGTGGCCAGCGCTGTTGTGGCTGCTTCCTAAGCTCCAGGTGGCAGGACCCTTGCTGGCCAGTTGCTTGATGGTCTCAGTGCCTGTGGACGGTGCGTGTAGCAAGCATAGTTTGTGCCATGATTGTGCAAGGGGTGCCTCTCTCATTCTCCCCACTCTTACTGGCTGCAGGTGGAACTAATACAAGTTTTCGATGTTCTCTGTACATCTTAACAGCTGTGGTAAAATTTCCGTTACTAAGGATTAGACTTCTCAGCGGGCACCTGTAATTGTCATAGTTTGTTTGACGTGGCTGCCACCCACGTTAGCCTGATCTTTAGATCATAAGTGAGTGTCGTTCACGCGATGCACGTTTGCCTGTGTAGCCACATAAAGCAGTCTTCTCGCGATGCCGGGGTAGTTCAGTTGGTTAAGTGTCTGACTCTTGATTTCGGCTCAGGTCATGATCTCAGGGTCCTGGGACTGAGTCCCGCATCGGGCTCCCTGCTCAGCGGGGAGCCTGCTTCTCCCTCTTCCTGCCAATCCCCTTGCTTGTGCTCTCTCTTTCTGAAAAATAGATAAATAAAATCTTAAAAAAAAAAAAAAAAAAGGAGTCTTCTCTTGCACTCAGAGGTGCTTGGGAAGCACTGGCATAGAGTTGCTTTAGCCAGGCTGTGTCACTCCATTTTACTAATGAGGAAACTGAGGCCTAAGCGGGGTGTGGAATTTGCCCAAGGCTTCCGAACTCAGACAGCCTGGATTCCAGCTCAGGCCAGTCAGCTTTGTGCTTCCAACAATCTGTGATACCGCCTCCTTAAGAGTGGCCATTTTTGTGCAAATGGAAGAATTTATAATGTAGAAATAGTTATCAATTTCCTAGGAGTGCTTTAAATAGCACTGTAATATTTCCATTTAAAAAACTATGACTTTGGGACGCCTGGGTGGCTCAGTTGGTTAAGCATCTGACTTTGGCTCAGGTCATGATCCCGGGGGGTCCTGGGATTGAGTCCCGCATCGGGGCTCCCTGCTCAGTGGGGAGTCTGCTGCTCCCCCTGCTTGTGTGCTCTCTCTCTCTGACAAATAAATAAATATTTTTTAAAAATTAAAAAATAAAAAACTATGACTTCTATTCAGAAAAGGTACTGATTCTATTACTATGCTTTTCAGTGTTTTAGTTGTCATGAAAGCATTTGAAAATGGCTTTCATTCTGTGGATACCAGAGAACCTAAGTTATACTTGGGTTTAAAATTGGCATTTGGGTTTTTTCCTAGGGAAAAAAAATGCTTATTGACGAAATGATGGACTTTTAAAGAATCACTGTTGAATCATTTTAAAAATATATAAATGTAATACATGCCATGTGAACGACTTAACATTTTACAAAAGGCTAGAAAGTGAAGAGTAAGTTCTTCCTCCTCTTTCCCCCTTTTCTGTCCCTGGAGGTGTCCGCTGACACTTTGGGTACTATTCCAGGCATTTCCTGTGACGAATGGTGTACGTGCACGCGCGCGCACACACACACACGCACAGCCTGTTCTTTCTGCTTAACAGTGTATCTTTATCTTGGACATCTGTCAATCTCATCCTTTTGTAGGTTTTTATTAAATCCAACCAAATTTACTCAGCCAGTTTCTGATGATCTCATGAGGCTTGCAGGTCGTAGAGAGAGACAGGTAAATACATAAACAAAAGGTGATCAAGTGCTCAAATAGGAGCATCTGTGGGATCTAATGAGCACAAAGCAGGGCATCAACATTTTGTAGGGGGAAGATAGGGTCCTCTGGAGCCTCACTGAAGTTGTGATGCTTGCACCTAGTTTTGAAATGTAAGCGCCAGGCCGGAATCTCCCTCCCACCAGAGACCACAGACGCTCCTGTTCGTTCCCAGCAGGAGGAGCAGACCCAGCGGCAGAGTGAACAGTCCGGGCCCAGCAAAAGCTTTTGTTTCCTTTGTTTCCCAGGCTTTTCCAGGCACTTCTAGAATCTCATTTGGCAGCAGTTTTTAAAAGGGATTTCACTTTATCATCTTTCCAGATATTTATTCTTTTCCTTGAATTTATTCGGCTCTTTTCCTGTAGTTGTGTTTTACCTTCCTAAGTTGGCTGTTCAGCTTCTTAAATTGTAGCCTCCTCTTTTTTTTTTTTTAAGATTTTATTTATTTGACAGAGAGAGACACAGTGGGAGAGGGAACACAAGCAGGGGGAGTGGGAGAGGGAGAAACAGGGTTCCCGGCGAGCAGGGAGCCGATGCCGAGCTCGATCCCAGGACTTTGGGATCATGACCTGAGCGGAAGGCAGATACTTAACGACTTGAGCCACCCAGGCGCCCCTGTAGCCTCTTAAAAATGCAGACATTTCCCTCTAAGGACTGCTTTAGCTGCATCCCTACGGTCTTTTGTTTCTAGTGGGTTGGCTGGAGTTTCTGTAAAGCAGACACCCTGTAACCCCACCCAGCTCCTGCCAGAGAGGGGCAAGGCCAGGAGCGCCAGGGAGATGGGAAGAAGTAGAGCCGCTCTGCCCATGTGCTGTCCGAGGTCGCTGCTCCAGAGGACCCTGCTGAGGCCGCCTGGTGCAGCAACCTCACACACTGTGGACATGGGAAGACCCCAAAATAACGCTCTACCTCCCTGTCTCACGAGATGTGACTTGTGGCAATTTTATAATTGTTCTAAAATGTCTTCCAGGGCGCCTGGGTGGCTCAGTTGGTTAAGCGACTGCCTTCGGCTCAGGTCATGATCCTGGAGTCCCGGGATCGAGTCCCGCATCGGGCTCCCTGCTCAGCGGGGAGCCTGCTTCTCCCTCTGACCCTCCCCCCTCTCATGCTCTCTCTCTATCTCATTCTCTCTCTCAAATAAATAAATAAAATCTTTAAAAAAAATGTCTTCCAATTTCCACTATGGTTTTTTGTTTGACACCTGAATTGTTTAGAAGTGTGTGTTTTCATTTCCGTTATAAAAACAACTCTCGGGCGCCTGGGTGGCTCAAGTTAAGCCACTGACTCTTGATTTCAGCTCAGGTCATGATCTCAGGGTCATGGGATTGAGCCCCACATCAGGCTCCCTGCTGAGCAGGGAGTCTGCTTGTCCCTCTCCCTCTGCCCCTCCCCCAGCTTGTCACTCACTCTCTTGTGTGCGCGCTCTCTCTCTCTCAAATAAATAAATCTTAAAAACAACTCTCATAGACTTACAATAATGCTTACATTTAAATTAAAATTTTAGAAAATTCCTTATGAGAAGATTACCTTGAACTGGAATGTGAGGTCACGGTGGAGCAGGGAAATATCGGGTCCAGTGGTCAGGAAAAGACTTAATATCACGGAAAGTTTTCAGTAATTTAGTGGTAACCTGTAATACGTTAGCAACACATTTTATATATTCTTCTGTCATTGCACTGATTAAACTTGTAATTAATATGTTCTTTGAGTCTGCCTAACTAAAATACTGTTTTGTTTATATTTATATACCTAGGCCTATCAGTGCCTGCCCACTCAGTAGGCACTCAAAAACTTTATTAAATGATAGTTGAAGCCTTAAAACATTTAAACAAAATTCATAAAGCTAATAGTTTTATAAATGCATTGATCAGAAAGGGAAAGCTAGGTCTTACAGGTATACTATAGATTTTCCTTTGTAATTACAAATAATATTTTAGGCATAAATTCCAGACAGGTGTTGGTAAGATTCTTATTTTGGCATAGCCCCAGAGCTACACACGAACCCCCCATTACTTGTATTTGCTCTAGGACAATCATTTTTAAGAGAATGATTCAGATAAATAGGGGAATGGGGACTTCCAGATTCCTGTCAGTGTGATTCTCTTCAAATTCAGATATAGAAAATAATAGAAAACTGTCCAAAATGTGTTTCCTGGCGTTTTCACAATTTACACAGTTCAGAGTGACTAGACCTTCCTCAGAGCTTGAAGCATCCTTGCCATTCCTCTGAGAGTCCTTCTCACTGAGTCCAGAAACTTGACTTGTGTTTCCAAAACCCCATGTATGATACAAGATCATCGGGAATATGTGATTTAAAAAAAAAAAAATTCCCTAATTCTGTATTTCTAGTGAATGTTCTGATATCCCATGAGAGCACTTAACTAATATTGTTTTATTTTTTATTTTTTTATTTTTAAGATTTTATTTATTTATTTGAGACAGAGAGCATGAGAGGGAGGAGGGTCAGAGGGAGAAGCAGACTCCCCGCCGAGCAGGGAGCCCGATGCGGGACTCGATCCCGGGACTCCAGGATCATGACCTGAGCCGAAGGCAGTCGCTTAACCAACTGAGCCACCCAGGTGCCCCACTAATATTGTTTTATAATAACATACTAGTATGGCCCTTTCCAACTCACTCACAGACTGCTTTAGTCCCCACTAACACTGAAGAATCCCCCCCTCATTTTATGGTTCAGAAACTAAGGATCAGAGAACTCAGTGACATGCCAAGGGCACTGAGAAGAATAAATCTTCGAAATCACACTTCTGTATGTCTTTTCCAGGTCTTAATTTTTGTCATCTGGAGGATGGTGCTGATACCTAGTCAAAGGTTTTGTTGTGAGATTAAATGAGATAATGTTTTAAGACATTTTATTGTAGGTTCTGACCCTTAGCAGGGGCTCAGATGGTGAGTGTTGGTATCGGTGTGCTTTTCGGTAATGTCTGTTCACTCAGAATTGCTGTGTCTGCCACGATGTGGATCTGGAGGTAGTACACTGTCCAAGTAAGTGCGTATCAGATGCTTCTCAGATTGTCGGATGTCTGTCCATGGTGGACTTGGAGGAAGGAGAGCCAGTGCCCTGGGAACCCTGATAGCGGGTTTGGTCACTGGGAGCCGAGTGTGGTTCGGGTAAGCCTGTATGCTTCTTGCATGGTGCAGGAGAGGTGTTCCTGATCAAAAAGTTTGACTCAACTGCATCATAAAGTATGTTACGTTTTCAGTGGAGCAGAGGAGCTTATTAGTTGAAAGAACCCTGCAGTAAATCTTTTTGTAATGTAAATATGATTCATTTGTTTTTACAGATTCAGAATGTTTTACATTCTAAAATCCTGGCACGTGTACTCATGAAAGTGACACTGTTAAATATTGTGGTTGTGAAAACCATAAATAAGAGCTTTGCTATCCAGTGTAACCAGGTTATGGTGATAAGGAATCTGCACAATGGGCTGGTTACTGTTCCCACAAGAACCTCTAGATTTCCGTTTTGGCTTATTTGGCTTGCATGTAATTTCCTGTTGAAAAATTAAATAGGAGAGCCGCCTGGGTGGCTCAGTCAGTTAAGCATCTGCCTTTAGCTCAGGTCATGATCCCAGGGTCCTGGAATTGAGCCCCACGTGGGGCTCCCTACTCAGTGGGGAGTCTGTTTCCTCCCTCTCCCGCTGCCCCTCCCCCCACTCGTGTTTCCCCCCCCTTAAATAAAATCTTTTTTAAAAATTAAAGAGGAAAAATCCTGTATGTAACAGTTCATTATTATGAAGAAAAGTTGCAAAACCATAATGGTATGGAAAAAAAGCATAACTATTGTGCTTTGTACTATTGGATTCTTGATACATGAATGGTCAGTCCTGGTGAATGCTGTTACAAGTGCTTAGGGTACAAAAATGAGCCAGGAGGGATCCCAAGATAATTTGGGGGAGCTATGAACCTTTTAGGAATCGCTGTCATCTCAACTTTGAGTGGGCCTCTTTCTTGAATAATTGAATGCTCCTGAAAAGGCCTGTCTCCAAAATCATAACCTCACCCTGATGCAATGCAAGAGAGGCATTTTCAGAATTATCCAAGCCTGCTTGAAAACTGGGTGCAGTAAAATGAATCATGTAGTTCTCCGTTTGGTGTTTTTAACAGCGCGTTTTGTGCTGGCCTGAGCATTAGTGAAGCTTGTCTGACCGCTGTGGGCGTGCGGGCTGCTAGACTCTGCAGCAGGGGGACCCTTGACTCCCAGCAGGCTGCTCTGACTCCAGCAGGGTGGTTGGGCTTCCTCTACCTTCCTCTTGATGCTAGTCCCCAGTGTGGACCTCCTGACCCTGAGTTCCCAGTGTGGACCTCCCGACCTTGCAGCATCCTGATCTGCCGGGAGCCAGCCACGCCCTCCCCGCGGGCTCAGCCTGCATCTTTGCCCTGGCCTGCTTCCAGGGGCTGATTGGCCCCCAGCGCTGACCTCCTAGCAGTGCTGTTCGCAGTCCGGAGAGCCAGTGGCACAGGCAGGTTTCGAGGAGATGGCGCCTCTCTTCTCCCCTTGTTCCCCCTCTTGACTCCTTCTCTACTGCTGCCCCAACCTGAGTTGGCAGAGCCCCACTGGTCTGTTCTACGGACTTGAGGTTGTGCTAACCCTCCTCCCGATGGTCCCTGCTCTGCCTCCCTTGGCTCGCTCGCTCCTGGTTCTCCTGCTCTGGTGAACCGGGCGCCACTCACTCCCTCGGCTTTGGGCCGAGCTGACCTGACCCCCTGGCTGTCCCTTCCCCGTGGCCTTGGCCCCCTCCTGCCTCCACTGCTCTTCCTGCACCTCTGCTCACCCTGCTTGTTCTCTGCCCTCTTAGCACAGGCCTGTTTTGGAAAAGTTGTGATTTGAAGTCACTTTTCCATTCGCTTTCCACTTTCGTTTCGGCTACACTTTGGGAGTTTTTAACCCCCTAACTCTGAATATCTCTTCCTCTCACTCAGTGTTCTTTTTAATCAAGTAGTTGTGATACATAAATGGAATTCTTTTAGTAAACAGATCTATGACCTCACCTCCACCCCTGCTTTGTTTTCTTGGCTTCAACTTTTGTTCAGAAAACAGTTACTTGTTAGCCATTGGGCAGGTGGGCTGATCTGTTTCCCCTCCCTGTGAGCAGATGAAGACATGGGAGTTCCAGAATAGCATTAGTAACAAATCAGCAACTGAGAAGTGCCAACAAGATAAGCACAGTGTTCTGAAGCCCAGAAATAAAGCATCTGCATGGAGAGGTTAAGGAGCCGTCAGTTAATACAGCGGCTTGCTTCAGAGCCACCAGGATTCCCACGTGTGGTTGGAGATCCAGGGTGTTGGGCTCTGTGGTGTGTTGGGCGCTGCTGCTCTCCGCCCGTGGGGTTCTGGGGCCTTTCAGATGCTTTCCATACAAACACAAACAGGTAAAGGGCCAACTTTTGTAAAAATACTTTTGTGAAGTGAAGAATGCCTATCAAGTTCAGTTATTGTCTTCTACCTGAACACAAGACTTTCTGGACACATTGATATGGTGAGCAACTCTTAAAAAGACTGTCTTGGTCTTTTATTGTCTACTGAAGAGAAAGTCTACGTTCTCACTGACAGGTAGAAGAACATTCAGGCTCAGAGCAATGTGCCTTTCTCCAGGTGATGGAAAATATATATTACCTCTCATCTCAAAAACTAGAGTGAGTGTTTCCTTATAAACAGCTCAAGAAGATGAACAACATTGTTTAGGATGAAGGTTTAAAAAAAAAAAATTAAAGCGATGAAACTTTTTTTTTTTTTAAGATTTTATTTATTTGTGTGAGAGAGAATGAGAGACAGAGAGCATGAGAGGGAGGAGGGTCAGAGGGAGAAGCAAGCTCCCCGCCGAGCAGGGAGCCCGATGCGGGACTCGATCCCAGGACTCCAGGATCATGACCTGAGCCGAAGGCAGTCGCTTAACCAACTGAGCCACCCAGGCGCCCCGCGATGAAACTTTTTATTAAATGAAATCTTATATAGAATTCTGATATATCAATATAATATCTATTAAAATAGTCTATCTTATAACCATATAAAATCAGAGCTTTTCCATTTGAAGCGATTCCCACCCTGCCTTCCCCGACTCATCCTCAAATCCCAAAGTGGCTGCTGAGGTGTCTGCACAGGCCTGGGGCCCAGTGGCTCAGTTTGAAAAGTATTGGTTGTACGATGTAGTGACCGGCCAGAGCCGACAAGGTTGAAGTTCTTCATACCATCCCATTTTATTTTGTCTTATGCCAAAACTTAAAAGTTCTATTAACTTTCAGATACAATGCAGTGCAGGCAACCAGGCTGACAACATTTTGCTTTTATTCACTGGAGGATTTAAATAGAAAAACATAGCCCCCTACTCCACACAGAACCCACATTATCGGTTCATCTTCTGCCCGATTCCTCCTTGACAACCTGCTCACCTGGGGTTCTTGCGCCAGGAGTCCCAGCAGAAGCTGGTGGGTCTGACCACCCTCACTTTTGTTCTCCTTGTCCTGGGAAGGGCAGTGTGAGATTGTCAGTAGCCTTTGATTCTTACTAGGAACCTGTACCTGATAATGCTTGTCTGACTCCAGATGCTGATGCTCAGAAAGAGCGTGCCTCTGAGAAGCCAAGGGCTTACACCAGCTGTCCTCCTGGCTATTGGATAGGATCCCCTGGTGTGTGACGTTAGCACGTGTGCTTTCTGATGATGGCTGGGTTCCATTCATCCTCACCACCCTGTCCTCTGTGCTGACATTCTTCTCTATGCTTATGGTTTTCTGTCACACACCTGGCATAATGGTAGCCAAATATGGGTCTGCCCTTTGTTTTATCAGAAAAGATCATTTAAGGGGCCTGGGTGGCTCAGTTAAGCGTCTGCCTTAGGCTCAGGTCATGATCCCAGGGTCCTGGGATCGAGTCCCTCGTCGGGCTCCCTGCTCAGCGGGGAGTCTGCTTTTCCCTCTCCCTCTGCCCCTCCCCCCTGCTTATGCTCTCTCTCTCTCTCTCTCTCTCTCTCTCTCAAATAAATAAATAAAATCTTAAAAGAAAAGAAAAGGTCATTTAAGACCATTACTCTAAAACCCAAATCACCATCTTTGGGAAAGGAACAGAAGTCCCATCAAAGAAAAGTAAGGGATAAAAGGGCAGAAATTCCTCTCTTCAATAATAATCAGGGAAAAAACCCCACCTTTTTTTAATTTAAAAAAGCTCTAGTAGTGTTAATTTGATCATACTTTTCAGATTCGTTCTGTAAATTTTAAAAATGTGCATGTTTTCACTTGTTAAGAAAATTCAAGTAATGGGAAGGAGTATCAAATGAGAAGTAACATTCCCCGTCCCCCTCCTTCACTGCTCCATAAACACACCCGAGAATTGGCACTTGACATTCCCAGCCTCCCACAGCGTGGTCCTGGGGTCGCCATGGGCAGGGTGCCCGCCATGGGCATGGCACCCGAGCGCCACTGAGCCACGGGGAGCAGAGGCTGCCGCCGCCGTCCTGGGGAGCACGGTCGGCCCTGCACTCTCTCGGCCCACTCCTGCCTGTCAGCAGCCCTGTGGGCTGTGCTCCACCCACCTCTGGCCCTCTCCTGGGTCCAGGCTCTGCCTTGGACTTGATCTACTGTTCTCTTTCATACGTGAGTTCACTCTGCCCCGGGTGCAGTTTGGTGGCTGTTGGAGCTGTTCATTATGTAAGTGGGCAGGCTATAACTCCCTGTATTCCACGGCCATTACTTTGGCATATAATTAGGGCAGCTCCCAGCCTCCTGTAATCAGAGCTCGCCAAAACTCTTGGTTTATAGTCCCCAGTCTTTACGTTCACTTACGCCAGTAGTTCAAACAAATGTCAGTGCTCCAAACTTTCCATGAGTTTTACGGTTATTGAAATCGAAAATCCAGTAATCTCCTTTAACTCACAGTTTTGCTAACATGTAGTATCCAGCCCCCGAAACCACACAGCGAATGGGACAGGATTCTAATGGAACACTCCTGCACGAAAGACTCCATATTTACTTTTAAAAGTTTTACTTTTTGTGACTAGGACTGGCAGTCTTATTTTGCCCCTTTGAAACTTTTACTCAGGGGCTCAGATTTCTTTTCCAGACTCTCAAGAAAGTTTCAGAACTGGAAATTTCAGAGATATCCACATTGGACAATTCCCGTGAGTTTTGTCAGCCCATTTTACTTAGTATTTACACCTGTACTTACACTGTAGCATACCTAGGAGAAACCTGCTGTCTCGTCTCCCACCAGAGTAGAACAGCATCAGAATGCAGTACTGAAATGTGAGCCCCTGGGGCGCCTGGGGGGCTCAGGCGGTTAAGCATCCGACTCTTGGTTTCAGCTCAGGTCATGATCTCAGGGTTGTGAGATTGAGCCCCCCGTTGGGCTCCATGCTCAGCGCAGAGCCTGCTTGGGATTCTCTCTCTCTCCATCCGCCCCTGTCCCCCCTCGCACTCTCTCTCTCCTCCTCCCCCAAAAATAAAAATAATAAATGAATGAATGAATAGAATGTAAGCCCCTGAGAGCAGGGGCTTTGTCTCTTTTGTCCCCTGCCCTGTCCATAGTACCTGGAACAGTGTTGATATTATTTCTGCTGTTTTGGCAGTATGTGTACGTAAGCCAAACAAAGTTAGTATCTCAGTATTTTGTTACAGTCCTGTTGCTAGTGACCTGATTGATTTTCATAGATTTTTACTTAAATATTAACCACTTTCAGACTGCGACCCCATTGTCAAGAAAGTAGGATGACTGTATTTCCTTCTATACTTGATTATCTCTGTGGCTTTCTTAACTGAGGCCATCACATACAATACATTACTCTCCAGTGTAGAGTTCTTTTGAGACCATAACCACCACCACAATCCAGATGTGGAACAGTTCCGGCCCTCCCCGAAATTCCCTGTGTCCTCTATAGTCCGCTTTTCTTCCCCCACTCCTCGCCCTCCCCCCAGCCACTGGCAAGTTCCAGTCCACTTTCAGTCCCTCTGGTTGCCCATTTCCAGAATATCTTGTAAGTGGCATAAGTGTGATTACATGATAGGTAGCCTTTTGAATCTGGCCTTATCAGGTAGCATAATGCCTTTGAGACTCATTCAAATTGTTGTGCACATCAGTGGTTTGTTCCGTTCCATTGCTGAGTTGTCTTCCCTGGTGTGGATGTACCGCTGTGTTCAGCCATGCGCCCGTTGAAGGACATTCGGGTGATTTGGAATAAAGCTACTAGAAACATTTGCGTACAGATTTTTGTGTGGACATAATCTTTCATTTCACTTGAGTAAAATCTAGGAATAGAATTGTTGAGTAGCATTGTGGGTTTTAATGACAGATTAGAGATGATGCAGTCTCTTCAAAATTTTTATTTCTAGAACTTCAGTGTTTACCACATAATATTGGTCATTACTGACTGTGTGGAGAAATATTTGGTAATCATTTGCTCTCTTTTTCAAACAAGACGGATAACAGTTGTAATACAGAATTGTGGATATGGGAGTACCTAACAAGTTGAAATCTCTCTAATGTTTCTGATTTCTGTTTTCCAACCAAAATGGGTCTCTGAGTGCTACTAAGAAAGACTAGTGTTTTAACAATTGTCTTAGCAATTAATCGTCTGACTTGTTTTGCCTACCCAGCTCACTGATTTACCCTGTGATTTTGTTGTGCATTTGTTTCTCTGTGGGTCAATGAAGGGGCAGCCCACTATTGGTGTACAAGATCTCCAGACCAGATGTAGTGGGAGGATGCCAGGTGGTTCTGGGTACTGCCGCAGCGTTAGGAAGGAGGGATGTGTTTGGGTACTCGAGGACTCTTGAGAACGATGAAGCTCCTCGTGGTGCTGGGACCAACAGAAAGGAAAGATATTGGAGAGAGAAGGGCTGAGGCATTAGGTAAGATAAGAGGCTTTTGCTTCTCTGGCAGTTGTGTTCAAGTTCAAAGCCAGAGATAATCCCCAGAAATTTGACTTTCTAGCACACAGTCTTTAGATCTTTTCCCAAGGCGAGCAGTATGCCCTTGGGTTATCAGAATTTAAAGAGCTTAGATCTTTGTACATTTAGGTCCAGAGGCCACCCATTCTGGGGCTGATCTTACTTTAAAAATTGATTTATTATTAATTATGTTAATAGTTAATCAGTTCACGTGGTTTAAAATTCATGAGTTTCGAGATGGACGCATCTTCCCCTCACCATCCATCAAGGTCCTCTCAATGGGATAACCAAAAGCTATCAATTTCTTGTGATTCCTGCCAAAGATATTTTATACATATATAAGTAAATATGTACAAATGGCAACAATGTTTTTTCACAGTGGTGCAATATACAGCCTTAAAAAAAAAAAGAACATGTATATACTAATGCGAATGATTGTCAGGATATTGCTTAAGGGAAAAACCACCATTTTCCTATTGTTGGAATTTAGGTTATTACAGTCTTGTTATTACAAACAGCACTGCCCTGAATAACCATGTTCGTAAGTCATTTCACCTGTACCAGTATATCTGAGGAAAATTCCTAAAACGGAATTGCTGGGCCCAGGTGTTTGTAAAATGTCTTGGTGTTGCCAGATGTTCTTTATGAGGTCATGGTATTTCAGACTCCCGCCAGAAACATGTGAGAGTACCCATTGCCACTTACCCTAACACAATGCCCTCAAATATTGTGGTCTTGGTAATCTGTTAGGTATGATGGTTTTAATTGTTATTTCTCATATTATTACTGAGATTGGGCATATTTTCATATTTGCCTGTTACACCGAGTTGCATTATTTCCCTAGTTTATCATTTATGTAAGTGATACCAGTCCTAATCACTTTTAGGAAACAAACTTTATTTTGGGTTGTATTTGTAGTAGTATTTATTCAGAGTTTTGAGTCACTTGGATATGATAAAAGTCATCCCGAATGGTTTCTTCTAACATTTTGATTGTTTGCATAAAAACATTGAAGTCTTTGATGCATTGTGAACTTTCCATGTATGAAGGTTTGCAATATGGCTCCCACTTAATGTTTTTTTTCCAGTTCTCTGGCCAGTTTTCTAGTATCATTTAGTGACTATTCCATCTTTTCCTATGGATTTAAAATGCTACTTTTATCATCTGTTAAATTCCCCTACTATCTGGGTCTATTTCTGGTCTCCTCCATTTTGTTCTATTGACCTCTCGGCCTGTACGTGCCCTGTACCACACGTTGTAAATTATCGTGGCGATGTAACATCTCATAGAGCTGGTCTCCTTTCTCTTCTCTTCAACATTCATTGACAATTGTATAAGAATTTTCAAATCCGCTTATCTGGTCTATATCACCATACCACATAGCCCCAGAAAGAATTATTTTCCTTAGTTTTCTGTTGTCTAAACTTATAGACTTAACTTTGGCCAAGTAGACACATCGAAGGTGTTAAAACTTCGTATTCATGGGCCCCTGGGTGGCTCAGTTGGTTAAGCGGCTGCCTTCAGCTCAGGTCATGATCTCAGGGTCCTGGGATTCAAGCCCCACTGGGCTCCCTGCTCAGTGGGAAGCCTGCTTCTCCCCCCCCCCCACCCCCCCGTGCTTTCTCTCCCTCTCTCTCTCTCTCTCTCTCAAATAAATAAATAAAATCTAAAACAAAAAGCACAAAAAGACTTTGTTTTAAAAAACATGGTATGGCTTTCCATTTGTTTTATGCCCCTCAGCTGTGTTTTAAATTTTGTCTTATCAGTGTTTTTGGTCATTTCCTGTTAACTTATGATGTTTTGACTTTTAGTTGCTTTTGAAAATAAAGACTTTTCTTCCAGCCTATTTTCTCATTGGTTGTTTTTTGTACATGATGCCTTATAAATTTCTGCACATTAATTTTGAACCCAACTGTCTTCTGAAATTCTCTTCATGTTGATAGTTTTCAGTGAATTGTTGTGGGTTCTTTCAGGCATACAGTCATATTATCTGCAGATAATGACCATTTTACTTTCTCCTTTTCAATGTTCATACTGTTTCTCTGGTTACATTAACTAGTACTTGCAGTCCATTAATAGTGGTGACAGTGTTCATCCTTATTTTATTCTTGATTTAAATGCAGCATATCTCATTTCCCATCAAGTTTGATGCTGGATTTTGGGAAAGATCGATCTATTTTGTCGTGTTGAGGAAGTATCCTTCTTACTTTACTAAGAATTTTACCAAGAATGGATATTACATTTTAGCAACTGACTTTTCAGCATCTCTAGAGACGACTGTGATTTTTCTTTGGAGAGCTATTAGTATAGTAAGTTGTATTAGTAGTTTTTCTCAATAATTGAGCTATCCATTCATTCGGGACTAAATCCCATGGGATTATGGTGTGATATTCCTTTAAGTTGTTCCTGGATTGTATTTGTTAATATTTTATATAGGACCTTTGGATTGATAGTTATAAGTGAGAAAAATCTAGCTTTCTGTGGGAATGAGTATGTGTATAGATTTTGTCTTTTGGTGTCATTATTTTATTTGCTTTATTTTTTTAAAAGAAGCTCCTTCTTTTTCTATGTTTTGGAGTAGTTTCATATTGGAATTTTCTGTTCTTTCTACATTTGGGGATGATCTCAGAAACTCTCTGGGCCTGGTGCTTTGAGCGGGGGCTTATTTATAAATTCCTCCACTTTTTCTGCAGTGACCAATTTGCTTAGGTTTCAGTTCTCCTTTATAGTTAGTTTGGGTTAATTTTCCTAGAAGAATAACTCACTTTTTTTTTTTTTAAGATTTTATGTATTTATTTTGACAGAGAGAGAGACAGCGAGAGAGGGAACCCAAGCAGGGGGAGTGGGAACGGGAGAAGCAGGCTTCCCGCGGAGCAGGGAGCCCGACGTGGGGCTCGATCCCAGGACCCTGGGATCATGACCTGAGCCGAAGGCAGACGCTTAATGACTGAGCCACCCAGGCGCCCCAGAATAACTCACTTTATCAACTTTTCAGATTGACTCACATGCAATCGAACAACGCATTCTCTTACTATTCTTTTAATTACCTCTGTATCTCTGGTATTTCTTATTTCTTATTTTGGAAATTTGTGTTTGCTTTCCTCTTTTTTTTTTTCTTGATGAGTTGAATAGTTTGCTTTGCTATTAAAAAAAAAAAAAAAGAACCGTTGAACTTATTTACGGGCCAGTTTGGTCAATTTTTGTGCATGAACTATGGACACGAAAAAGAGCGTAGCTCCCCCAGGGCGTGGGGTTCCATGTGTTCCCATTAGTCATACCTTACTGACGCGTCCCGTAGGTCCTTTATACCTTTTCTTCTTCTTGTCCTTTTATCTGTCATGAGCTAAGGGGGCAAATTAACATCTCCCACACCGGATGTGTTTTCCTCAATTTCTGCTGGTGTCCGCTGTAGTTTCTGCTTGGGAGTGTCAATGCCATGTTATTCGATCGCAGGGAGTCGTGCCGTGGGTCTTTGCCGCGAGCCACACTGCTGGGAATTGCACAGTGCCCTTCTTTGTCTCGTCCAGTCCTTCCCGCCCTGAACTCAGCCTTGTTTGATGTGCAGATTATAGCCTGTGATTGATTTCTTCGCTCTTGCTTCAGAGTCCTTTGCTTAGCCTTTCTTCTTCTTGTAGGTGCTTCTCTGTCATACAACAGAAAATTGGGTTTTGCTTTGAGATAGAATCTGAATGTCTGTTTTTAATAGACATTAATTTAGCCCATTTATTAATCTGGCATGTGTTTGGCATGAGTTCTGTCGCTGCTGCTTTAGTGTCACTTGAGGAGATGGTTTTTTAAGTAGCTTTTAAAACGTCCTCTCTCCAGCCTTCTTTTCTTTGCTTTATGTTGTTTATATGATTTTCTAATACTTTGGAGTTTTATTTGTTATAATTGTTACCCTTACAACTTTTTATTGTGCCCTACATCTGCTATGTTTTAGACGTTATTTATTAATCCCCTCTTGTGAGCAATGATGAAATTATTGTATTTCCCCTTCTTTCCTTCCTCCTTTCTTCTCTTCTACCAACTGGTCTTAGTTATTTACAAATATCACCTTTACTGGTATTTATGTTTGTGAGGTTTATTTGTACTCTGTGATTCGATTTGTTTAGGGCAGCACTGTCTAGTAGAACTCTCTGCGGTGATGTATGTGTCCTGTTTATCTGCCCTGTCCACTGTGACAGCCACTGGCCATAAAGTGGTTTTTAAGCACTTGAATATGTGGCTAGTACGACTGAGGAGCTGAACTTAAACTTTATTTAATATTAAGCAATATAAATTTGAGTTTAAATAGCCACATATGGCTAGTGGCTGCCATGCTGGGGAGCATGGGTTGTCTTTTTTTTTTTTAAGTTTATTTATTTATTTAAGTTATCCCTACACCCAGCATGAGGCTCGAATTCATGACCCCAGAATCGAGAATCACACGCTCCTCCGACTGAGCCAGCCAGGTGCCCTGGAGAGCATGGTTTTCATGGAGTGTTTGTAAGCCCCAGCTATGAGAGTCAGGGCAAGCATGGACATTATGCTACCTCCCACGTTCTTGCTCCATTCCTCTCCCGGCTAGTGTTACTTAAGTCACCTCTACCCTGTTGGGCCTTGTATTTTGCATTCTGTTCTCCTACCATCATCATCACGTATCTCCTTGTCTTATTATTAGAGTTAAAGGGATTCAGTCTTCACAAGTGGTTTTTTTTTTTTTTTGACTAGCCAGTGTTTTTTTTTTTTGACTAGCCAGTTTGTTTGTTTTTTTGACTAGCCAGTTTTTTTTGTTTTTTTTTTTTTTTGACTAGCTAGTTTTTCTAGCCATCCCATGGATGCTTGTAGTTCACTATGTAGTAAATTCCTCAAGGAGGATTTTCACGCAGTGCTCCTTGGGGTTTGTTTCTGCACATTTAAAGCTCCTTTATAGTGGAGTGACTGTTTAGGTGGGTATAAAATTCTATGATCATGCTGTGTTTATTGAGCATTGTAATGACCATGGCTGTACCTTCATTTTGAATTGCATCTTGCTATGGAGAAGTCTGGTTTTTCTCCCCTCTTATGAGTGACTTGATCTTTTTGCCTGACTCCTGAAGGATTCTTTCTTTTTGAGATAGAATAATTTTACTAAAATCTGTCCTTTTCTTGTCCCATTCCTGATTCATTTGCCCTTTCAGTATTTTTTTTGTAAGATTTTATTTATTTGAGAGAGAGAGAGAGAACGAGTTGGGGGGAGGGGCAGAGGGAGAGGGAGTAACAGACTCCCTGCTGAACAGGGACCCCCCAGTGTGGGGCTCAATTCTAGGACCTGGAGATCATGACCTGAGCTGAAGGCAGACGCTTAACCAACTGAGCCACCCAGGGGCCTGACCCTTTGAGTATTTTAAAATTATATCAGTGAATATGTGTTCTGTTCCATTCTTTCAGTTTCCTAATTTGGGAACTTCATTATGCACACGTTGGATGTTCCTCACTGTCCCTCGTATTTGTCACTTTTTTGGTGATTCTTTTTAATACTTTATTAAATTTTCATTTAATTTGTTTGCATTTTCTCACTTCTGCCTGCGTGTACTTTTTGCCTCTTTCAGTTTCACCTCCTTTCCTGTGATGTTTTTATTTTTTTCCTTCCACTTCTTTCCTGAGTTTTTCTTCTATTTTTATCTCTTTCTGTGACCTCTTCATTTCATCATCCCTGAGCTCTTACAGCTCTGTTTTCTGTCCATCTTTTATATAAGCAATTTAAAACATTCATGGTGAAATGCATGTTCACAGTTTTCATCTGCTTTATGGTACTGTTTTTTCTGGTGAATGGTCATTTATGAATATTGAGTATTGAGTAATGAATATTCAGTAAGCATTCATCAAGGTCCTCTTCTCACCATCACTCGAACCTGTGGAGTTTATATTTCAGGAGTACAGATAATATATAAGAGATCATTACTTACATATATTTTAGAAGGTGACAAGTGCTCTAGAGCAGAGTTGAGGAATGGGGTAAGTGAGTGTGGGAAGCGGGCAGTTTTAAAGAGGATGATCAGGGAAGCCTTCGCTAAAATGGTGTCGTTTGCACAATGACTTGATGGAGATGAGGGAGTGAATGTTAAAGAAAAAAATGATCCTTGTTAAAGACATCAGGCAGGCTTTTTCAAGGGGAACTGTTGTGGTGGGTGTGGAGACCTCTGCAGTGGGGACTTGCAGTAGGAGAGAGAGCAGACTCAACTCTGAGTACAGCGCAGGCAAGGAGCTGGGGGACCAGGGGGCGTCAGTGGGTGGAAAATTACAGAGAGGAGACATCAGGGACAAAGTCTAAGAGTGGATTCTGGCTAACCAACCTAACAAGATTCTTGCTGAAGGCAGGCCAGGGTGACCGACCTCATATGGGGCACTGGGGGAGGATGAGAAACCTGAGCAAGGATGATCAGATATGGGGGCTGGCTAAAACAATTAGCAGAATTCTTGCTACAGTTGGACCATGCAGAGACAAACATGGAAGTCCAGACATCAAGGCCTGGTTGAAAAACAGCTCTAGGAAGGCTGAGTAGCGTTTGGTCAAGGAGAGAATTTTTGTCATAAGCCACGTGGGTACCTGCAGGAGGAGCATCCAGGGGGAGGGAAGAACACGTGCAAATGCCCTGGGGCGGGAATTTGCAGACACCTAAAGGACTAGCAAGGGGGCCAGGGAGGGAGGAGTGAAATGAAGTGACTGAGGGGGTGGGTTAAGAGATGAGGCCAGACTGGTCAGGGGAGGGGCAGACCCCCCCTTTGTAGGCCATCGAAATGACTTTGGCCTTTCCCCTGAGTGACATGGGGAGCTGCCATAAAGTCCCTTGAAGTAGAAGAGTGACATGATCTGTCTTGTAAGGCTCCATCATCTGCTGCTTGGATTTCTCTCCCGTCCCTCCCTCACTCATGTTTACATTGATTATGTCTCCTTTTTGTAGGCCTTGAACTTATCCCTCGACCAGGCTGGCTGAGGTTTGATGTGTGGGTGTCTTTGTCCTTCACTGCTCTTCCGCTGTGGCCGAAGCAGCGGGGTGGGGGACGGGGGTTCGCAGTGGGAGGGCCTGCATGCCTCCCCCTGCTGCAGAGGCTCCTGCTTCCCACTGCCTGCAGGGACCTCTTGCTGGGGCTGCCTCCTCGGCCCCTTGGGTCCCGAGCAGCTCCGGCCAAGCCTGCAGCCGGGGCCGCTGCCCCTCATGTGTGCCCTCACCCGCCAGAAGCCGAGTCCCACGGCCACGGGGCCTTGTTTCGGCTTTCTCCCGCGGGCCCCTGCTGGCTCCTCGCCTTTTTAGCAGGCCTTCCACCTTGTCTTGGTCCTCACCTGTCTCCTTGCTTCACCGAAAATAGAGGCTGTGGGATTATTTCTTGTTCTTCCGGGCGGCTTCCAGGAGGCTGGCATGGGGATGCCGACTTGACACCATCTTCAAACCCGGGGTCCAGATTATGGGCGTGGTATTTCATTCTGGGGAACCCAAAAGAATAAAGTTGTGTTGTTTGCTAGTGGCCTTTTCCACTTAGAGAAGAACGAGGTCTCTGAACAGAGTTGGGTGTCATTTCTGCCCAGAAGGCCAGTGTGGCTGAAACCAGGGTGCGACCAGTACCTTCTCAGTGCTTGTACCAGCCTGAGCTTTGGTTTGCAGCTCAAGACAGCTGTTCTAGGCCCTTCTCCAGACCTGGCTCCTCCGGGCCAGAGAGTCAAGCTGGTCCGGTCAGGAGTCCCCATCAGCGGAGCCGTGCGGCCGAAGCAGGGTCTGTCACCTCGAGTCTTCTCCACGCGTGCAGGTGGGGGGCCTGCATCGCTCACGTCTGTATTTCTGGGCCTTTCTCAGGCCCGGGGCCCCCTTGATGCCGTGACGACAGCCATGGCCCTTCTAAAAATTAGCACCTGCGCGTGTGATATTTGTGCATCGTTTCTGGGGTTTGCTCCCATCCTTGAGTCTATGAGTGACCCCTGCTAATGATGTTGGGTGACGTATCAGCACCATCCGGAGCCATAGTCTTCCTTTCTCCCTGTTGAGAGTTCTAGACAAAAGTCGGGGGCACGTTCTTGGTGATGTCTTGAGTTTTCCCTTAGTTTTAGTTATTCAAGCTCATTCTGTGCCCCTTTGCCAGAATTAATCAAGCATTGTCTGGGGTGCCTACACTAATAAGGTGTCATATGTCAGTTATCTTTCCATGAAAAACAAACAAAAGAATCGGTTCCTATTACTATGGGCCTTACCTCTTCGTTGAACTGTCTTCTGTTTCTAAAATTCTGTTTCTTAAAAATAATAAAAAAAAAATTTCTGTACCTTGGCTTCTTGGGCTACACTTGGACAAATTCTATACCCCTTTTTTGTTGGTGGGGATTGAACAGACCTGCCAAACTTACCTACAAATATTTCATTAATTTTGTATTTCTACTATATTTTCTTTCTTTTTTTTTTTTTAAGATTTTATTTATTTATTTGAAAAAGTAAGAGAAAGAGAGCAAGGACAAGTGGGGGGTGGAGGGGGCGGGTGGACAGAGGGAGAAGCAGCCTCCCCACTGAGCAGGGAGCCCGATGCAGGACTCAGTCCCAGGACCCCGAGATCATGACCTGAGCCGAAGGCAGACGCTTCACTGACTGAGTTCCCCAGGCGCCCCTCTACTTATTCTTTCTTAATTAAATCAAAGAATGACGGAAGAGTCCCTTGGGTCATGAAATATTTACTGTGCTTCCTTCCAAGGTACTTTACTTCCTTTTTCTCCTTATGCCATAGGGACCAGGGAAGGAAGGGTTGTATTGATGTCACGACTATAATATGCCGATCAGTGGTCAGCCCAGATCCGTTCCCATGAGATTAACTGACAGTGTGATTAGATAGGATCAGAGTGTCCCAAGTGCCGCCATGTCGTGTAAGTGATAAAGTTCATGAAATTGTTTTGGCTCATTTTATTACTTGACACTAGTCAAATCATAAAAATATACCAGTGAATTTAAATTTTTAAAAATTAGAGTTCTATTTAATTTGGGTTGTACAAGAAGTAATAGAATTAATTTTAATTAAATTTAAAAGTTAAATTATTTCAGAGGACTTTTAGTTTAAATTAAACCATGAGAGACTATGGACTGTGAGAAACAGACTGAGGGTTCTAGAGGGGAGAGGGATGAGGGGATGGGTTAGCCTGGTGATGGGTATTAAAGAGGGTACGTCTTCAATGGAGCACTGGGTGTTACATGCAAACAATGAATCATAGAACACTACATCAAAAATAAATAAATAGGAAAAAAATTATTTGCTTATGCACTTTTTATGGGGGAGCAGGAAACAAAAACTCCCCGCTCCCCAAATTCTTCAGACTGTGAGAACTTGGTACAAGTTTTTTCACTGGGTGACTAGAGGAAATAAAAAGATTTAAACACTAATAGGACAGATGGTTTTTAATGCTTTGATCTGCAGGCCCCTTCTTTCTTTTTTTTTTTTTTTGGTTTTGTTGTCAGTAATTTGCTGCCATCATATTACCATTGGACAGCAGTCGTGCTACGTTTCTGAAGGTCATTTCACAAACATGTTGTTTGAATTTATTGTGGATTCTCTTTCCACTCTGGTGGACGCCGTGTCGTCTCCTGAACTTCCTTTTCCACCCCAAACCCCCGTAGCAAATTGAGACCGCCGAGTTCTTTGGTGCCAGGAAGAGACTGCCATCCAGGAGAGAGGATAATGTCCATATTCTGTTACTCCATAATTATCTTCAGATAGATGAATAGATGATCTGTTGTGAAATCTTTCCTAAATGATTTCATGATCCAGGGAAATCTAGGCTCGAATGTCTACAGAGAGAGCCGGGCCATGGAGAGACTGGGGAAGACTTAGCGAAAGTGGTGGGGTGCCCTCACGTGTTCTGTGGACAAGCTCCAGACCCCTCCTCAGTGAGGCTTCCTGGGCCGAGGGAGCACCGGGCCAGTGGTTGTGTTACATTATGCATATGAAAACGTGTAGTCGTTTTAGCATAACTGAGAAAGAACCCAAAGAAAAGGGTTTTATTTTATTGTATTCTTTCTGAAGAGGTCATTATACATACTTGTGTATAATGTGGCCTTGAACCTGCTATTTACCCTTTTTGGAATCAGACATTTGTTGGGATTCTCCCAGCCGGGAGTGCGGACATGTCTGGAAGGCCCTGATGGCCTGAGATCCGCTGCCCCCCCCCCCCCCCCGCCCCAGTGCTCCCCAGAGGTCCAGCCCCGCCCCGCAGCATCCACCCCTTTGGGACGCTGTGCTTGCTCCATCCCAGCATCCAGGTCTCTGGTCTGCACTAAGCGCTCAGTGAATATCTACATCTTTGAACAAATTGCTTGTTAAGGAGACCTGCTTTTGCTAATAAACAAGGTGAATGCAAAGACGTGTTAATTTGACTGGTGGCTGTCTCTGCTCCCCTAGGAAGTGCTCTCGGGCGTGGTGGTCATATCTGGTAAGGATTCGATCCAGCACCAGGGAGTGTCTTTGACAGTGGAAGGAAGTGTGAACCTCCAGCTCAGTGCCAAGAGTGTGGGTGTGTTCGAGGCATTCTATAATTCTGTTAAGGTAAGAACGCTGACGTTGCACATTTTTAGTTCGTTATCCCGATGTGTGTGGTGGTTTTTACTTGTTTTCTGGCTTTATTGTTGTTACCTGTTGATATGTTGCAAGGTATAGCAGTGGTCCTACTTTTTTTAATACTTGCTAATCAAACCGCAAAAATATTCAGATATTTTGACTCTGGATATATCCTGCTATTGCAAGTCTGCCAGTTTTTATTCCTGTAAGATAGGATTAGGAGAACTGTAAGTAGACTAAATTCAGCCTTTAAGGACACCAGAGGTCTTCTGAGAAGTGCCTCTGGCTTCTGGCACTGACCTTCCTAAAACAAAACTGTTATTAGGACTGTGTATGTGGCAGCTCTTGGAGTTGGTACTCAGGTGAGACGCAGGTAGAGCAGTGGCCATTCTTTTTTTTATTATTATTTTTTAAAGATTTTATTTATTTTTTAGAGAGCGAGCGAGCGAGAAACAGCATGAGAGGGGGGAGGGTCAGAGGGAGAAGCAGACCCCCTGCCGAGCAGGGACCCCGATGCGGGACTCGATCCCAGGACCCTGGGATCATGACCTGAGCCGAAGGCAGACGCTTAACCATCTGAGCCACCCAGGAGCCCGAGCAGTGGCCATTCTTTTCCTTTTTGTCATTTTGGGTAGAAGTGTGTGTTCCAGAATATAAACTCTTTTTCTATACTTAGAGTTTCCTTTTCCAGAGGGACATATTAACTGAGTTTTGAGGGGGAAGGAGGTCAGAGGGAAGAAGGGGTCTCATTAACCGCATTCAGATTCAGGGCCTGCCCGTGCTCTTCCGCAATCTCCGTGTTCTCTTCCAGAAGCACTCAGAGGCTCACTTCACAAGTGGTAGATTTTCTGAGTGTTGCTAAACCAAGGCTTCGAATACATGAACTAGTTAAGGGGTGATAGCTGCCTTTGGGCAGGGTCCCGGTGTAACGCGGAGGCGCCCGGGGCTGAGGACAGACCCGCTCCTCCCCACGCGGCAGGCGGTGGGGAGGCTCCCAGGAGGCTGGGGTCTGAGGCGGGCACAGGCTGGTGAGGAGCCCCCGGGTTCAGGTGGCGGCCCTTCTGGCCCAGCGCCTTGACTGTGCACGTCTGCTGCTTCATTCTGAAGGTAGGAGTGCCTGGCAGGAGGGTTGTTAGGACAGCGAACAGAGCTTTTTGGGGAAAGGAGAGGAAATACACCAAACATCCAAGCATCCAGTCCTGTGAACGAACCATAATTGTGCCAGCGACTCGAGCCAGCTGGCTGCTCATCTGCCGACCCAGCACTGTGCTGGCCAGGACACGGGCAGGGTAGCCTCTGAGGGCTCGGGGCTCGTGCCTTTCAGGAGATCGTTAATAGACATGCTAATTGGAAAATGCATCCAGAAGTGCGTGCTGATGGATAGAGTTGCTTTTTCTTTACAGCCTATCCAGATTATCAACAGTACCATTGAAATGGTGAAGCCAGGGAAATTTCCCAGTGGCAAAACAGAAATTCCTTTTGAGTTTCCTTTGCATGTGAAGGGCAACAAAGTTCTGTACGAGACTTATCACGGCGTGTTCGTCAACATTCAGGTGAGAGTTTCCTAATCCCGTGCAGTTCATTTCCTGGCTTTTCCTTTGCAAAACGGCTCCGTCTTTCTTTCACTGACGGCTAATAGGGGACCCAAGAATTTAATACTGTAATTATGCCAGGACCGCCCATGTATATTCTAGTTTGATTTCTCATTTTGCTTTGCGGAACACATTTTAGGGGTGGCCGTTATTTTTGATAGGAACCCCAGAGGACCCCTGTTATGCCTTCTTTTAAAAAATCCCGTTGTTTCTTTTGGGCCCTGTTCCAGCCACACTGACACCGTGAGCGGTGCTGTTAGTGTTTGGTGCACATCTGTGCCCTCGCTCCTCTCTGGCACTCGCACTGATTGTCTGTTTTATACGCATAAATATCTCTTTGTTAGATATCCAAAGGCTACTACTCTAACATAGGCTAGTATTCTTTATTGAACAAACCCTGTAAATGAGGGGAAGTGAATTTATGACTTCCTGTCTACCTCCGCTGGCTCAGGACGCCTTTAGCCACTATTGTCTCCGGCACAGTTTGGAGTCATGACTCAGAGGCAGCGGGCGGGAGAGAGCCTTTCCTTTATTCAGTGGAAAGAAAGGTACTTTTGTGATACCAGCTTTGCAGGGCTCCCCTTGCCGCGTGAGACAAAACCATTTTGTCTTGCGTACGTGCAACAGGGCGGAAGGTTAGGAAGTTTCCTGATTTATTAACTTGTAGCTGATAATTTGGTCTCGGCAAGAGACCCTTCCCCTGCCTAAAACGCACCACTTTATTTATTTATTTTTAATGATTTTATTTTTATTTATTTGACAGAGAGAGACGCAGTGAGAGAGGGAACACAAGCAGGGGGAGTGGGAGAGGGAGAAGCAGGCTTCCGCGGAGCAGGGAGCCCGATGCGGGCCTCGATCCCAGGATCCTGGGATCTTGACCCAAGACGAAGGCAGACGCTCAACAGACTGAGCCACCCAGGCACCCCTAAAATGTACCACTTTAAAAATACAGATCCTCAAAACACTTGTGAGAGTTTCAACTCAAAGTTTGACTGCGTGCGAGTTCTACGAAGTGCCGGAAACATGGGGTGAGCAGAAGCATGGACCATGTGACATGCTGCACTGCAGTCATTGTCTTTCCATCCAGAAAAACTGCATCTAGTCCTTCATTATTGGTGCACCAGTTTCAGGCAACGCGTGCACTAGAGGCTTTGGACAGCACGCAGGAGGTGACAGGAATGACCAGCTTCCTAGGTCGGGAGTACTTTGACCGCAGAAGGCAGTACATGCAAAATGCCTTCTTAGCAAGCCTGACAGTATCTCAAATGTCTCATTCAAACGTCATATTTATTCTCTCCCCAGCATCCACATCGCCTTGCTTTCCCGACACAGTAGCTCTTTAATACTGTTTATTTAATAACATAAGTGTTCGTTCATGAGAAACCGAAGAGACTAACATTCAGGTTTCACTGGTCATACTTCTTGTGCCTTCCTCCTATGTTTATCGTTCTTGTTAAGAGATTAATTTGTTTCAGGGGCGCCTGGGTGGCTCGGTCGTTGGGCGTCTGCCTTCGGCTCAGGTCATAATCCCAGGGTCCTGAGATCGAGCCCCGCATCGGGCTCCCTGCTCCGCGGGAAGCCTGCTTCTCCCTCTCCCACTCCCCCTGCTTGTGTTCCCTCTCTCGCTGTGTCTCTCTCTGTCAAATAAATAAATAAAATCTTTAAAAAAAAAAAAAGATTAATTTGTTTCAAATCAAATTGGAGGGGCGCCTGGCTGGCTCAGTCGGTCGAGCACGCAACTCTTGATCTCGGGGTTGTGAGTTCGAGCCCCACGTTGGGTGTAGAGATTACTTTAAAAAATAAAGTCTTTAAAAAAAATCAAATTGGAAATCTCACTCTTTTCCAAATAATGCCAAGAAGGGCATGCAGATTTACAGTTGACCCTTGAACAACATGGGTTTGAACTGTGTGGATCCCCTTTACCTGGATCTCTTAGA
Organism: Mirounga leonina; assembly: GCF_011800145.1. Lineage (NCBI taxonomy): Eukaryota > Metazoa > Chordata > Mammalia > Carnivora > Phocidae > Mirounga > Mirounga leonina. The sequence goes on along the minus strand of NW_023270783.1, from coordinate 238,475 downwards.
GTGCAAATGTATGTTCTCTTCCTTATGGTTTTCTTTTCTCTAGCTTACTTTATTGGAAGAATACAGTATACGATACATATAACATACAAAATATCTAATGTTACTGGCCAGGCTTCTGGTCAACAATAAGCTCTCAGTAGTTATGTTTTTGGGAAGTCACAAGTTACACATGGATTTTTGACTGTGCGGGGATCGGCGCCCCTCACCCCGCATTGTTCAAGAGTCAATTGTACATAAAAAACTGTATTTGTGTCCTGCATGGCTGTGTGTAAATTGGAAACTCTTTAAAATGCAATTGGAGGGTTAGCAGGTGGTGAATTCTTCAGTACGGTTTATGATCACCCAGACCCAACCTTTATTTTGGTCAACAGATTTTACCCCTTGAGGGTTAACTTCGGAATGCTACAACTTGAATTCTCTACCTCCCCAAATATCTACAGATTTCTAAAAATTAAGAGATTTCTTCTCATCCTAACCTCCAATTTAGAAGAGCTTATCACCTAGATTGAACATTTATTAGAATTTTGCCCTTTTTGTTTCATCTTTGTTGATCTTTCCTGAGTCGTTTCGAAGTTCCAGAATCATGACACTTGTTGGGCTACTTCACTGTCCATCTACAGAAAATAGGGACGCTCTCCTACAGAAACACAGCTGGTGTTTTCACACCTATCAAAATTAGCAAAAATTCTCGAATACCATCTCATTCCCAATTCATATTCAAATTTGTTGTTGCTCCTTTTGAGAAAACATACTTCTTTTTAAAAGATTTTATTTTTAAGTAATCTCTACACCCAGCGTGGGGCTCGAACTCACAACCCTGAGACCAAGAGTCACCTGCTCCACCCACTGAGCCAGCCAGGTGCCCCTTGAAAATATACTTCTCCAGAGAAACTAGGATGGTGGGTTGTTGTTTTTTTTATCTGTTTTTCATTCATTGATTCATTCATTCAGTTTCTAGAGCGGTCTTTTGCTAGCCTCGTTGTTTTATAGCAGAGCAAATGGTGACGGTCTAGGGTCCCACAGGGCGTGGTCCTCCATCGCACCCTCGCTTGCCGTGCTTACCCTGAAGATTCACGGGTGCATTACGTGGGACAGAAAGTGTTGTTAAACCTGGTAACATCCTCTTTCTCAAATTATGTGGGCGCCAAGGCATTTTACATTGGTAATTTGAATTGTGTTGTAGTAGCATAATGAAAACATAGTAAAAACCATGAGACAGAATAAAGGGTTTAAGGTGTAGCGAGTGGTACGTTTCCAGCTTGCAGGGTCTGGATTTCCCTGTCTCTCCTTAGACAGAGGCTTGGTGCTGTTTGGTCCTGTTCTTCCCAGGCATGTTGTGTTTGTTTCTCACCTTTGTGATTAGATCATGCGTACCAGAAGCTATCTGCTTTCCCCCAGTTGCCCTCTGTGCAGATACCTTTTCTTTTAAAAGTGATGTAAATCGTAGGCAAATTTTATTATGTTGGTTCTACTCTTGTGGCCACAGGAGCAAGGTTTTATACTGTACCCCAACATTACAGCAGTACCAACATGTCTGCGAAATTGTAATTCAGAATTAATTTATCCAGATGCTAGTCGTTCTGTCTCAGAGTTAAGCGTATCCTTTCTAGGAGTCTGCTTCACGTCTGTTGACATGCATCCTCCTTCTTTCTGTTGGCCTTGTGTTTACTGACGGTCATAAGATCCAGTCCTGCACCTCCTCCTGGCACCCTGCTCGGTCTGACCTTCCTGACCCCGTCTGACCTCTCCTAGCACCTGGAACCTCCTTAGCAGTTGGGCAAGATCACAATAAAGTAAAAAGATCTAGGGCTTTGCAGCAGGCAGATCTGGGCTTGAGTCACAGCATTGCATAAGAATTCAGAGCCTGGGTTTTGGCAACCGGCAGGTGTAAATTCAAGTCCCACCTCTATGACCCCGAGCAGGCTTCATGACCTCTCCTCCTAGAAGATTAATGAGGTCTTGGTGTGAAGAGCTTCGTTAGCGCAGTGCCTGGCACATAGAATGCTCCCAGTACGTATTTGCCGAATGGCTGAATAAATGAGTTATTGGTGACCGTCCTTGTAATTCACTCAGATGGTACATGTGAAAGAATTAACGTCATTCGCAGAACAGAACGTCAGTGTGTTCCTCTCCTCTCCACCTTTCTCCCCACCCTCACTTAGCAGCTGCCCCAGATTACTGATTATTGCTTTCGTACTCAAAAACATCTCGTGACCAGAAGTTGATGCCTGTTCTCACTCCTTTGCAAGTTGTAGAAATCCAGCTCAAACTGACTTAACTTAAAAACAGGTATCACAGATCGCCGAGCTGGCAGCTCCAGGGGAGCCGGGTGTGGGTCCAGCTCGGCCTTCTGTGCAGACCTCGTTCTCGGGCAGGCTCTTCCCTGGCCGGGGCCAAGCTAAGCTGCCACCTGGCAGGCTCACCATCTCCTGGTTGGCACCCCCGGCAGAGAGAATCCTTCCCAACAGTCCCAGGAGCAGCCCGGCCTGGGAGGGCTGGGGGGAGGTCAGCCCCGCTAAACCCCTGAGACTAAAAATGAGGAAGGGGATGTTCCCACTGGGACAAGGATCCAAGAGACCGGGCAAGCCTGAACAAAATGTTGCCCATGCTAGACAGCGTGTGGGCTGTACAGGAGAAAGACGAAACACATACAGGCTCACACACGTACATAGATGTACTGCAGGTGCACACACGTGTGTGCCCGCCTATACGGACCTGACGGCACCAGGCCTCGCTGAGCTCGTTGGGTTGGGGAGACCAGACTGAAATCTCAGAAGACAGTGTATATGTATATATGGATATATATATATATATATATATATATGAAAAGGTCCTTGCAAACAAGGGATGTTTCTTTTAAAAAAGTGTTTTAATCTCCCAGTGGCACCTTAAATGTCTAGTAACTTCTTATATAATATATATAGGTTGTTCATAATAATGTAGTTTCTTGAGTCAACCATGCATATAGTCCCAGGTACATGAATCTTTTTTTTTTTTTTTAAGATTTTATTTATTTATTTGACAGAGAGAGACAGCGAGAGAGGGAACACAAGCAGGGGGAGTGGGAGAGGGAGAAGCAGGCTTCCCGCTGAGCAGGGAGCCCGATGCGGGGCTCGATCCCAGGACCCTGGCATCATGCCCTGAGCTGAAGGCAGATGCTTAATGACTGAGCCACCCAGGCGCCCCCATACACGAATCATTTTTAACAGTATTTTGAAGTTTTATCTGGATGATTAAAACAACAGCTAACTTTATTCAATATGGGTTATGTGACTTTTTTATAAAAAGATTAGCATTAAGACCATGATCACACTGTAGAATTTTGTTACCAATCAGTGTGTCCCCCCACAGACAGGGGTGTGAAGGAGCAGCCCTGGGTCAGATGCGTAGCTCAGGGGCCAGCTCTGCAGAGGGGCTGGCTCTTCCTGTGGGGGGGGGGGGTACACTGGCAGTGGCTCGTTCAGAAAACTAGCGCGGGGATGGCAGAGAGACCGAACACAGCTAGGTTAAAAGCTAATGTGATGCTATTTGCCTTACCTTGCTGCGTGGAATGCTAGACGCTATCCTGAGGCTCCTGGTCCTTCCTGTGTGCTCTTAAATCCTTACTAGAAAAGAGCCGCTGCTTTACCAAGAGCGGCTTGCTCTCGGCCAGACGCTGTGCTGAGTGCCCAGCACACACCGTTTCCCTTGGCTCGTGCTGCGAGCGGATCTGAACATCCCCATTTTACAGAGCAGGAGGCCGAAGCCCGGACGAGTCGTCTCATCTGTCAGGCTCACACATTAAGACAGATCGCTGGAGCTGAGCTAGCTTTCGCTTCTGAGTGCATGTGTTTTCTGTTCTGCCCGCCCCCCTGCTCTCTCCCTGTGCTACCGCTAAGACCCTTGCCTCTGTTCGAGTGGGTCCAACTGTGGGATGGCTGTGGGACTAGGCTGAGGAATCACCTTAAAGTGTTCTTGGTTTTGGTCTTTTTATAGAAATGCCTTCATTTTGAGCATTGGCTCCCCCTATTATGTATATTAATTTCCAATAACACTGTAATTGGACCGAGTTTCCCTCAAGTACGTTGACTTACTTGTCTCTTTGAATATAATTCCATGATGCAAGCAAATCACGCTAACGTGCCATCTTCTCTGACTCCTCCCTGCAGTATACCCTGCGCTGTGACATGAGGCGGTCTCTGTTGGCCAAGGACTTGACAAAGACCTGCGAGTTCATCGTTCACTCTGCTGTAAGCTGTATTGGGGGGCTCTGTGTTTAATCATAGGAATCTCCTGTAGGGTCTGGTATTTTACCCTATTTCTAAGCTAGTACGTTAACCTGGTGCTGTCATTCCTGCTGGGGAAAGAGACTCCCGGGTGGGAGATGAGGGACCTGTTGCTCCCGGCTGGGTCAGAGCACCGGCATTGGTGTGTGCCTCATCCTGCTGGGCCCAGAATCCCACGGGGCGATGCCGTGGCCCAGACACCGCTGCACCTGAGGGGCTCGGGCCTCAGCCAAGGAGCCCCAGGCTGGGAGCCCACCTCTGCTAGAGCAGTCAGTGAGCAAGTCCTCTTCAGAGAGACACATCCTTGCTCAAGGTCGCGGTGGCAGACACAACCCAGAGCAATGGCCTGGCCCAGACAAGGAAGGGTTAGGCCTTACAGTCTTGGTCTGCCCAGCAAGGACACGCAGGGACACCCAGGGCCAGGGTGGGTTGCCTCTCCCAACACCTTCTGCTCATATTTTGCAGTGACAGAATGTTCTTAAAAATTTCCTTTCACATGTCAGCTTAAGGAACTGGGTCCCCCTCCCCATGGCTGTAGGCAACTCTGTGTGAATTCAAGGCAAGTTCCCTGCAGCCCATCTGCTCTACTCCTTGGTCATCATGCAGAACTAAGCAGTGATGGGCAGTGCCTGCTCTAGGTGTGACACATGGTGACAGATGTCCACTGCACTGGAGTCCCCTGTTTTATCTCCCCGGGCTCTCCAGGTCTGGTATCGGAGCAGCTGCTGGGGCTTGTCCTCCCCTCCCTGGGCTGTGTGCGCACACCTCTGGTTCGGGGCTGGTCCTGCCCCCCTTTCTCGGGGCCGATGGCAGCCTACCTCCCTCCTTGAAGAGCCACCTAGCCTCAGAATGTGGTCCATCTGCCTTTGATTTAATTCTGAGCAGTTTGGGGACAGAAGAGAGCCAGACTGGGGTTCCTGGAGGCGCCCAGGTGAACGGAGCCTGGACGTATGTATGGATCCCATGGGGCTGCAGGCCATGTCAAGGTGCCACCCAGACTGGACAGACACAAGGGCCACTAGCTTTCCTTCGCTCGTGTACCCGGTGCGGCCTACAGCTTCGTTGGCATTGACTCAGCGTCCTGGGGGCCCCACACGGGTCCCACAGTCTTTGCCACAGGCCTTATTAGTAAGTGGGAGCTTCTCCAGAGCTCCGTGGTGAGGCAGTTGGTGTTTGTGGAACATTTGCAATTGCGTTTCTTTTACACTGTTGTGAAATGTCCACAGGTGTCTTTGAGTAATGGCTCAATAAAACGGAAGACTTAGGTCGCCTGTGTATAAGATTGGCAAAATCACTGATGTCCTTTATTTGCATCACTTTTGACTTTTTGGGACTTCCAACATTTATAGTTTTCCTCTTACTAGTAATTACTGCGTTTGTTTCTTTTAGTGATGAACATATAAAATATTAAAATATTAAATATAAAAATATTAAAAATAGTTATCTATTTTTTTGGAAGTGATGTGATTTAGACATTTTCCTTTTTTCTATCAAGGGTCTTCAAACTGAAGCAAAAAAAAAAATTTTTTTTTCATGTGGATTATTCCCTAGAAGAGACATACACCTTTCTATGTCTTCAGCAAAAAGAGCCTCCAACTTTGTGAAGGAGAATGAGCCCAAGTTCAGCTCCCTGCCCACAGCTGGGCTCCAGGCCAGGATGCCCCTCAGCCCCCGACCCAGGGCGCACAGCGCACTCATGACTGCAGAGCCCCTCCCCCCCACCCCCCCGGGGCAGCTCGGAGTGCGCAGCAGGGACAGAAGTCTCGGGGCCTCCTCCCTGCTCCCGGCAGCTTACCAACACATAGCCTCCAAGAAGTCTGTTCTTCTTTGTGAATGATTTCATGAGAAGGCCAAACCATGTGTGAGCTCTAGTTGACAAGTTAAATATTCCTTTAAATGCTGTAAGGAAGAATATGTTCCCTGAAGAGTGTGTTCTCGAACCTGTTAAGAAGAATACGCTTTTGGTAAATGAGTAAACTTGGCGGATCAGCCAGCGCCCTTCCTCCACCGCGGCCCCCTGGCCTGTGGATCCCGGCGCCTGAGTGCACCACGCCAGGCAGGCCCTGGAGACGCTCGGCTGCCCGGGGGGCTTCTGTGGTTTTGTGATGGGGGATGACCATCATTCGTAACTAGGGTAACATTTATAGTTGAGATGAGCGAGTCTTCCCGGTGGATAGCTGAGTGGCTGACCGCATGGTCGGAGCCTGGCGCCCTGTGTTTGAATCTCGGCTCTGCCACTGGAGAAAGCCACGTGAGCTCGCGGTGCCTCGCTGCCCGTGTCTGTGAAGTGGGACCCGTGGCAGGAACAGCAGCCCATAGCGTCATCGTGCTGGTTCAGTGTCAGCTCTTGTTCTAAGAGAGGGGTTTAAGATAAATACCTTCCAAGAATGCTACCATCAGTTCTTAGGTCTAACTTTTAATTTCTGGACCCAAAGGGGCCCCAAGAGTTAAGCAGGGGGTCCCCTCATTTTACAGATGAGGAAACTGAGTCGCAAGGGGTGTTTTAAATTTGACAAAGAACACAACATAGGTTTTTGGCAGAACGGTGCTTTTAGACCCCACACGACCTGCCTCTGAGTACCACGTCTTTCCCGGTTCGCTGTGCTGCCCTTCGTTTCTCTAGAAGGGCAGAGCGGGGTGTGGCCTGTGGAACTCTGGGCTTCAAGCAGCTGACTTGGGTTTTGCCTCCTGTTTCAGCCTCAGAAGGGGAAGTTGACCCCGAGTCCCGTGGACTTCACCATTACACCTGAAACCCTGCAGAACGTCAAAGAGGTACGGCGCTCCTCACCCCTGCTCCCTGCAGACACGCTGTTGCCCAGTTCTTTATTTGGACATCAGGTCGTCGGCAAGACGAAATTTCAGATTATTGTCTCTACCCAGAATAGTCTGGATTTTCAGGGGTTTTTTTGGTTTTGTTTTTTTTTAAAGATTTTATTTATTTATTTTAGACAGAGAGAATGAGAGGCAGAGAGCATGAGAGGGAGGAGGGTCAGAGGGAGAAGCAGACTCCCCGCCGAGCAGGGAGCCCGATGCGGGACTCGATCCCGGGACTCCAGGATCATGACCTGAGCCGAAGGCAGTCGCTTAACCAACTGAGCCACCCAGGCGCCCCTTCAGTTTTGATTTCTTTTTAAACTCAGTAAGTACTGAGAAGAAGAATGCTTCTGAAAAGCTGCTCAGGGAGGCTGTCTGCTTACTGTGCTTTCCCCTCCCTTCTCCCTGGTCTATACCGCGTGGGGCTCAGAGCCCCTCTTCCTGAGCCCCGGCCACCCCCGCCGCCTGTCCTGGGAGCCGCACCCCTTTACTTGGTAGTTGGCCGCCTGCTGTCTTGTCATCGAGGCCGAGGCCCATGGCAGTTCCCCCCTGCTCTCCAGACCCTGTTGATCAGCACATCGGGGAGAAGCAGGGGTGCGGCCTGGGGGGGCCTCTCCGAAAGTCCATTTACTGGAGGGGACGAGTCCCCCGCGGGCCGGTCAGCTTGTTCTCTCACGGGGATTTGAACGTGACGGGTAGCACGCAGGGAGCACGGGCGGTCGCAGGTGTTGCAGCCCTGTGGCCGGGACCTCGCTGCCCTGCTTCCTCCCCAGCCTCGGCTGTTAGTGCCCCGTTAGTGCTCTTAAGTGGGTTTGTGTTTCTTCCTTCCACGAATCTCAATAACACAAAACTCGGTGACAGAACTGGAGTGAGGAAGAGGAGCGGATCAAGTGTGTCTTGTAAAGAGCTCCCGGCTGGACCTTGTTCAGTTTGTTTTGTTCCTTGTATCGTGTCTCTGTGTTACTTTATTGTTTTTCTTTTTCTTTCTTCTTGTCCTTACTCTAATTGATTAAGGTCGTAAGGGTTTTTTTCTGTTATCCTATTGTTGCTTGCTCCTTTTTCCTCTCACATCCTTTTTCTGTTTCCTAATAGTCACCCCCAAATGTTCAGACATAAAGACACTCATGAGTTTAAGTAACAACACCGAGAACAAGAACCTTCTGCCAGAAGGTTTGTAACATTTTTGCATTTTCCTTCCTCCATACCCCTCTCGTTTGTTGAAATGGTCTGAAGTCTAAGTTCCAGTTTATCTGTTTTATTTTTCCCAGTATCAAGGCTTAGAAACTATTTCTAATAGTTGCCCAACGTATCACAGTCATGATTTGGCCGTCACTGAATTACTGGAAGTTTCACCATGGTCATTGCTCACCTCTGCTTCCTCTCACCTTCTTTTCTTTCTTCAGTTTATTTTTTGTGCTGCTGGAGTACATCCTAGAGTCATTCTTTCTGAACAGGTGAGGAGTGAGCTTACATCCTTGAGTGTCTAACAGACCCCTGACTTTGCTCTCGCACTGAACCCTAGTTTGTCTAGGTAGATGGAAGCTTCTGGCTTCAATTTTATTTGCCCTTAGAACTTGGGAGAGGAGCTCCCTGGTTTTCTGGTACCTCGTGATACTGATGATCTGGTCCCCAAATTTGTGTGAGCTCATCTGTTTCTCCTCCCTCTCCCTTCCCCCCAGTCCAGAAAATTCCAGCATCCCCCTATCCTTAGCGTTCTGGAATGTCAAAGCCCTTGGGTGTTTAATTAGTCAGTGCGCCTGCTGTCTTTCCTTCAGCTCAGTGAACTTCTCTCAGGGTTTCTTAGATGTGTCACCGGAGAATCTTGGCGCGGTCTTTCAGCTCACTCGTTTGCTCTTTGGTTGGTATGCTGCCCAACTGTCGACATGTTCACTTTGGCAATAGCATGATTCATCTCCAAGCACAGTTTCTTCTTCAAGATAGCCCTTCTTTTACTGCAGATGCACAGCCCTTCATCTCTGTTTCCTAGGGATGGTTATTCTGTTTGTGGAGTGTGTACCTCTTTCTTGCTCTGATTTCCTCAACTGTTCATTGATTCTTGGTTGTCAGCTTATATTTATAGATGAGGATCAAATAGGTATGGCCTTGTTAACTAGACTCTCTGTCCTTAGCCCAAATGATAGTCTGTCCTTCTGGTTGTAAACGTACACTCTGACAGAGGAGCTTTGCTGCTGGGGAAGAGGCTTTTGACCCCGAGTGCTTTCTTTCAGGGTGTGCGGGTAGCTCGTCTTCTGGGGTGAGGGCCTCGTTGTCCTGCATTGTGGCTGTAAATGGCTGTAAACACTTGCCCTGCCTCACCCAGCCTGCTTTGGAGTGTTCTGGGGGGTGGGGGAAGTCCCCTTGAGGGAAGTGTGGTGACAGCTGGGGCACCTGCTGACCCCAGAGGCCACTCACAGCCCCCCGACTGCCACTTCCCCGGGTGGGCGCTGCCTCTGATCTCAGAGCTGCCCCGGGCCCTGCTGGGGATGCTCATGTGTCCCCGACCTCAGGACGTGGTCCCCTGAGCTCCTGGGAGCCTCCCTGTGAACCTTCATGCACAGAAGCACTTCGCTGGGGTTGTCTCCGTGCGACGTCCTGCATAGGCTTTCTCCGTGTAGTTTACTCTTATTTGTATATGTTAACATCACACTCCTGGGAGGAAAGGGTAAAATGAAGGCTCAGTCAAGATCTTAGGCCGGATGTGGAGAGCTTTTCTTTTTCATCAGTTGCCTAAAAGAATTTTAATGTAGATTGCTACTGCTTTTTATTTTTCTAAACAAATAGCTTCTTTAGTTTTAGTTGTTGTTAAAACTTTGTCTTGAATCAAGGCTTTTCTCGAGCTCTCTGCCTCTGGGCCACGAGGTACCGAGCTCCCTGCTGTCCAGTTCCAGCGCCCACGACGGGTGAACACCAGCCACGGGGACCACTGGCCCTCAAGGTGTGGCCGGTCGGAGCCGAGCTGGGCCATAGATGTGAGGTGCTGACTGGATTTCAGAGAGGAAGAGAATATAAATGTAATTTTTTAATATTGATTACATGTGGAAGTGATATTTAGGATATATTGGTTGATTTTAGCTGTTTCCTTTTACTTTTTAAAATATAGCTACTAGAAAATTTTAAATTACTTCCGTGGCTCACATTGTGGCTGCATTTTGTTTCTGAGACAGTGGTGTTCTAAACTCCAACTTAGCTTTAGCACCTGGGACCAGCGGGGCGACGTGTTCTAGGACAGTTGCTCCCCACAAGAACATCATCGTCTACCCATGAATGGGTTCCTAGGTCTACAGAGGAAAAGTCCAGAAGGTCTTAGTCAAGCGTTGATGGAAATTGTTCTCTTTAAATGAACTTGAGGGGCGCCTGGGTGGCTCAGTCGTTAAGCGTCTACCTTCGGCCCAGGTCATGATCCCAGGGTCCTGGGATCGAGCCCTGCATCGGGCTCCTTGCTCTGCGGAAAGCCGGCTTCTCCCTCTCCCATTCCCCCTGCTTGTGTTCCCTCTCTCATTGTGTCTCTCTCTATCAAATAAATAAATAAAATCTTTTAAAAAATTTAAAAATAAATAAATAAATGTCCTTGAAATAAAAGAAGTGCCTTTGCTTTTCAAAATTGCATAATTGGGAGCATTTTTCAATTGATTCTCTTTTTAAAATGTTTTGGGGCTAGTGTGCGACCGATTCCCTGTAAACACTCCTGGCAACTTCCTCAGGAGTTTTCATGTAGTATCGCTTGGTAAGAAGGAGCGTTCTGGGTCAGATCGAGGCAACCAGGAGGGCCCTGTGGGAGCTAGCTGTTCCAGCCAGCCAGAGTCGGCACCGGGGATCCGCAGACAGTTGTTGAATAATTCAGTCTGTTCGTGAACTTGACAGGAGATATAAGTACCATTGTCCCTCTTTCCCATTTTGGAAAACAGGGTCCCAGCGGGTTTTAAGAATTGCCCAACTTTGTTTTCAGTTTTTATTTGTACCAAGTGACTGAGTCCGGAGTGATTTCCCTCAGCACTTTTCCATTCCCGATGTCTTGTTTTTGTTTTGTTCTAGCGAGCCTTGCTCCCCAAATTTCTCATCAGAGGGCATCTCAACTCCACCAACTGTGTCATCACACAGCCGCTGACAGGGGAGCTGGTGGTTGAGAGCTCGGAGGCCGCCATCAAGAGCATAGAGCTGCAGCTGGTCCGCGTGGAGACCTGTGGTAAGGGCCCGCTGCGGCCGGCGGTTCACGCGCCGCGGTGGAAGCAAAAGTAAGAGCGCGCCCCTCAATTCCAGGAAACGTCTGCCTGGGAAAGTGAGATGTGGACGGGAGGGAACTCCAGGTCCTGTAGAACCAGTGGCAGAAGTGGTCACCGAGGGCCTGTCGACCAGGCTGTTCGGACGTTCCCTGTTCTCTGAGCACACGATGCTTTCTGCCTTGTGCAGGGTGTGCAGAAGGCTATGCCCGAGACGCCACAGAGATCCAGAATATTCAGATCGCTGATGGAGATGTGTGTCGGAGCCTCTCCATCCCCATCTACATGGTGTTCCCCCGGCTGTTCACCTGCCCTACGCTGGAAACCACCAACTTCAAAGTGGGTAAGCGCACCAGCTCCCACGCCCATGGGCCCGCTGGATTCTCCCACGATGGTGGGGCCCACGGAAGGGCCCCCGAGCGCCCCCGAGGCAGACAAACTGGTCTGCTCTCGGCTGGCTCAGCGCAGAGCACTGGGTCCTCCGGTTGCTCAACAGAAGCTCCCTGAGAAGCTGCCATACCCATCCTGAGGCAGCGCCATCCCATCGGTGCGGGCTAGGGCAGGGACAGTGACGCCGCCAGGAGCAAGCCCGCAGGGAGCGTGCAGAGGTCAGGGAGGCTCCTCGGACAGGCCGGCATCCGAGCAGAGACTCAGGTGACAATCCCGTGTGAGCGCCGATCATCGCGAAGGCTTCCGTTCCACCGGCTCAGGATGACGTGGTCATTTTCCATGATTGGTATTTGTGGAGCCCCTAGAGTGCTTTTATTGGCACATAACGGGGTCAGGACATGCGCTTCAGGCGCAAAGGGGCATAGACTCACTGTTGCCAAATACTGACAAGGACAGCGACGTCTGCCGGAAGGCCGCACAGGGGCAGATCTGGCCCAAGCTAAGTTGCCGTGACTGTTCTCAAAAAAGATGTGCATGATTATTATGGAACAGGTAGTCTACGCCCACAGTACAGAGAGAGAGGCGCCGGGGTCTAGAGCGCAGGGTGATGCCCTCGGCTGCCCAGGCGCCCCCAGACCAGCCTGCCTCGCCCTCCCGAAGGCGCTCGCACGGCGACCAGCACGGTGTTCTCAAGGCGGTATTTTACTTCAGAGTCCTTTGATTTCAAGTTAGAAGGGGGAGCTTATCTGTCGATTTCTCCCTTAGCTTTTCTACATAAACTTCAAGAGGACTAACCTTTTTTTTTTCTGCTACGCTCTACCTTAAGCACCTAGATTTCTGCCTGCTGTTTCTGTCAGATTTAGAAAGTGTCCACATAACGGTGCATGCAGCGCCTGTGATTCTTCCATAGAAATCACGCTCTCAGTCCGTCAGCCGGGATGTCAGTAATGCTCCTCATGCCTGATCCTGAGTTCCGTCTGGTTTGAGGCTCGCCACAGGGAGTGTCCGTGGCGGGGGGGGAGGGGGGGTTTGGGGGGCACGATCGTGGAGCGCCGCGGCCTCCCGTGGGCCCAGAGCTGCCGTCCGCGTGGCCAGCCGAGGTTAGGCTCTGAGTCTCAGGCGGGGAGGTGGGAGCGAGCCCCAGGTCCCGAGTTACGAGCAGAATCCGCACGTGCCGCCGTCACCTCTGCCGGTGCTGAGCACACCTTTGGTGCGCAGTCTTGCCCGAGCCCAGCCTCCAGCCTGAACCCACCCAGAGTTGAGGGTGCCCCGGGGAGTGGTTGCTCTGCCATAAGGAAAGCCAGCACCGGCTCCCTAACGTGGGCCTTGCACGCCTGCTGGGCGTCCAGCCACACCACGCTCCCTCCAGGGCAGGACAGCGAGGTGCGCGGGGGAATGGTGGCAGAGAATGGGGACCAGAATCCCAGAGGGCCATTCTAGTGCCGTGACGATTAGCAAAGCGAGCGAAGTAGTGGGCTGGTGCTGCGGGCGCACGGCCTCTGCCATGGCCAATGCTTGGCGGAGGCAGCCAGCCACACGCGGGGACATTGTCCTCAGGACTCCGGCCACCGGGGCCTGCTGTGCGGTGACCCCGAAGCCCCCTCCGCAGGGCTGAGCTGCTTCGGTGCTAGGCCTTCTCCCTTTGGCACGAAGCTCCCTGCTCGCGCACCCCTTCCTCTTGTCAACGAGAGACGATTGTGTAAACAGGGGTCTCAGTAGATGAATCACTACCCAAACAACAGCAATTAAACTGCACGCTGTTTCTGGACAGTTTCTCATTTGGGGCGGGAGACGTGTACCCGGACGGCTAGGCCCGTCGGGGGTTGGCTCTTCCGTTAAGAACTGTCTCAAGTGGAAAAATAAAGCAAACGAGTATGAAAGAACAGAAAGGATTTTAGAAGATTCTAGTAAAGACGGAGGACAAGGGAGGTGTGGTTGGGAAGCAGACCCCTTACTGTCCCAAGGCCGGGAGACACGTTTCCTTAGAGAAGGCGCGCCAGAGGCGGTCAGAGGCCAGTGTCGCTGTCCTCGCCGGTTCTCCCGGAAGCTTGGGGTGATGTATGTGGGACGCGGACATGGACACCCCACGGCACCCAGCGCCCCCCCCCCCTTTCGGAGTCTGTTCCGCCTGTGGTGCCGTTGGCGTGGGGTGGCTGCCGCTGGGGCAGGTGAGCATGACGCCCGTTCTTTCTCTTCTCAGAATTTGAGGTTAACATCGTTGTGCTGCTTCACGCGGACCACCTCCTCACGGAGAACTTTCCGCTGAAGCTCTGCAGGATGTAGCCGGGGAGCAGGGAGCGTGGACAGCGAGAGAGGCCGAGCGGACGTGCCGCAGGGTAGCCGGCGCTCGCGGGAGCTCAAGCCAGCAGCATAGGCTTATTTTCGAGACGATTCTGTATCAGAAATGAATCTGACTGCTCAGATCACATCACTGTTGTTCCTCATTTCCTCGAGGCTTCTTCCAGTGGGCACCTCTGATCAGACCTTGTCTCTAAACTTCATCAGGACTTCGTAACTGTCGTTGGCAAGATCATTTCGCAGAAAGCAAAATTTCCTCGGACTCCTGGCTTAACTGGCCTTTTACGGAGCAGTGAAATGTAGCAGCAGTGGAGCTTGGCTGGGGGGGGACGTCCTGGGGACGAAGGAAACCCGCCCCACCTGGCCAGCGCGGGTGGCTAAGCCTCTGGCGGCAAAGCAGCTTCTCGGGACGGTGACAAGCCGACCGGTTGCTTATGATGTTTGTAGACACCATCCAAGGAGGGCTGCACAACGGCGTCCGCTGGAACCGTCTAGCATTTTTTCCACTCTGTAGTTCTTTTATCCCAGTTTTCCCGATGACTTCAGAACGTTGAGCGTTCCTGGCTGTCGCAGGAGGAAACAGCGTCTGTCTGCACCTGCTGTTGTTGGGTGGGTTCTGAAGGGCAGGAGACAGGTGCCCGGGGCCGGAGCTGAAGACCCTGGGCAGACGCCCTGGACCTGGTGAACTTGGCCTGCCCCCCCGGCGTGAAGCCACTGTGGAGAGCCTGTAGCAACGTATTTCTGCCGTCTGATCCTGTTGGTCCACAATGAATGAGGCCTCAGAAATAAGCTGTGTGCTTTGCACGCCACCCGGCCTTCCCCGACAGTCCCTCCACCCGGGCCGGCCTGAGCAAGGCGGCCCGGCCGATGCCCCCTGTGCCCGGCTGTGCTGCCATCGTCCTGGGACCGCGTCTGACGACGTGTGAGCCTGAGGACAAACAGACCTGACTCAGGCGCTGCTTTATCCCAGGGCTTCACCAGTGAAACCGATAACAGCTTATTCAAGGAGTCATTTCTGATTTGGCTCCCAGAGAATACATTTCTGGTTTATAAATCTCTTTTTATGCTTATATGACATTAACAATTATCTGTCTTTGATAACATGTTCAGAGGATCGGAAAACAAAGAGGCCATACTTTCTGGGACATTTCAAAGGTAGAAATCATTTTTAATGAAAAGAAAAAAAGCTAAATGAGAATTTTGAGCAAAGGTTTGGGATGAATATTGCTATATCACTTCTTTAGTAAACTGCTTGTATGGATATAAATAGGACAAGTGTTCTTCTTAGGGAACAGCTGTTAACTGAAGACCAGCCCGCGCCCTGGCTGCTTTCATTTTCATCTCATTCGATCCTGAGTGGCCCAGACAGGGGCCTCAGGCTGGCCATGTCCTTCCCCTGCTTGGGCAGCACCTCCCTTCGGGGGTTAAGGAGAACAGAGATGTTTGGCTTTCTGGCCGGGGCGGGGGGGGGGGGGCGTCCACTGTTGGAGGCTCGGGGTTGTCAGATTCTCCCATTAGAGCAGGGGGACGGGAGGGGAGGAGAAGGAAGGAGTCTGAACCGCGAATCTGTATCTTGTTTGGGAAATAAATGCCCTGTAGGCAGCCATGCATCCTGGCTGTCCGAGTTCCCGCAGCAATGGGGCCTGGCTCCCATTCTTGGCCACGTTGCAAGTTCCAGAGTAAAGGCAAGAGGTACATCAGAAATCAGATGTAGAAAAGCCGAAGCATTTGTGCCAGAATTCGCCCAGTTGGTGTCCCAAGCCTGCCCGCTCCGGTATCTGCTGGGAAATGGAGCCCCGGCGTCCCTTCTGCCTCCATCAGCGGCATCTCTAAGTCCCAAGACCGAGTTTGAATTGTTCTCTTAAAACTTCGGGGGATAGGATTACCTCCGCTCACTGGCAGGGATTTGGGCTGCGGCAGATTGCTACAGTCTGGGATCCCACGATCCCCTTCAGATTCCCCCTTCTTCTGAAATAAGGCTGTGCTTCCATGAACCCACGGCCCCCTGGCTAGGGACCGACTTCCGACTCCTTGGCTGCTGGGTGTGGTCCTGTGACAAGGACAGGAGCCCCTTTGCGCGGCTGGACCAGGAACAGGCCTGTGTCCCAGCCCAGCCCATGCTGGAGCTCGATGCTGTTGGGGATGGCAGAGAAGCGGGACACCCCATCCACCCCCCGCAAATGTGTAAGCAGAACAGCTCACCTCCCCGCCCTGGGTTGTCACAGGAGAGAGAAAGGAGGGGACTTGTCTTCAGGCTGCCGGATTGCTAGGGGTCTTGGCAGCCCAGCCCCCACCCCAGGGCTCATGGCCAGAAGGCCCAGAGTTCCCATACCAGGGCCTAGTGCCTCGCAGAGCCCGAGGTACACATGCGTGTAGAACAAAGAACTACTCCTCCCGTCTTCATGACCATCCTCTGAGCCGAGAAAGGACTTGGAGAGACTCAGGGGTCCAGAACCTTGCTGGAGCCAGCTGGTCAAGTGCCAGGGCGGGCGTAGGCCCAGTACTCCCTGCAGCCGCCACTGGCCCCCATCCAGTGGCCACAGGACCCAACTGGACCCAGCCCTACCCAGAAGAACTTCCCTGACCTGAGTGGAAGGAAAATGGGCAGGTTTTCACTGGTACTAGTCAGGCAACTAAAAAAAACTAAGTTCTTGGTTTTCCTAGAGACAAGTATCCATACTGAGAGTAAGTCCTGGAAGACAACTGTGGTGCATCCCTTCTCCATCCTTCGTTTTGGGAGAAGAGCTGCAGTGGGTTCTCAGGGTGTCTTTCGGGGGAGGGGGGCATGCGCTGCCTGCTCCGGGGAGCTCAGCTCCAGTGGTTCCAAGGTGCTGGCGTGTTCGGAGATACCAGCTACAGCTTTGGGTCCAGTGAGAGTAAGAGCTCCACGAGCATTCGTGCTTGTTTGGGATCGGGCCCTCTTCTAAGTGCGCGTATCATGTGACTGTGTGGGACTCCTAGGAGGAGGGAATGGCTACCCGCATTACTGCCGAAGGGATTGTCACTGATGGAAGGCACCTGTCTGCGTTTCCACACACCTTCCCGAGTCCAGGGGAGCTCGTTCAATGTGGTCCAGTTTTCCCAGCACCAAAGCCCAGGCCACTCTTGCCCCACTTCATTTGGGCTTCACTTTGCCTGGTCGGCGACATGCTTTTCTGCTTGTTTCCTCCTGTTTCCCCATCACACGTTGGCCATGCCACCATAGCTGTTGAGGGCAGCCAAGGGCTCTGCTACCGCTGTTCACAGTGATTGCCTCAGCTTTGATGAGGTGAATCAAAGGAAGATGAAATCATGAGACAGGAAATCGTTTGCAGCTGGATGCAGCTTAGGAATAAGGTGAGTGTTTAAAGGCCCAGGAGTCCAAGGTAAATCACATTCTAATCCTGATTTCCTTTATGGAAAGTGAAAATATCAGGGAATGTTCTAGACCAACTCAGACCACTATAATGTCCTTTAGTAATGACCTCACAATGGCCTTCTGAGGGGGTTTTGTTATCCCCACTTCATAGCTAAGCAAGCTGAGGTACAGAGAAGCTGTGCCCAAGCCACATCACTCTGCTGATTCCCTGGGCGATATCCCCCCAAACAGCCCCAACCTCCCCTCCCAAGAGAGAATTAGAGTAGATAGCCATTGCCCAAGGTGCACATGATCTTGTTCACGGAGCCGCCGTTCATTCTTCGTGAACCACTGCTGTCAGAGG
The DNA here is from genome assembly GCF_011800145.1 of Mirounga leonina. Classification (NCBI taxonomy): domain Eukaryota; kingdom Metazoa; phylum Chordata; class Mammalia; order Carnivora; family Phocidae; genus Mirounga; species Mirounga leonina. The sequence goes on along the minus strand of NW_023270783.1, from coordinate 220,790 downwards.
TACTCTTCATAATTCCCACTGATTGTCCACAAGGTCAGAACATTTTATGTGAAGAAATCTCTCCATGGTAAGGCTCATCCAAGCTAACGGATGTTGGGGCTCAGGATGGAGAGGTGAAAAATCACAAAGAACAACTGCTTGGGGAAATACTCTGTGAAGGGAAGGCCAGTTTTGAGTATAAATTCTGTAACCCCAAGTGGTCAAAACTAGACACGTGAGTAGAAAAAAAGTTACTCATGTGGGTCTAAGAAGTGGAGGTGAGAATGAGCCTCCTGGGTCAGTGTCTTCTCCCCTGTGACCACCAAAGGCTATTCATATTCAAGACTTTCGGAGTGGCTGAAATATTGAGAGAATGACTTTACGAAGAAACCTAAGGGCACCCAGTTTGTAGACGCAAAGTTGATCCAACTACTATTTACATAAAATGCAGTCAAATGATGGAGTAAAGGCAAACAGGAATGAAAACTCAGTGAGGAGCCCTGATACCCTCCAGTACTTTCCTGTGAATGTTGCTGGTAAAATGGGAACACCTTGCAGCCCTGTCCGGGTGGACAGGATCCTAAGTGTTGTGAGGTTTTTCATAGCCAAACCCAGCCAGTCCGTCTGAAACCTTGCATGTAACATACAAGCAATACTCTGGGGGTTGTAAGTACTTAGGAGACTACAAGGACATAATTTGCACCTGGGTCTGTAAAACTCTTGTCAGATTTGGAGGAGCACCTGCTTGACCAAGACCAAGGGAGCAGAAGACACCAAAATGTTTGGTTTGCCTATGATCAGCATCCACTGTCACTTCCTCCAGTGACGGCTCTGTTCAGTTCCCTCGACAACGTCTCGCAGGGGCGGGAAGCTGGAGTTCCCTGAGGCAGGGTTTGTTCAGTGAGGGCCCCACGAGGTGGGATGTAGTCACCTCCTTTCTTGGGGGTTGCCATCTGGGGGACAAGGACTGGAGCTTCTAAACCGTCACCTCTGGGTCTTAAGTGATGGAATGGGACCAGCTTCCTGTTTCAGATGAGCAGCCACTGATTAGGCCACCCGAAGGAGGCTGGGCCAACAGCCTAGACCTATCTGCTTCCTGATGTACTGAAAAAAGGATGCGCTCAGACTTAGTTGTGGAAAGGTGGTAGAAAAAAACAAATCAAGTATTCATTTTGGTTTTAAAATAGTTTTCAGTATCGGGGCGCCTGGGTGGCTCAGTTGGTTAAGTGACTGCCTTCAGCTCAGGTCATGATCCTGGAGTCACTGGATTGAGTCCCGCATCGGGCTCCCTGCTAGGCAGGGAGTCTGCTTCTCCTTCTGACCCTCCCCCCTCTCATGTGCTCTCTCTTATTCTCTCTCTCTCAAATAAATAAATAAAATCTTTAAAAAAAAAAGTTTTCAATATCAATCTGTATTAAAACCCAAATTTAAAACCCAGTACACAAAAACAGATAACATTTAAGAGATGAGCATTTACTTCCTAAAGTATTTACCACTGTCTTCCTTTATATCTTACAGAAAATGCATATATTTTTTAATCCATGGAAAATTTGCAAAAATCAGTTATACATTCTTCCAAAAAAGAAAATCTCAATAAAATTTTAACAAGTAGAAACTGCCGAAGCCACATAGTCTACCATATTGCAATAAAAATTAATACCAAAGGGAAAATCAAATTCAGTATAACCACTTGTAAATTTTTAAAAAGATTTTATTTATTCATGAGAGAGAGAGAGGCAGACGCAGAGGGAGAAGCAGCCTCCCCGCAGATCAGGGAGCCTGATGTGGGACTCGATCCCAGGACTCCAGGATCATGACCTGAGCCAAAGGCAGACGCTTAACCAACTGAGCCACCCAGGTGCCCCACCACTTGTAAATTTTATAACATTCTTCGAAAAGGAAACCAAAACTTCATTTGCAGACCTTTTAAAATGTAATGAAAATGAATATATACTATATGGCAAAGAGCTTTGCACTGTGGCCAGTGTTGCAATCAGAGGATAATTCATAGCCTTACGTGTTTTTATTATATTGGAGAGAATGAAAACTAATGAGTTAGGCACCCAAATGTCTAGAAAAGCAAGAACAAAAAAAAGAATGACAACTTAAAATCAGTAATTAACTGATATGGAAGCAAAACTATTGGAAAATTTATAAATAAGTCCATGAGTTTGTACTTTGAAAAGACTGATTCAATTGACACATCTTTAATAGAACAAACTAAACACAAAGAGAGAAAAAGAAATATGTAACACTAGGAACAACTTCACATAAAAAGCCTGATAAGTTATATTACAGTATGTACCTCCCCTGCTAATAAATTTGTGAACTTCAATAAAATGCAAAGTGAGTCCAGAAAATATAGGCTACCTGAATAAAATAATAGCCTTGGGAAGAAACTGAAAAAAACTGGCAAAGAAATGGCACTACAAAGTTGCTGGGCTGAGATGGTTGTATAGCGGGTTTCTTTCTTTCTTTTCTTTTCTTTTTTTTTTTTAAGATTTTATTTATTTACTTGACAGACAGCGAGAGAGGGGACACAAGCAGGGGGAGTGGGAGAGGGCGAAGCAGGCTCCCCGCTGAGCAGGGAGCCCAACACGGAGCTCCATCCCAGGACCCTGGGATCATGACCTGAGCCGAAGGCAGACGCTTAACAACGGAGCCACCCAGGCGCCCTGTATAGCGGGTTTCTATCACAGCTTCAAAGACTTAACTAAAGTTGAAAACCTCCCAGTGTATCTTATGAAGCCAGGGTAGCCCTAGTATCAAAATCTGACCTATCAGGTGGAATTTGGTTCAGCTGTGAGTGAGGGAGACCCACGGTTGGAGGGACTGAAACAAGACTCACGTAAATGTCCACAGGTAGGTAGCCCAGAGCTGACACATCAGCACAGAGCCATGATGTCCTCAGTGATCCGGACTACTTTTGGCTCATGGTGCCACCTTGTCTTCACGGTGGAAGACAGTAACAGCTAGTTCAGCCATTACATCTGTATTCCAGAAAGCAGGATGGAGGAAGGGGGGAGGGTGAGAAAAGGCAAAGGCCAGGTGCCACCTCTATTAAGGATGGTTTCTAGAACTGCCATATGACACTTCTGCCTATATCTTATAATCAAAAACTTGTATGGCCACAAATAGCTGCACAGAAACAAGAAACACATTATTCTGTGTGGTCATGTGCCTAACTGAAAAATATCAGAAGTTTTACAGGAAGGGAAAACTGAACATTGACAAAGCAGGAAAAAACCCACAAATCTATATCACTTATCAATACAAGTTGATTTCTAAGTGTATTAAAAAACCAATATATCATGACCAGAAAGGGGGGGGGCAGTTTGGGGGATTGTGTTTCAGGTATGAAAAGGAAGTTCAGCACTAGGAAGTCTATTAACTAACATCACATTAGTGGGTTGAAGGAAACCATCTTGATGGATGCCACAGGGTATATATTTTAACTTTTTATTTTGGAAATTTCCAACATATACAAAAGGAGAGAATCAGATTATGTCATATCCAAAAGATATGTATTATTTTTGTTAATAAAATTGACCCATTCACACTACAATTTCACGGTTTTTAGTATACTCACAGAATTGTGGAACCATCCCCATAATCTAAATTTAGAACATTTCTTCACCCTAAATAGAAACCTTGAACCTATCAGCAGTCAGTCACTTGCTGTCTCAGCCCTGAGAAACCAGTAATTTACTTTCTGTCTCCATACGTTTGCCTATTCTGGACATTTCATATAAATAGAGTCATAGGGTACCTGGGTGGCTCAGTTGTTACGCGTCTGCCTTCGGCTCAGGTCATGGTCCCAGGGTCCTGGGATCGAGCCCCGCATCGGGCTCCCTGCTCCGCGGGAAGCCTGCTTCTCCCTCTCCCACTCTCCCTTCTTGTGTTCCCTCTCTCACTGTGTCTCTCATATAAATAAATAAAATCTTTAAAAATAAATAAATAAGTAGAGTCATATTATGTGGCCTTTTGTGACTGACTTCTTTGACTTCACATAACGTAGTTGAGGTTCATCCGCGTTGCAACGTGGATCAGCAGCTCATTACTTTTTATTGCCAAATAACATTCCATTGCATAGCTATACCAAATTGTGTTTGTTCGTCGGTTGACAGGCATTTGAACTGTTTTTCCACTTTCTGGCAATTAAGAAAAATGCTGCTATGAACACTGATATACATACAAGCCTTTGTGTGTACATATGTTTTTACTCTTCTTCGATGATCTAGGGATAGAAGTTCAGGGTTATATGACTCTGTTTAATCTTTTGAGGAGCTGCCAGTCTCTTTTCCAAAGCAGCTGCACCATCTTAACTTTCCCCCCAGTAATCCATCAGGGTTCCGATTTCTCCGAATCCTCACAAACTTACTATGGTCCATCTGCTTTATTGCAGTCATCCCAGTGGTGTGAAGTGGTATCTCCTTATCATGCTGGTTTTCATTTCTCTAAAGACAAATGATACTGAGCATCTTTTCATGTGCTTATTGGCCATTTTGTACGTCATCTTTGGAGAAATGTCTATTCAGATCTTTTGCCCATTTTTAATTGGATTATTTTTCTTGCTATTATTGAGTCATGAGAGTTCTTTGTACATTCTGTTTACAAATCCCTTTTCAGATACATGGTTTGCAAGCATTTTCCCCATTCTGTGGGTTGTCTTTTCACCATCTTAATACATAATTTGCAGCATAAAAGTTTTAAAATTTGATGTAGTCCTGTTTGTTTTTTCTTCTCTAGCTTAAGCTTTTGGTGTCATATCTAAGGACTTACTGCCTGATCCAAAGGCCATGAAGATTTACTCCAATGGCTTTTTTTCCCAAGACACTTATAGTTTTAGCTGTTAGATTTATGTCTCTGAACAATTTTCAGTTAATTTTTTGTATGGTGTGAAGTAGAGATCTAACCTCATTCTTCTACATCTGGATATCCGTTGTCCCAGAACCATTTGTCAAAAACACTATTTTCCCCCATTGAATTGTCTTGGTACCCTGGTAAAAAAATCAATTGACCATAAATGTATGGGTTTCTGGATCCTGGATTCTTTTCCATTAATCTGTATGTCTATTCTTATGTCAGTACCATGCCGTTTTGGGTTACTATAGCTTTGTAGTAAGTCTTGAAATTGTGAAGTGTTAGTCCTGTAACTTTTATTTTCATTTTTAAAATTATTTGGGGTCTTTTGCATTTCCAAATGAATTTGAGGATCAGCTTGTCAATTTCTGCAAAAAAGTTACCTAGGATTTTGATAAGAATTACATTGACTCTGTAGATCAATTTTGGGAGTATTATCATTGTAGTAATATTAAGTTTTCCAATCCATGAACATGAGATGTCTTTCCACTGATTTAGACCCCATTTAACTTCTTTCAAAAATGTTTTATACTTTCCTTTGTACAAGTCTTCCTTTTCTTTTGTTAAATTTATTTCTAAGTATTTTATTATTTTTAAAGATTTATTTATTTTAGAGAGAGTGTGAGTGTGGGGAGGGGCAAAGGGAGAGGGCGAAAGAGGGAAGCAGACTCCCTGCTGAGTGGGAAGCCTGACATGGGACTTGATCTCGCCACCCTGAGATCATGATCTGAGCTGAAATCAAGAGTCAGACACTCAACCAAATGAGCTACCCAGGTTCTTCAATACTTCATTATTTTTGATGCTATTGTAAATGGAATTTTCTTAATATCAGGTTGTTTATTACTAGTGTATAGAATACAATTGATTTCTATATATTGTTTTGTACCCAGCAATCTTGCTGACATTTACTAAAAGGTTAATTAGTAAAATAGGCTAATTAAATACTAATAGGGGTTTTTTTGTAGATTCCTTAGGATTTTCTATATACAAGATCATGACATCTGCAAATAGAGTTAGTTTTACTTTTTCCTTTCTAATTTTGTCTTTTATTTCTTTTTTCTTACCTAATTGCCTTGGCTAGATCCTCTAGTACAATGTTGAATACATATAATGAGAGCAGACATCCTTGTCTTGTTTCTGATCTTGGGAGAAATTTTGCAGTCTTTCACCATTAAGTATGATGTTAAATGTGGGGTTTTCATAGATGCTCTCATGGGGTTGAGGAAGTTCCCTTATAAACCTAGTTTGTTGAGTATTTTTATTATGCAAGGGTGTTGTATTTTTTCAGATGCCTTTTATGCATCTATTGAAATGATCGTGTGGGTTTTGCTCTCTATTCTATTGATACAATATATTACATTAATTGATTTTCAGATATTAAGTCAGCCTTGCGACAAGTCTCTCTTGTCAGTGGGGTACAATCCTTTTCATATGTTGCTGGATTTGGTTTGAGAGTATTCTGTTGAGGATTTTTGTGTCCATATTCATATATTCAAAAAACCAATTGTTCAAGGCATCTATTTTGATTTTTTAAAACGTATTAAGCTGGGGGCACCTGGGTGGCTCAGTTGGTTAAGCGACTGCCTTCGGCTCAGGTCATGATCCTGGAGTCCCGGGATCGAGTCCCACATCGGGCTCCCTGCTCAGCAGGGGGTCTGCTTCTCCCTCTGCCCTCTTCCCTCTTGTGCTCTCTGTCTCTCATTGTCTCTCTCTCAAATAAATAAATAAAATCTTTTAAAAAAATAAATAAAATTAAAAAAACGTATTAAGCTGGAGAGGCGCCTGGGTCACTCAGTTGTTAAGTGTCTGCCTTTGGCTCAGGTCATGATCCCAGGGTCCTGGGATTGAGCACTGCATCGGGCTCCCTGCTCCACAGGAAGCCTGCTTCTCCCTCTCCCACTCCCCCACTTGTGTTCCCTCTCTCGCTGTCTCTCTCTCTGTCCAATAAATAAATTTTTAAAATCTTAAAAAAAATAAAATAAAAACTTATTAAACTGGGGAAATACAGAGTTCTAAAAATGTGATAAAATGGATTTATAAAGATGAATCGGAAATACTCTGCATAACAAAGTTTTAGGGATATCTTGTTAATTTTTAGAGCAAGAGGGTATCTGCTTTCCAAGTAATTATTCAAATTTTCTGTTGAAGTTTTGGCCAATGCAGTAAGATAAAAAAAAGAGGGGCTCACTAGATAGACTAGGAAGCCTCTTAGTGATGGTTATATGTGCTTATAACAAAACAAACCCTTTGAATCTGGATTGAACTGATTGGACCAGGTACTTGAACTAGGATAGCGTAGGAGGGCAGTTGCAGGTGACATAGTGATAAGTCAGTCCAAGAGCCCTTCCGTAGGTTCATGCTTAGGGAAAGGGATATAGACTACATTTGCACAACACAGGAGACCAAGGGGACTAAGGGAGTGGGCACAGAAGATAGAAATCCCTAGATTTCCTTAGATCCAAATAGCTTTTGCCTTCCTGTCTGAATGTATCCTTACAAATTACTTTGTTTTCCACTTGAGCTAATCTGAGTGAGTTTCTGTTCCTTGTACTAGGTATGAACATTGCAAAGGAAGACATAAAGTTATCATTATTAGCAGATATTTTTTTTTAAAGATTTTATTTATTTTTTTGACAGAGACACAGAGAGAGAGGGAACACAAGCAGGGGGAGTGGGAGAGGGAGAAGCAGGCTCTCCGCTGAGCGGGGAGCCCGATGCAGGGCTCAATCCCAGGACCCTGGGATTATGACCTGAGCCGAAGGCAGACGCTTAACGACTGAGCCACCCAGGCGCCCCTATTAGCAGATATTATTAAAAAACCTAGAAATCCCAGAAAATCAACTGAATTAAAAAAGATTATAATTGTAAAGGCAATTCACCAAGATAGCCCATTACAAATATACATATACACAATATACAATAGTATTACATATATACAAAAATAGCTTTCCAAAAAACAGAGGTAAACACTGATAAAATTTTATCAATGTTTCCATTCACAATAGCAACAAACTATAAAATACAAAGAATAATTTTAACAAAACATTAATAAGGCACATGTAAGACCTTTTTAAAGAAATCTATATAACATTTAGGAATACTTCTTAAAATTATAGCATATAGAAAGACTCAACTGTAAAGATATCAGTTACCAAATTAATTTTAAAATCTTAATATTTAACCTTATTCTAATACAATCTTTTTTTTAATATTTTATTTATTTATTTGTCAGAGAGAGAGAGAGCACAAGCAGGGGGAGCGGCAGAGGGAGAAGCAGGCTCCCCACTGAGCAAGGAGCCCGATGAGGGACTTGATCCCAGGACCCCGGGACCATGACCCGAGCCTAAGGCAGACACTTAACCGACTGAGCCACCCAGGCCTTCCATTATTCTAATATAAATCTTAATGTAGTATTTTCTTTGGATCTTAAGTTCATATGGAAGAATAAGTATGTTAGAATATTCAATAACTTTAAAAATGAAGGAAAAAATAAAAGGTAATACTAAACCAGATTTAAATAGTATTAAAAAATACAAAAATTGTATCAGCATGGTAGTTGTTTCAAAAGAGACAGGTTGGGGCGCCTGGGTGGCTCAGATGGTGAAGCGTCTGCCTTCGGCTCAGGTCATGATCTCAGGGTCCTGGGATCGAGCCCCGCATCGGGCTCCCGGCTCAGCGGGGAGCCTGCTTCTCCCTCTGACCCTCTGTCTCTCCCCTTCTCATGCTCTCCATCCCTTTGTCTCAAATGAATAAATAAAATCTTTATAAATAAATAAATAAATAAATGTAAAAAGAGAGACAGGTCAATTTAACAAATACAAAAGCCATAATTGGACTCAGGTGTATAAATAATTTAGTAGATGGGATAAACAAGGGACACTAAGTAAAAATGTCACTTCAAATCAATTGCAGAAGAATTGAAAATATTATCTTGTGTTAAAAATTATATTGCCAATAATCACCTCAAAAGGAAGTAAATTCCAAAGGTATAAAAATATAAAATAATGACCTAATACTACCAAAAGATACAGTAAGTGAAAAATCCACACATGAAACTACTATCACACTGTATGTTAACTCACTGGAATTTAAATAAAAACTTTAAAAAAAGAAGATATAGATAAAATATAACTTTTATATGGTGGAACTTTTACAATATGACAGCAAGGACAAAAGTCATCAGGAAAAATATTGATGGTAAAAACCTTCCGTACAAAAAAAAAAAAACACCTTCCGTACATAAAAATTTTCTGTAAGTTAAAAGAGAAAAGACAGATTAGGAAAAATATGACATAATGATTTGAAAGGTATTAATATCATTAACATATAGGAATACTCTTACAGATCAGTAAGAAAAATATGAACACCCCAAAAGAAAATACGTCAAGATATGAATAGACAATTCACCAAAGAAGAGCTCGTAGCCAATAAACTCATGAAAAGAAAGGGTCAGCCTTGTTAATTTCTTCATTTATGCAACATATCTATTAAGCAATACTATTTATCAGCCATTGTTTTAAGATACCTAGTGAAAGGGGTAAAAAGCATGGTGTCTATGAAAGTTAAATGTTCATAAGTTCTCTGTTTTAAGAGAAATGTGGGAACAAAATTATATAAGACCTTTGATTCAGAAATGTATGAAATCAGATATGTGAGAATCTTTTCATTTAAAGAAAAATGGTAATGCCAATCACATGGCCTAATAATCCTTTGCTTGTTCACGCTCTATGTTACAACTTTCTGTTCTGTCCTCACAATAGAAACTAAGGATACAAAATATTTATGACTCAGGGAGATAAACAAAGAACTTGTTGTCCATGAATCAGGTTGAAACAAGCAAGGAACACTAAATAAGCCTAAAACCTGGCTTGGCTCCATCATAACTAAATTTTCTGTGATGTGCCTTTTGGCTAAGCAGTATTACAAAATAATAAATAATCTTTAAACACCTGCCATGTATTCTTTAACCTCTTGGCTTAAATCAATTGCTTGATATAAGAAAACATGTTTTTTTCAAATTTTAAATTTTTAAAAATGTAAATAAGGTAGTATTCATTTATGAATTATATGTTTGTTATTTTCTTTTTTTTTTTTTAGATTTTATTTATTAGAGACAGAAAGAGCATGAGCGGGGGGAGAGGCAGAGGGAGAGGGAGAAGCAGGCTTCCCACTGAGCAGGGAGCCCGATGCAGGACTCGATCCCAGGTCCCCGGGATCATGACCTGAGCTGAAGGCAGACGCTTAACCTACTGAGCCACCCAGGTGCCCAGCAGACAAGGAATTTAAAACAGTTATTTAAAATATGCTGAAGGGGGCGCCTGGGTGGCTTCAGTTGGTTAAACGACTGCCTTCGGCTCAGGTCATGATCCTGGAGTCCCGGGATCGAGTCCCGCATCGGGCTCCCTGCTCGGCAGGGAGTCTGCTTCTCCCTCTGACCCTCCCCCCTCTCATGCTCTCTCTCTCTCATTCTCTCTCTTTCAAATAAATAAATAAATAAAATAAAATCTTTAAAATATGCTGAAGGAATTATGAGAAAACAAAACATGATGAGGAAAGAAATTGAAGACATAAAAAAGATTCAAATGGAGGTGCCTGGGTGGCTCAGTTGGTGAAGCGTCCACCTTCAGCTCAGGTCATGATCCTGGGGTCCTGGGATTGAGGCCCACGTCGGGCTCCCTGCTCAGTGGGGAGCCTGCTTCTCCCTCTCCCTCTGCATCTCCCCCTGCGCTTGCTCTCTCTCTCTCTCTCTGTCAAATAAATAAATAAAATCTTTAAAAAAAAAAATCAGGGCGCCTGGGTGGCTCAGTTGGTTAAGCAACTGCCTTCGGCTCAGGTCATGATCCTGGAATCCCTGGATCGAGTCCCGCATCGGGCTCCCTGCTCGGCAGGGAGTCTGCTTCTCCCTCTGACCCTCCTCCCTCTCATGCTCTCTCTCTCTATCTCATTCTCTCTCTTTCAAATAAATAAATAGAATCTTTAAAAAAAAAGAAAATCAAATGGGAAACACCTACCTGTTTACTAGAAAGGATGCTGCCTGATTTGTGGATCATTGAATAAAGTCAATTACATCTTCAGAAAAAAAGAAAAAGGAAGAAACAAAGAAGAGAGGGAAAGGAAATGAAGAAGGCCCCTCATGACCTGTGGGATAATGTCAAGTGGTCTATCCTACTTATCACTGAAGTCCTGGAAAAAATGTTGACTGGGAGCAGAAAAATATCTGCATGAATAATGACTGAAAAATTCCCAAGTGTGATGAAAATTGAAATAGTTAAATAGATTTTGTTACATCAATATTGATATAATGCGAGGCACCTGGGTGGCTCAGTTGGTTAGGCGTCTGCCTTCAGCTCGGGTCATGATCCCAGCGTCCTGGGATCGAGCCCCACATCGGGCTCCCTGCTCTGAGGAGAGCCTGCTTCTCCCTCTGCCTCTACCTCTCTCTGTCTCTCATGAATAAATAAATAAGATCTTTTAAAAATATATTGATATAATGCTAGAGAGTTGTTAAATTGGATAAAGTAGATTTGTATGTACTTATATATGGAAAAGTCATATATATTATAAAGTGAGAAAAGCAAGGTATACAGTAGTAGGTATAGAATCATCCCATTTGTGTAACTTTGAAAAGGGCACACATTATCTTCTATGAAATGGATATGGAAGTATCCACAATAAACTTCTGGAAGTGGATTCCCTGGGACAAGGGATCAGGGTAGAGGGACAAAAGAACAGCTTCTTATTTATTTTTAGTTGTCTTACTTTCTGTAGTATTTGAATGTTTCTCATATCCAGGTAATTTTTTATTTTTAAAACAAACTCAATTAAAAAATTTAAAATATATGATGTATTCTCATGCACTGCTGGTGGGACTGTAAATTGGTATATATGTACATACGTATACACACAAATACATATGTGACACAGATTAAAAAAAACAAAAAGAATCTACAAAAAAAGTTTAAGATTTTATTTATTTGACAGAAAAAGAGATAGCAAGAGAGAGCACAAGAAGGGTGGGGGGGAGGGAGAAGCTGGTTTCCCGCTGAGCAGGAGCTTGATCCTTCTGAGCCAAAGGCAAACTGTTACCGGACTGAGCTAGCCAGGCACCCCCCCAAATTTTTTTAAGGTAAAGAAAGTACACTGTGATAATTTCCTCATTACAGAGGAAATTAAATCTTTGCCAACATACACAGTTCTTCCTGGGATGTATATAAACCGGAAACACGAGGAAATGGAGTAGGGGCGCCTGGGTGGCTCAGTCGGGTAAGCTTCCAACTCTTGGGTTTGGCTCAGGTCATGATCTCAGGGTAATGGAATTGAGCCCTGTATTGGGCTCCGTGCTCAGCATGGAGTCTGCTTGTCCCTCTCCCTCTGCTCCTCCCCACACTCTGTCTCTAACAATAATTAGTTTAAAAAAAAAAAAAATGGAGTAAAGGCTCCGAGAGTACTTAAAAAACAAAGAGCTAGAAAAATGAGTGAGACCCAAGAAGAGATTATTCACCCCCGAGAGCCCTTGGGGGGACTCAAGGATAGCCCTCCAGTGCCTAGGCCCAGGCCATTACCCCTAAATCGGCAGCCGCTGGTCCAGCCCACACCAGGCAGGAGAGCCTGTGTCCACACGAAGCCTCCCAGGCTAGCAGGGAGGATGGGTAAGGAGGGCTGTCTCTTCTGCTTTGCTTGAAAGTTTCAGAGGGTAGGAGAGGAGACTCCCTCGTGTCTGACTTGTCTAGAATAAGAATCGCTGACACTTACTGAGTGCTTACCATGTTGGTGCCTCATATTAGCTCTTAGTTCTCACAAGCCTGTGAAGAGAGTACTCTTACGCCCCCTTCTTATAGATGAGGAAACAGGCATGGAGAAATCAGTGTAATTTGCCCAAGGTTACCCACCGGGGCGGGGCGGGGGGGTGTTGGAGCTCATAGTCTCAGCCACTGCTCCCCAGTTAGGGGCTTGACTACAGGGCCGGAGGTAACCGGGCCCCCTTCCAAGGGGCAGCTCTTCCCAGGCCTGCTTGGCATATGATTAACTCCGTTGCCCAATTGGCCAACACCTGCAATACCTTACCCCCAGGTGCCCTGGTCTTCCACCTTGACTGCATGTTGGAAGTACCCAGGTGGGGCTCTTAAAAGCCCAGAGGCCACCATCTGACTACTTATTCCAGTTACTGAGAAGAAAGGCCAAATTGTGGCCCCCGTGAGCAGCCAGCAGGAGGGCTGCGGCCTGGGCCAGAGCCTCACTCACTGAGGACCGGGCTTTCTGAGAGCTCTATGACCTCACCCTTTTCGAGGGGAACAGCTTCTCCTACCCTACCCCAGGCCCACCTCACCCTGCAGAATTTGAACGGCTTCTTGGAGTTTCCCGGGGCCTGAAATGGAGCAGGTATGCAACACATGTTTGTTGAATAAGGAGAATGAAAAACAGGGCCTGGAGAAAAGCTGATGAGATCACCAACCTGTGGTTAGTACCGCTGAATTGGCCTTTGTTTTGAAAAACGGAAGAGGTTAAGACCTAAATTAGCTCAACCCATATTTAGTTAGTAATTGCATGTAAATCCCCAGGCCTGCCCCTGAAGCAAATAGAAAGATAAATCTTTCATCTGTAAAATATGGACAGTAACTCCTACTGGGAAGGATTCAAACACTTGGCACAGCGCCTGGCCCATAAAAAGAGCCGGGTAAATGTGGCCATTATTATTCCCTTGACATGTGCAATGAGGAGGCAGGTACGAAGAGAGCGACTTCATCAGCATCATGCGTTGCTCACTGGCTGTGGGGCAGGCACCATGCGGGGGACTCCCTGGCCGAGCAGCCAGCCCCTGTCTTCACGGCCCGGGACCTCACTCCGGGGTAAGACAGACTAGAAACCAGAGGTTGGGGCCTGAGAATTTCCGAATTTGTGTTTGTAATCCTAAAAATAAAATATTTTGTCCTACCAGTTACTACATTTATAGTCACAAGCAGTGTACTTTTATTTTTACTGCCACTGAGAAAAATGTAAAAGCCTCAAATATACTTTCCTACGCGGTGCCTAGCAAGAGACTAAGTGGGTCTGCTGTATAATTCCCTGGATCTTCAGAGGAACCCGCTAACTGCTCCACCCAATCCTAAGAGCTCTAGAGGGAAGCTGTCAAAGGAGGAAACTCATGAGATGTTGGAAGTAATGGATGTAATTAGATTAAGACCAGGCAATGGATTTCAAGACGAGAGGATGAAAGGAGGTCCTGATATTTTAAAGTAAATATTTAGGTATGAAAAACTGGCATTTAAAAAGTCATTTTACAGGGCGCCTGGGTGGCTCAGTTGGTTAAGCGACTGCCTTCGGCTCAGGTCATGATCCTGGAGTCCCGGGATCGAGTCCCGCATCGGGCTCCCTGCTCGGCGGGGAGCCTGCTTCTCCCTCTGACCCTCCCCCCTCTCATGTGCTTGCTCTCTCTCATTCTCTATCTCTCAAATAAATAAATAAAATCTTTTAAAAAAATAAAATAAAAAATAAAGTCATTTTACATATTAGGAGAGAATTTTCTGGGAAGAGCTTTACCTTTTAAAATAATCTGAAGGCATCATCAAGTTTTCTATAATCAGAGAACTTTGGTGTGTCTTTCATATAAAAAAGTGAATAAAGCAAATTATCTGTTCCTTTTATCCATCCCTGCAATTGATACCACTTTTAGTTTCTATTCTGCTTCTAGATGGAGGGAGATTTAAAATTTAAATCTGGGCCCCTTCTCTGCTACAGGGACTCAAAATACAAATAACCAATAGTAGGAATGAAGAAGAACCTAGATGTTCTTTAGATACTCAAAGGACAATAAAGAAATATTAAAAAAAAAACAAACCTTATGCCAACAAATTCAATCTAGATGAACTGGAAAAATACCTTGAAAGACACAAATTACTACAATTGACAAAAAGAATTGGAAAATTGGAATGGTCCTATATATATTAAATACATTCTCTATAAAAAAAAAAAACTTCCACAGACAAAATTCCAAATTATCCAATATCTAACAGAGAAATAGTACCCATATTACACAAACTCTTTCAGAAGACAGAACACTCTGCAATTCATTTTATGAGGTCAACCCTGACACCACATCCTGACGAAGACATTCCAGCTGGAGATTAGCAGACTGTTAATACCTCATGAACATAGAGGTAAAAATCTTCAGGGTATTATCCAATATAATGCAGCAATATAGAAATAGGTACAACATGAATCAATAGGGTTTATCAGATGTGATTCACCACATTAACAGAATAGAAAAGAAAAATCATGTGATCACTAATAAAAATGGACAAAATTCAACATCTATTAATGATTTTTTAAACTCTCAACAAACTAGGAATATGAAGGAAACTTCCTTAACTGGATAAAGGGCATCTATGGAAAATCCATAGCTAACATCATACTTAATGATGAAAAACTAGATTCTTTCCCCTTAAAACTGGGAACAAATGAGAATGTCTTATACTGGAGGTCCTAGCCAATGCAGTTAAGTCAAAAAAACCAAAAGGTATAAGATTGGAAGGGAAAGAGTAAAATTGCCTCTATTTGCAGACACAGTTGTCTACACAGAAGGTCTAAGGAATAAAAAAATACTATGAGAATTAATAAGAACATTCATCAAGGTTGCAGGATACAAGGTCAATATACAGAAATTATTTTTCTGTGTGCCAGCAAAAAACACTTGGAAAATGAAGTTTAAAAATAGCATTTCCAGTGGTATCAAAATATGCAGCATACTTAGGAATATATCTTATTAAAGATACAAAAGACCAGGGCGCCTGGGTGGCTCAGTTGGTTAAGCGACTGCCTTCGGCTCAGGTCATGATCCTGGAGTCCCGGGATCGAGTCCCGCATCGGGCTCCCTGCTCGGCAGGGAGCCTGCTTCTCCCTCTCCCGCTCCCCCCTCTTGTGCTCTCTCTCTCTCTCACTCTCTCTCTCAAATAAATAAATAAAACCTTAAAAAAAAAAAAGATACAAAAGACCAGCATGAAAACTATAAAACATTGATGAGAGAAATTTTAAATGATCTAAATAAATGGAGAGATAGATCATGTTTACAAGTTGGAATAATCAACGTTGTTAAGGTGTTCATTCTCCTAAAATTGATCTGTAGATTCAATGCAATCCCAAAACACCCAGTAGGCTTTATATATAAAATGATAACCTACTTCTAAATTGTATTTGGAAATGCAAAAGACCTAGAATAGCCGCAGTTATTTTGAAAAAAGAAAATTCTGATGCTGGATTATATTAATTTGCTCAGGCTGTCATGACAAAATACCACAGACTGGCTGGCTTAAACAACAGAGATTTATTTTCTCAGATTTCTGGAAGCTGGAAGTCCCAGATCCCCGATTACGGAGTCAGCGGGTTTGGTTTCTCCTGAGGCCTCTCTCCTTGGCTTGCTAACAGCCGCCTTCTCACTATGTCCTCACGTCTTTACTCTGTGTGTGCATCCCTGCTGGTCTCTTCCTTTTCTCATAAGGACACAGCAATTTTGGGCGGGGGGGGGGAGGTAGTTAGGGCTCCACCCTTATGACCTCCTTTAACCTTAGTTATCTCCTTAAAGGCTCTATTTCCAAATAAAGTCACATTAGGAGTTAAGGCTTCAACATGTGAATTTTGGGGAGACACAATTCAGTCTACAACATGGATCTCACCCCTAAAGAGTCTTAGTTGTGCTAGGGGTCCTGGTTATAGGATGTTTAAATGCTTCCAGGGATTCTAATGAGTAGCCATGGCTGAGAACCACTAAGTGAGGACTAAGGTCTCAACCCATGGAGGGGCTGAAGTCACAGAGGCTCTCCTGCACCTTGTGAACTCTGACTGATGGATGACATCAATTAGACACCCAGAAGGAGACTCTGTGATTAAGTGTCTGCTAGGAAAGAGTTCTATTTCAGACACGTTTCCCACCTTGTGTGGTCCTGGGATCAGCCATGTAACAAATTCAGCCCAATGTCAGGCCCAGAGTGATGCTCATTAAATAGAAGTCATTGGCCGGGCACTGAATTTCACATTAGCTCCACTCGAAGATCCAGACTCTTCCCACTATACCTTAGTGACTTCCAGGCTGTGAGGAAGCCTAGCAGTAAACGAGAGGGGAGAGCAATACTATTCTCATATTATGTAGTCAGGAGCCCCAGTGTTTGGATGTTAGTGGGTTTTATTCATTTTACAGCTACTGTGTTTGTATGCTATTTTGGGGGGTGTGCTAACCCAGTGCCATTTAGTGACAATCTAGCCACCTTTTGCTACTTCCACTGCATGAACAGATGAAGATTTGTCAGTGAGAACCAGCGAGAACCATGGAGCACCCTACAGCCAATCTAACATATAGGAAAGCCTTAGAAACAAACACAGTCCATTTCTCCTCTAGTTGCTTCCTCAGGATTAAGGGGACTATTTTTAGGATTGGTGTGGTGACAACTGGCAAGAGGCATGGAAGGGGTTTCCAGCATTTGCATCTATTTCATCTGAGCTTCAGACTCAGCTCTTGTGCTGTCCCCTTTATCTTTGATATCAGGGCAGTGACTTGCAAGGTCTTGCCTCCTGCCCCCTCATTGCAGCTCTGTCCCAGTCTGGCTCTGCCTCCTCCACCCAACAAACTTTGGGCTGCTCCCTCCACAGGCTCCAGCACTGCCCACAGTTCCTGTCCTGGAGTCCTAAGGCAGGGAGGGAGAAGGACACTGAGAGGCCAATGAGAAAGTCAGCAAGAAGAAAGGAAACCAGCCAGCCACCAAGCACCAAGGCCAGCTCTCCAAGCCATGGGTTCCCCACCTTCCCTCTTTCTTCACCCTCCCCAGCTCAGGACTCTGAGGCTGCTCACACCAGAGATGGGCATGCCATTTTCACAGGGCTAGGTCCCCGGCTGCAGATGCTTCTTGAGACAGAGAAGGCCTACCTCTTACAAAGTGTGGCATGGGGGAAAAGTGTTAGGATATAAGAGTTTGACATTAGAACTTAAAACAAATCTAAAATCCTTTGACCACTTGAGAAAAAAATTGCAGAAACACATAAGCAACTATTCTCTTTTTCCTTTGAAGTAAGAACATAAACTTACTTCATTCACTTATTCATTATGTTTCTATGATAACTTCTTACCATCTTCTAAATAAGATGCCCTTTTAGGTGCTGTGAGGAATAGAAGTGTAACCCAGGTGTCAGCAGGAGTTCTCAGATCTCCGAGTCAGAAAAGGTGAAGTTGAATCCTCTCTTCTTTGCCCTATCCTGTGAAAGTCTAAATTTCCCTTAAATATACCAGCAAGTTCCAGGAGGCTTCTGTTCTTTCAATGAGCTCATTCTCCAAGTTTCTGCTGCTCTGTTCCACACCTCATGGAGTCATGAAACTCTTCTTCAATATGTACTTTCCACAAAAGTTCAACTGACACAGAATCTATAATAGATTTCATGAAGAAGTGGGAGGGTTGAGAAGGAGGCACTTATATTACAAAAATGCAAACAACTTCAAATGGTGTATTAGACACCCTGTTTTTGAAATACCCTCCAGGACTTTCAGGTCTGGTCAGAACTGAAGAACAGGTATTGGACTCATTCTCTCACAATAAAATAAAACTGAACAAATGTAAAGCAACTGCTTTCAGACATTGGATAAAAGCCATTAGAGGACCACAGTCCCTGAGGAAAGTGAAACATTGAGTACCACATTCATCCTGGCTTTCTGCTTGGGGACACTTTGCTTAGCATCCTGTTCATTTAGTTGAGATCCTCGAAAGAGTAGTCCTCATTGCTCCAGGGCAAGGCCACTCTAAGCGTTTCCTCACAATGTATATTAGTAAAACTTGGAAGGTTAAGATCTATCAACAAATTAGCTGCCTTTCAGAATAAAATTACCCATTACTTAAGGGAAGACAACCAAATACAGACTCTCAAAAAAGGAGCATCCACAATATCTAACATATAATCCAAGGGAGTTAGTGTTTAATGAGTACAGAGTTTAAGTTTGAGAAGATGAAAAAGTTCTGGAGAAGGATGGTGGTGATGGTTGCACAACAATGTCGATGCTACTGAACTGTACAGTTAAAAACAGTTAAAATGATAAATTTTACATTATGTGTATTTTATCACAATATTTAAAAATACCCTCTAAGACTACTGCTTCCAGAAAGAATAAGGACAAGATGTACCATCTTGCTTGAAACACTAAAACACCAGAAAACAAACAAACAAACAATGATATGCAAATAGTGGGCATCAGGCAGCACAGGACAGTAGTCCTTCAGAAAGGGAAAACAAAAAGGTCCTACAATGTCTCCAATTTACTGTCTGGACAGAGTTTCCAGACTACAGCATTGGGAGGGGAAACCCTAATGGAGGCCAGTAGTTTCCCTGAATTGAGAAAATGGAGCTAGGAGTCAAAAGAGGCCAAAGCAATCAGAGTTGAGAAGGCAGAGTACTAGAGAGAAGAGAATCATGTAGAGAAAGGGTCCCAGAGATTTGCAGAGGGTCCCCTTGAGTCTTCAGCTGATTACTGATCAACACATTGTATATGATGACACCAAGAGAGACTGGAAAAAGAATCACCCAAAAGGACCAGAGGGAGGGGAGCCTAGCTGGCTCAGTAAGTGGAGCATGTGACTCGATCTCACACATTGGGTGTAGAGATTACTTAAAAATAAAATATTTTTTAAAAAGGACCAGAGGGAATAATCCCTACACTTTACTCAGGACCAGTAATATTCCAAGTATCTAGAATACAAAGGTTTATAATTTACAAGGTATCAGATAGAATACCCAAAAGGTATTATTTCAGTAATGGAGGGGGGGAAAAGCCCCAGTTAAAATCTACTTGAGTTTCAACTAACAAAGTTTAAAAAAAACAATAAAAGTATCAAACTTTTTCCAAGTAGCTTAATTGTACTGCAGAACAAAGTTCAAGAATATTTGTAGAAAAATATCTGCCACATAAGATAAAAATTACACTGTCTAGCATTCAATTAAAAATTACCAGGCATGCAAAGAAGCAGAGAAATATGATCCATAATAATGAGAAAAATCAATCAACAAAAACAGAAAAAAAGAGGGAGATAGATGATAGAATTAGTAGACAAGGACATTAAAACAGTCCTTATAACCATAAACTATATGTTTGAGAAGGTAGAGGGAATGTTTAAGCATGTTAAATAGAGACATAGAAATATTGAAAAGATCTAAAATGAACTTCTAGACTTGAAAATCACAATGTCTGAGATGAAAAATTACACTTGGTGGGTTTAATAACAGATCAGAAACTGTAGGGACAAAAATCAGTGAATTTAAGAATACAATAAGACTACCCAAAATGAAGCATAGAGAGGGTGGAAAATGAAAAAAAAAAGTGAATAGAATCATTGAGCTGTAAGATAACTTCAAGTAGCCTAACATATTTGTAATTGGACACCACAGGAAAAGTAGAAGGACAAGAAAAAGATTTGAATAAATAACAGAATTTTCCAAGTTTGATGAAACTCATAGGCCCACAAGCCCAAGAAATTCAATGAATTCAAAGAATCATGAATAAAGTACATCAAGGCATACCATAATCAAATTGCTCAAAACCATTGATAAGGAGAAAAATCTTGAAAAGAAATCAGAGAAAAAAGGCACATTACATACAGAGAAACAAAGATAAGAATGACATGAGACTTCATATTGGAAACAATATGAGCCCAAAGACAATGGAACAAATAGACAGCATTGAAAGTAAAAAGCTATCAACCTGGATTTCTACGGTTATCAAAAATATCTTTCACAAAAAAGTAAAATAGTTTTTCAGACACTGAAAAGGTGAATGAATTCATCACCAGGAGACCAGATCCACAAGAAATTTTAAAGGAGGTCCTCCAGGCAGAAAAAAAGTAATAGATGGAAGATGGAAATCTGTATCTATACAGAGAAAGAAAGAGTACTAGAAATACTACATATATTGATAAATATGAAAGCAAGCTTTCCCCTCTATTAAGAAATCACCTTAATAGATCATTGTTAAATTTTAAAAGTTCTCACCACAAAAGAAGAAAAAGGAAGGAAGGAAGGAAGGAAGGAAGGAAGGAAGGAAGGAAGGAAGGAAGGAAGGAAGGAAGGAAAGAAGGGAGGGAGGAAGGAAGGAGAGAAGGGAGGGAGGGAGGGAAAAAATTGTAAGTACATGAGGTGATGGGTGTGTTAACTAAACTTATTTTGGTAATCACTTTATAATATATACATATATCAAATCATTACACTGTACACCTTAAACTTACACACTGTCATAAGTTGGTTATATCTCAGTAAAACTGGGGGCAAGAGGTCATTGAGATGCACATCATTAGCCATTAGGAAAATATAAATTAAAACCACAATGAGATATCATTTCAGACTCATTAGGATGACCATAATAAAGAAGATGGGCAATAGCAAGTGCTGATGAGGATGTGGAGAAGTTGGAACATTCATATACTGCTGGTGGGAATGCCAAATGGTGCAGCCACCATTTAAGAAAATATCTGGCAATTCCTCAAAAAGTTAAATATATACTGTATGACTGAGGGATTCCACTGCTAGGTACATGCCCAAGAGAAATGAAAATATATGTCCACACAAAAACTTGAACATTTATTCCAGCATTATTCATGAAAGTCAAGAAGTGGAAACAGGCAAAATTTCATCAACTGAAGAATGAATCAATAAAATGAGGTATATTCATACAAGGGAATGTCCTTCAGCAATAAAAAGGAACAAAGTTCTGGTGCATGCTACAAAATAGATGAACTCTGAACACTAAGTGAAAGAAGGCAGTCATAAAGGACCACATATTGTATGATTCCATTCATACCAAATGTCCAGAATAGACAAATCTATAGAGACAAAAAGTAGATTAGTGAATATCAAGGATTTAGGAGGATAGATAAATGAGGGTGACTACTAAAATATATGAAGTTTATTTGGGGGATGATGAAAATACTCTAAAATTGATTATGGTGATTGTTGCACAACTCTGCATATACTAAAAACCATGGAATTATACACATTTAATGGGTAAATTGTATAGCATGTGAATTATATCTCAATAAAGTTGCCATTAAAAAGATAACCATTTGAAACAAAAATAATTGCAATATACTATAGGGTTTAAAATGTATGGCAATAATAACACAAAGGCCAAGAGGAGAAAATGAAAGAATACTGTTGTAAGATTCTTTTTTTTTTTTAAGATTTTATTTTTTAGTCAGAGAGAGAAACAATACCAGCAGGGGAATGGCAGGCAGAGCAGGCAGAGGGAGAAGCAGGTTCCCCGCTGAGCAAGGAGCTTGATGTGGGACTCGATCCCAGGACCCTAGGATCATGACCTGAGCCAAAGGCAGTCGCTCAACCGACTGAGCCACCCAGGCGCCCCTGTTGTAAGATTCTTATACTATAAGTAAACTGGCATAATATTACTTGAAGGAAGTTAAAGGTGTAAATTATAAACAAATCAACCACTAAAATTTAAAAAAGAGATAGCTAATAAACCAAAACCAAAATTTTTAAACACAGTTTCTCAAAAAAGATGGCAAAAAAGGAAAATAGAAATGAGAAGATACTGCAAATAAAAAACTAACAGCAATATGGTAGATTTACACTAAAGTATACCAGCCATTACATTAAATGTAAATATCCACACACCCCAAATAAAGGCTTAGCTTGTCAGGTGAGTTAAAAATGTAATAGCTGCTTATAAGAAACCTAGTTTCAGGGCGCCTGGGTGGCAAAGTTAAATGTCCAACTATTGATTTCTGCTCAGGATCGTGGGATTGAGCCAGCATTGAGCTCTGCACTCAGCATGGAGTCTGCTTCACATTCTCTCTCCTTCTGCCCCTCCACCACATGTTCTCTCTCTTTTTTTCTCTCTCTCAAATAAATAAATCTTAAAAAAGAAAGAAAGAAAGAAAGAAACCTGGTTTTGAATATAAAGACACAAATAAGTTAAAAGTAAAGGGATGGGAAAAGATATACTTTTCCAACACTAACCAAAAGAAAGCTGGAGTAGCTATATCAGATGATGTAGATTTCAGATCAAAGAATATTACTGGAGATAAAAACTGGTCATTTCATAGTGATAAGAGTCAATTCATCAAGAGGACATATACTAAATATTTATGCACCTAATAACACAGTTTCAAAATACACATAGTAAAATCTGTTGGAACTCTAAGAAGAGACAAGGCCACCATTATAGTCAGAAGTTTCACCCTGTAATTGGGAGAATGAATTGACAGAAAATCAGAAAGTATATAAAAGGCTTGAAAAATACTACCAACCAATTTCATTTGTTGATTGACCCTTCACCTACCAACAGCAGAATACACATTATTTTTAAGTGCTCATGGAACATTTGCCATGACAGACCATATTGTGGGCCATAAAAAACTTAATATTTTAGGGGTGCCTGGGTGGCTCAGTTGGTTAAACATCTGACTCTTGGTTTTGGCTCAGGTCATGATCTCAGGGTCCTGGGTTCAAGACTTGCATCTGGCTCTGAGCTCAGCGGGGAGTCTGCTTGAGGAGAGAGATCTCTCCATCTCCCTGTGCCCCTCCCCTCATCTCTCTCAGATAAAGAAATCTTTTTAAAAACTCTTAATATTTTAAAAGGATTCAAATCATACAAAGTTTATTTCTGACTCTTGGAATTAAATTAGAAATCAATAACAGAAAGATATCTTTAAAAAACCCAAATATGGGCGCCTGGGTGGCTCAGTCGTTAAGTGTCTGCCTTCGGCTCAGGTCATGATCCCAGGGTCCTGGGATCGAGTCCCACATCGGGCTCCCTGCTCGGCAAGAAGCCTGCTTCTCCCTCTCCCACTCCCCCTGCTTGTGTTCTTGCTCTCCCTATCTCTCTCTCTGTCAAATAAATAAATAAAATCTTAAAAAAAAAATATTTGGAAACTAAATAATATATTTTTTAATAACCCATAGGTAAAAGAGAAAATCAAAATCAAAATGAAAAAAATACTTTGAACTGGATCAAAATGAAAACACAACATTACATTAGAGGGCTTAATGATGAATTCTACCAGACACTTATGAAAGAAATAGTACCAGGTCTACACAAAGTCGTTCAGAAAATCAAAGAGAGAGTACTTCTGAACTCATTATATGAGGCCAAATATTATCCCATTATCACAGCTAGGGAAAGACATTACAAAAAAAGGTATTATATACTAATATTCCTCATAGACATAGATGCAAAAATTCTAAAACAAGTCAGAAAATTTAATTCAACAATAATACAAAAAGGATGGCCAAATGAGATTTATCCCAGGAAAATAAGATTGACTTAACATTTGAAAACCAATAAATATAATTTACCATATTAACAGGCTAAAAAGCAAAAACAATATAATCATCCAAACTGATGCAGAAAAAACACTGGACAAATCCAACATTGATTTCTTTAATTAATTTTGAATTGAAGTATAACTGACATACAATATCCTATTAATTTCAGGTGTACATCATAGTGATTAAATATTTTAATACCTTACAAATGATCCCTATGATAAACCTAGTTACCATCTCTCACTATACAAAGTTGTTACAACATTATTGACCATATTCCTTATGCTTACATTACATCCTCATGACTTATTTTTTAACTGGAAGATTTTACCTCTTAATCTCCTTCACGAATTTTGCCTACCCTCCAACCCCTCACCCCTGTGGTAACCAAAGGTTTGTTTCCTATATCTATGAGTCTGTTTCTGTTTTGTTTTGTTCATTTGTTTTTTCAGATTCCATATGTAAGTGAAATCATATAGTATTTGTCTTTCTCTGTCTTACTTACTTCACTTAGCATAATACCCTCTAGGTCCATTCCTGTGTCAAAATGCAAGGTTTCATTCTTCTTTATGGCTGAGTATATTCCACTGTGTACATATATATACCACATCTTCTTTATTCATTCATCCGTTAATGGACACTTAGGTTGCTTCCGTATCTTGGCTATTATAAATAATGCTGCAAAGAACATAGGGGTGTATATATCTCTTCAAATTGGTGTTTTCATTTTCTTCGGATAAATACCCAGAAGTGGAACTGCTGGGTCATATGGTAATCCTATTTTTAATTTTTTGAGGAACCTCCATACTGTTTTCCATAGTGGCTGCACCAATTTACATTCCCACCAACAGTTTAAGTGTATGAAGGTCCCCTTTTCTCCACATTCTCCAACACTTATTTTTTGTCTTTTTGATAATAGCCAATCTGACAGGTATGAGGTGATATCTCATTTTGGCTATGGCTCCCTTTGATTTGCATTTGCCTAGTAATTAGTGATGATTATCTTTTTATGTGCCTGTTGGCCATCTGTATGTATTCTTGGGGGAAAAATGTCTATTCAAAACTGTCTGCCCATTTTTAAATCTTTTTTAGCATTAAGTTGTGTAAATTCATTATATATTTTGGATATTAATCCCTTATCAGATGTATGATTTGCAAATATCTTCTCCCATTCAGTAGGTTGCCTTTTCATTTTGTTGGTGGTTTCCTTGGTTGTGTAAAAGCTTTTTAGTTTGATATAATTCCATTTGTTTATTTTAGTTTTTGTTTCTCTTGCCTGAGGAGACTGGTCTGAAAAAATGTTGCTAAGATTGACATCAATTACTGCCTATGTTTTTTTCTAGAAGTTTTATGGGTTTATGTAAGTCTTTAATTGATTTTCCATTTATTTTTGTATATAGTGCAAGATAGTGGCCCAGTTTTCCCAACACCATTTATTGTAGAAATTGTCTTTTCCTAATCGTATATTCTTGCTTCCTTTGTCATAAACTGAGCATATATGTAAAGTTTTTTTTTTTTTCTGGGCTCTCTATTCTATTCCATTAATCTATGTGTCTGTTTTTGTGCCAGCACCATACTGTTTTGATTACTATAGCTTTATTGTATAGTTTGAAGTCAAGGAGCATAACAGCTCCAGCTTCTTTCTCCTTCTCAAGATTTTTTCGGCTATTCAGGGTCTTTTAAGATTCCATACAAATTTTAGGATTCTTTGTTCTACTTCTCTGAAAAGATTGCACTGAATCTGTAGATTGCTTTGGATAGTATGGATATTAATATTAATAATATCAATCCTTCTGATCTATAAGCACAGTATATCTTTCCATTTATTTATGTCATCTTTAATTTCTTTCATTAGTATCTTATCGTTTTCAGAGTACAAGTCTTTCACCTCCTTGGTTATATTTATTCCTAGGTATTTTATTCTTTTTCATGCAATTGTAAAGGGGATTGTTTTCTTAAATTATCTTTCTATTAGCTCGTTATTAGTGTACAGAAATGCAGCCAACTTCTGTATGCTAATTTTGTATCCTCTGATTTTACTGAATTCATTTATTAGTTCTAGTAGTTTTTTGGTAAAGTCTTTAGGGTTTTCTATATACAGTATTATGTCATCTGCAAATAGTGAGTTTTACTTTTTCCTTCCAATTTGGATGCCTTTTATTTCTTTTTCTTGCCTAATTGCTTTGGCTAGGATTTCCAATACTCTATTGAATACAAGTGGCAAGAGCAGGCAACCTTGTCTTGTTCCTGATCTTAGAGGAAAAGCTTTCAGATTTCCCCACTGAGTATGATGTTGGCTATGCATTTGTCATATACCTTCATTAGGTTGAGGTACATTCCTTCTATATTCATTTTATTCAATTTTTATCATAAATGGATGTTGAATTTTGTCAAATGCTTTTTCTGCAGCTATTGAGATAATCATATGATTTTGATCTTTCATTTTGTTAATTTGGTGTATCACATTGGTTGATTTACAGATATTGGACCATCCTTGCATGCCTGGAATAAATCCCATTTAATCATGGTGCATAATCCTTTTAATGTATTGTTGAGTTTTGTTTACTAATATTTTGTTGAGGATTTTTGCATCTATCTTCATCAGGGATATTGGCCTGTAATTTTCTTTTTGTGTGGTGTGTTTGTCTGACTCTAGTATTTCTGATTTAAAAAAAAAAAAACCAACTTCAGCAAACTAAGAATATAAATGAACTTCCTCAATCTAATCAAGGGCATCTCCGAAAAAACTACAGTTAGCATTATAACTAGTGGTAAAATACTGTGTACTTTCAGCGTAAAAAGAGGAATAGGTAAGGCTGCCTGCTTTCACCACTTCTATTCAGTATTGTACTTTACTGCATTGTTTACAGTCCAATAAGACAAAACATAAAAGAAATCCAGGGTAGAAGGGAAGAATTAAAACAGTCTTTATTCTCTAATGATATACTTATCTATGAAAATGCTTCAGTCTATAAAAAAGCTACTAGAATAAGTGGGTTTAGCAAGTTTGCACAATGTAAAATAAATATACAAATATCACTTGCATTTCAATATCTTAGTTATAAACGATCAGAAATTGACATTAAAATAAAAGTCATTACCAACAGCATCAGAAATAGAAAATACTTGCATAAACTTGACATAATATGTGCAAGATCTCTACTCTGAAAACTGCAAAACATTCCTGATAGAAATTAAAGAAGACATGAATAAATAGATGTACCATGTTCATGGAGTGGAAAATTCAATATTGTAAAGATGTCAAGTCTCTCAGTATTGATATAGGGGTTTAATGCAATCCATATCGAAATCCAAGCAGGCTATTTTTGTAGAAACTAACAAATTGATCCTAAAAAGAGCTGTAAACCAGCTAAGAGAAAAACATGCACTGAGGACGGTATGGGTTCAATCCAAGATACCAATAAAGGTAATTCTAGGATGGAAGCTGGACAAGAGCCTGAGAAAATAGGCTAAAGGCACATGATGGAAGAAGAGAGGACCAAAGAAAGAGGGAAAGAGAGGCAACCAAAATTTTCAGAAAAAAAGAAAAAGAGCCTGGCCTATTTAGAAGTCAGTGGGCTACAAGAAAAACAGAGTGGGTTCCTACCCACAGATAAGATGAAAATAGAATGGGAAGATATCGGGGATTCAGTGAAATTCTCTTCCCAACAACATGAGTGACACAAGAGTTGTAGCACTGTAACCATGGAGAAAGCCATGTAACCATGGGACACCATTTGTGTGGCCTCATGAAGTAGCACGTAGGGGACCTCCACTGCAGCTGTGGTGTAGGTGCATGCAGCAAGTGAAATGGGAATTCCAAGGATTTTGTAGTTTACATGGTTGGAGGTTTTGTTGGGGTGTGGGAAGCTGTTTTGGCTGAAGGGGAAGTGGCCAGCCCATGAATGGCTTGAGCAGAGTCCTGGCCTAGGAGATACAAATCCTGACTCAGACATTTCCAGCCTTGTGATCCTGGTGAAGTTATTTAACCCTTTAGATTTGTTTCTGCTTCTGGAAAATGGGGATAAAAGTGATCTCTACTTTGTAGGGTACTTTGAGAAATTAAAGGCTGTGATGTTTGTGGTCAGTGCAATAGCCAGAACATTTTACTACACTTGAGAAATGGTCATTTGTAAAAGGAATGTTGGGAGACAGTGAAAGGCAGAGCCTGTGTTGGGGGGATTGTGAGGAAGGGGAGATGGAGGTTGGGGGCATCGGACTTGGAGGCCACCACAGCCAGTTTGGGGCATGTGGTTCTTATCCTGTGGCTGCAGTGGTTTTAAAAAATGTTTATTGAGCAGCTACCATGTGCAAGGCACACTCATTTAATCCTGGTTGTATGCATGTGAAACCAAGGTTCTAAGAGGTTAAATAATTTCTCAAGGCCACAGTACTAAAGGCATTCAGGGAGCGGGGCATGGCACGATGAAAGGGGAGGTCTGGGTGTCTTAGCTGACAGTGGGAGCACTGGAAGGGAGCTGGTGGCTGCAGGTCAGGGGCTGGTTTGGGTTACAGGTGTGAGAAGTGAGAATGAGGCTGATGGCCTGGGGTGGGGGCTCAGGCCCAGGATATGTGAGCCTGCTGGTACACCTGCAGCCCTGCTGGGCAGGTCCACTGAAGGTCTGTGGGGCCTGATTGGGTCCAGAATCTCAAGTGACTAGGGGAGAACGGGAGTGCGGCAGGGGTGTCGAGGGTGGAAGCAGACATTGTTAGGAGCCTGATAAAATACAGTTCAAATTGCATCGGAAATGCCTGCTGCCTGCCCCAGGGCCAGTCCCTTGTTAGTCCAAGGCTGCACTTAGGACTGGTATTTAATGAGGGCCCGTTGGCAAGCTCTATCACCTGCCAAATGTTGAAATACCTCCACATCAGTGCTCTCAAGCCCAAGCCCCAACTCCAACCCCTGCTCCCCAGTGCCCTATCTCTGCCCTGGGGACCTCCTGCCCCTGCACAATCCACCAGAACAAGACCTTCTTGCTCTCCTTAAACACTCAGCAGGTCCTCCCTTGGCCGGCTTTGTTCTTGTTTTAGTTCTGTCCGCACTGTCCGGCCCTTCTCCCTCATCTCCATCTGTCCTTTGCCTGGCTCCTCGGGGTTCCACTCAAATGGTCCCTTCTCTGGCCCCTCTAAATTTGTGACCCCTAGCCTCCCATACACACCACCTCATCCCTTTCCTGGCTCTATTTTTCTCTGGTCTACCATATATACTTACTATCATAGTTAATGCCAGTCTCCCCTACTGGAACGTTGAAGACTTGACGACAGGCCTCTCTGTTCCCTGTAGTATCTCCTGCGCTCAGAACAATGCCTGCACATGCGAGACATTCAATGAGGGTTTGATGAATGACCGCATGAACCAACGAATAGTGGATGTGCTGTGGTTCGGCAGCTCATCAGTGACCACGGCCGTGGGGCTTACTCCCAGAAGGCACAGCCCGGATGCCCTGAAACTCCTTGGGAGAAGGTGGACAGGCAGACAAGGTCCTTGTCCTCCAGGAGAGGTCCCTAGTGGGACAGGGAAGGGGGAAGGGAGGAGATGTAGGCTCAGCAGTCTCACAAAGGCCCAGGACACAGGGCTTGATGGCCATGTCTCCCACAGGGAAGGCTTGCAGCAAGGGCTGTGCCCCGGCTTTCAAAAGTCTTGGCCAGTTTAGAGGTTGTGGTAGTTTTTTTTTTTTTTTTAAGATTTTATTTATTTATTTGAGACAGAGAGAATGAGAGGGAGGAGGGTCAGAGGGAGAAGCAGACTCCCTGCCGAGCAGGGAGCCCGATGCGGGACTCGATCCCGGGACTCCAGGATCATGACCTGAGCCGAAGGCAGTTGCTTAACCGACTGAGCCACCCAGGCGCCCGAGGTTGTGGTAGTTTTGAAACTGGAAGCAAAAGCAGTGTGGCCTCCGATGAGGCCCCAGTCAAAGCTGGAGCTCTGCTGGTGCAGCGTCTGGCTGCACAACGTCCAGCTGTTCAGTTGCTTTCTTTTTTCGGAGGCTGTTGGCTCACCCCGCTGGAATGGGGTGGCACTTCGGGACATGAAGCTTGGAGCTGGTGGCAGGTTTCTTGGAACTGGGAGCAGGGAGATCTAAATTAGGACCTTTATATCACACCAAATAAATAGAAGCTGAAGCAGAGGGCTGAAGGAATTAGGCAAAATGCCTGTATACATAACTTCTTGAAAAATGGAGGGGGGAAAAGTTAGAAAACAGAACGGTGTTTATTCACTCAAGTCCCAAGGTATCTGCCGAAAACAATGACACCTCTGTCTGCCACGAACGCACATGTCAGAAAGAGCCAGGCTTTCTCTTTGAGGCGTCCTGCCACAGAAGCCTGGGTAATGAACGCCGAGCGCTTTGTGGTCCAGGCTCTGGTGGAAGATTGAGGGCTGGCCCAATTTCAAGCCGCCTCCTGCCTCCAGGGAGGTAAGAGGAGCCGCCCGCGGCCGGGGGTCGTCCGCATGGTTGCTTCTCGTCTGGCACCCCTGAAGCCCACCTGCTGTGGATTTACCGGTAAGCTCCTGGGGACGGATGGAGGTGAGGGACAAGGGCCGGGCAGTGCGGACAGGGCCTTGTTTCTCTCTGCAGAGGGGGGCCCGCCGCAGGGCCAGGTGTGACGGGGAACAGTGGCCCTGGGAGGCGCTGCGAAGGGTAAGAGGCGACTCCACCACACACAGTGGCCCGTCTCTGGGCCCGCGTGCCCCAGGCACTGTGGCGAGCAGTCTTCTTCCCAGGACGGCAGTGGACGGGGAGGAGCCCAGGGCGGGGCCCAGGACGGGCAGACAGAAGGCACCTTGGCAGTGAGAATGAGGACCTCGCCAAACGGGCGGCGGCAAGGAACCCGCTCAGCAGAAATCGTCCCAAAGGGCTTATGCATTGAAGTCCCCTAATCACCGTGTCAAATGCGAACTGAGAAGGGCATAAAGGACACCTTCAGCGCCCGTAGGCCAACTGTTTCTCCTACAGACAAAACTCCCGCCCCCCACCCCCAGCTTCTCCAGGGGTGGAGGGCAGTAGGAAGCCCCGATACGGAGCATTTGCCCATTTCCACGGTGTAAATACTCCAGCATTGAACAGAGTTGGGACGAGATGCATAGAATCCCACTACACAGTATTTCCACCATACAGATTCTACATACATCAGTAACCCCAAAAGCATAAACTATAGCAATCCTTTGCTTTTTATATAACCGGTAAGTTCACACATTCAATCTTCAATAGTTGTGCAGAACAGCCAGCTCACAAAATCCCTGAAAACTAACGACGGGCTCTTGCTACCTGGGCCGGCGGAAACCAAAGCCAGCGTCCCAGACCTCCCCCCAGGCCAAGGAAGATGGCAAAGCCGGTCCTTGCAGAGAGGATGGTCTTGCTTGCCGGTACCCGGCAACTCCAAGACAATTTGCACTACCTTCCCAGCAAGGTGTGCTCTTGGCTTTTTTTCTCTCAATTCAGCAGCGGTTACAAGTTTGGCATCGGGCTCATATTCTCTACGACCTTCCTGAAGAACCGCTGGCTGGCTGTGGTCATAGCTGGGCGGTGGCGGGAGGCAGCAACCCAAGCAGGGAGCACCTGTTCTGGGGGGAGGGGGTGTAGGTCAGCCCCAGGCCTCTGGTGGGAATTTAGTCTGTCGTGGGGGCCATGTGCACAGGTGTGTGACGAGCCTTTCTAGGAGCTCTGCCCAGAGACCATAGCAATCACTCTGCCTCCTGGGCTCAGGTTTATTATTTCGTTGTTGCTTTTCTCGTGCTCCTGTTTAGTTCTATTGAAAATAACTACAGAAAAGTGCACACATTTTTAAATATACCGCTGCATGAATTTTCCAAATGATCTATTCGGGGAAGCGTCACTCAGCTGAAGAGACCCATTTCCAGAGGTGGACACCCTCGTGCCCCTTCCCCGTCAGCAGCCTCGCCTCAGAGGTAACCGTGACTCTGACCTCCCCTGCTTTGCTTTCTTGTTCTTGAAATTCACATATATGGAATTCTATTCTGGCTGCTTTTGCTCAGTATTCTGTTTGTGCGGGTCAGTGGTGTTGTGTTTAGTGGTAGTTCCTTCCTTTAGTTTCTGAGATGTAATCCATCACATACATGTACCGCAATTTGTCCATTTGGGGTTGTTTCTAGTTTGAGGCTATTAGGAACAAAGCTCATATAAAATTACTTGTACTATTGCGTGCATTTCTGTTAAATGTATGTGAGGGAGTGGGATTGTGTCAAAGGGTACCAGAGCGTTAGCTTTAGTAAATACTGTTATCGTGGGCGCACCAATTTACACTCCCAACTGCGGTGTACGAGAGTTCCAGTCACTCCTCATCTTCACTAACACTTGGTCGTGTCAGTCCTCTTTATTTTACCCATCCTGCAGGTATCTAGCAGGATCTCATTCTGGTTTTTACATTTCCCTGATGATGGGTATTGAATAAATTTGGCTATTAAAATGCTTATTAACTATCTGGATATTTGTGAAGTGGCCAAATTATTTGCTCATTTCTAAATATATTGTCTTTTTATTGATATGCAACACTTACATGTTCTGGGTCCTTTGTTGGATTTCTTTTTCCACTTCCTGGCTTGATTTCTCTCTCAAGGGTAATCTGAGAATGAGTTAATTGTAATGACATTCAATTTCTCTTATTTCTACCCTTACGGAGTTTTTTGTGTCCTAATAAATCTTTGCCTATTCCAAGGCCAGTAAGATTGTCTGTTTTCTTCAGAAGCTTTATTATTTTACTTTCCATACTTAGGACCATGATCCATTTGGAGTTCATGTTTACGTATGGTGTGAGGTCAAGGTTCACTTTTTTCCATATGTACATCCAAAATTACTTTTTCTTATTATTGATGGTTGTCTCATTAGGATTTTGCAGTTCCCAAATGTTAATTCTTGCATTTTTGCTAAATATTTTCTTTTTTTTCCCCTTTTCTTTCACTTTTTAGAGAGTGTGCACACGTGTGTGAGCAGGGGGAGGGGCCGTCAAAGGGAGAGGGAGAATCTTAAGCTGTCTCCACGCCCAGTGTGGAGCCTGTTGGGGGCTCGATCTCATGACCCTGAGATCATGACCTGAGCTGAAATCAAGAGTCAGACACTTAGGGCGCCTGGGTGGCTCAGATGGTTAAGCGTCTGCCTTCGGCTCAGGTCATGATCCCAGGGTCCTGGGATCGAGCCCCACGTCTGGCTCCTGGCTCGGTGGGGAGCCTGCTTCTCCCTCTCCTCTGCCTCTCCCCCTGCTCATGCTGTGTCTCAAATGAATAAAATCTTTAAAAAAAATCTAGCCTAGTGCCCTAGCACATAGTATGTGCTCAATCCACATTCATTTTCACTGGTTTCCAGGCCTTGCCCATCCCTTCCTTCCCAGGAAAGCACTTAAGGTATATGGCCACATGAAGGCAGACAGCCCCTCTCAGATCCTTGGCAGAGTGAAGAGGAGAAAATAAAAAAGGGATTAGACATGGCTGATGATCAACTGTTTTTACAATTGTTCTTTTAATATAGTTCGATTAAAGTTTAGAACACCTAAATGTACTTCCTGTTTCTTTCACGAAGGACCATACTGGAGATGTTTTTGGTCCTCGTTCTGACAGACTTTACTGTCTGCTTCTTATCGGTCTCATCACTGCGTACCTCTTGTGGCAGGAGGACTTCCCACCTTTGCTACCGTCTCTTCTGCCAGCATCTTTTAATCTGTGTCTTCAGCGAGGGTCAACAGACTTAAACAGTTTCGTTGCTTCAGCGCCGTGGTGTCAGCCCTGCCCACATGCCTCCACTATAGTCTTAGGAATTACCTTAAAAATGTAGTAACCTTGTGCGTTGCTAGGGCACGATTTCAATTTTCTATTCAATTTCCCATTATTTTAGCGTAGATTAAGCTGCTCTGCAGAGAAAATAATTTAAACTCTTAGGAATAGTCATTGTTTTTAAGTTATATGTTATTTTGAATTAAATGCTATCAGATTAAAAACACAGACTGATAATACTCGCTTTCTTCAATCATCTCTTAGTGCTCACCAGAAGATTCTCCAAAAGAGAAACCCTACTGCTTGGCCTCAGTTGTCCACGAATCCACAAGCGCCTCAAAGGAAAATGGATACTGAGGAATGTAATTTGATTACCTTCAACATTCTTATATGTGTTCACATAAAATATCTTACATTAGCTAGAACAGTAAGCTATCATCTGTGTATAAACTTTCTATTCACAAATTAAATAGCCAATCACGTGAACTTGAGTTTAGCAACCTTTATTTAGGCACAGAGGCATGTTTTGATCCAGGCTCTAAAATTTTCTAAGATCCTTGGTTACGCTCTTTGGATGTATCATGGCTCTTCTTTTCCAAATGAAGATAATGTATGTGTCCTGAATTTTCTAGTAGAATCCTTTTTAAAAAATACTTGAGAAAAATGGACAAGCATGACAGTAAACTGGTATTTTAGAACGCTCTTTATTTTGAAACTTACACCGGACATGTATAAGGCATGTTCACAATGTTTGTTTGATGTACAAAACACATTTTCTCACTCTCCAGTTGCTCTTCTTTTCCTTTATACCTGCTGCTACAAACTGGTCCCTACATATCTTCCTATCTACAGTTCTCAGTTATTGTGAACATGTAGACAATGTTTCAGGGACCTGCAAGGAGAATCTGCCTCAAAATACAGAGTGAGCATCTATGGACTAAGTCACTAAGACATCAAAACTCACAAGGAACCAAGGCTGAGGAAGATGACCAAATTAGCTCACGAACTTGGGACTGTGAGCTTCCAGGGGAACAAAGAACACAAAGAAAAACATTTTTTTGATGTCTGAGAGAAATGGAATGTGTCCAGAATTCATGTTTCTATATTTACGACTGTCTACAAGTCACTAAAGAGATCTAATATTTTAACAGATTCTAATGCAGTTAAAGTTTTGTTCTCACACCACAGTACAAGAGTGCATGCATTACTTCACACAGATGTCAAACACGGAACAAGTGAAACAGGGGCACCTCAGGATTGTCTAATTACACAAGTGCCTCTTTCTTTGGTGGGATAAGGGAGGGAAATGACGGTGACTGTTTCCCTATGGCACCTACTATGTGTTAGACAGAGATACCCAAACATTTGTCATCTAACTCATGAAGAAGGACAAATGGGGCTGGTAAGAGTAAGATATTCAAAGAACAAGCTCCAAATGTAGCATGGGGGTGATGAATATTTAGCCTCAATTTTCAGGGCAAAAAAAAGTCTTGGCTGATACTAATAAGAAAGTATTTGTAATTGATTTTCAAAAATCAGATTATATCTTTTAGGTGATGAAAAATAAGCTCTTTTATAAAGAGCCATTTATTCTACTGGGGGGAATAAAACAATGAAATGAAAAAGCAAAATCACATGGTGTTTCATGAAAAGGAGATTTAAATCTTTTGGTTTAAATCAGCCAGTATGTTACCACTTACTACACATTATTAAAATGTGTTTGCTTAAGCCCATTTAAATGCAGAATCTTTGAGGAAAAATGTAGGCATGTTATGAGGAATATTGACTTGTAAAAATTTTAACCTGGGGCACTTTAATAGGTCAGAATACTTTAAATTCAAGTACTGCTTTGAGGTGCTCGTAACACTTCCCAAAAGAAGCCTTCCATCTCAGAGAGCACCTCTGTAAGAAGCCCCAACAATTTAGGAATGTGGCTACACATAATTTTATTAGCCACTATTTGCTATTATCGAAGTGTTTAATAAGAGCAGGGAAATTACTATCAACTGTATTAAAGATTTCCATTTATTAGCACTGTGACACACAGTGCAAAGAATCTCAAATGTTTGCTTTTTATACCAGAAGTAATATATTGTTGTTCTTCCAATTCAACAAACCAGTAAATTACTCTTCAGTGAACTGTGACTACCTAGAAAAGCAGGCTGACCTCTTCCAGAAGGTGCCGGCTGTTCTTCTTACAGGAGATCCTGATCAAGGCAGGCTGGGCAAGTGCTCTGCCCTTTCAGCCACTGCTTAAAGCACTGAAAATGAGAAAACGAAATCAGTGTCTTCAGGAACACGTGGGGCCTCAGCTCTCCTGTGCTCCAACAGACATGGCTAAGTTCACCTCCAAGTCTGGTGGCGCCTGGAGCTGCCCAACACTCAGGAACACTGAAGCCTACTCAAGCGAGGAGTGTGCCCCGAGCCCTAGGAACCTATCATTTGCCTCAGAATCTGACCCATGGACTCTGGGCCTCTGACCTATCTCAGGGGGATGGCCTTGCCCCTCCACTTTCCCTACACTCCGGCTTCATTCTTGGCATTTCATTCCAGGCATCGGCATTTTCTTGGTCCTGGGACTCACCCAATTTTTAACTGATCCTCTCTCTGCCTGGTCTTGATTCTTGTACATCCCACCAGCCTCCACACCACAGCCTTGACTGGAACCTGTCTACCATCGTGGTCCCAAGTTGCTGTGGCTGCCTGTTGCTGCTGAGAGCTGTGTGTGTGTGTTAAGTCTGAGAGCCCAGGCACAACACCCTATACCTGCAGGAGACAGGCCATGCAAGAGACTGCAAGCTGTCTTGACTCCTCCTACTAAGTGTATTGTATCTATCCCTTTTTCCAAGGGATTAATAAACTGACATGGCAGAGACCTGATCTATTCCAACCAGAAGGAGGGATACAGAATGAATGCCCACAGCACCCAAAATATTTACCCAAAGATCTTGGAAGGGTACAAGCCAGAATCTCCCAGGATCAGGCACAATGGGCCCAGTTAGGTTTAGCTTTTCTCCTCTAAAGTGTTAAACTTACTTCATATACTGCACTAAATTGACAAAATGCTGCACTGTGCATCCATTCAGCCATGTGTGTAAGAAATTACCTTTTAAGAAACAAATACTGTTTTGAATTTCAGCACCAACATATTTGAGGGAGCCGACTAGGACTGCTCTCCTCCACCCATGATGTGATGATGGAAAGGACAGTGCGCAAAACTGCACACCCTAGACCCCAGGAGGCCTCTCCCCCTTTCCACAGCAGCAATCTTTGGAAAGGGAGACAATGAACACCGGCACAAGGAGGCTTATACAGAAAATGCTTTGAAAACTCAAGTACTGACACCTATGAAAAAAAGTCCCTTTTTGGGGCACCTGGGTGGCTCAGTCGTTAAGTGTCTGCCTTCGGGTCCTGGGATCGAGCCCCGCATCGGGCTCCTTGCTCAGCGGGGAGTCTGCTTCTCCCTCTCTCTGCTGCTACCCCCGCCTGTGCTCTCTCTCTCTGACAAATAAATAAATAAAATCTATAAAAAAGGGGGGGCGCCTGGGTGGCTCAGTTGTTAAGTGTCTGCCTTCTGCTCAGGTCATGATCTCAGGGTCCTGGGCTCGAGCCCTGCATCGGGCTCCTTGCTCAGCGGGAAGCCTGCTTCTCCTTCTCCCGCTCCCCCTGCTTGTGTTCCCTCTCTCGCTGTGCCTCTCTCTGTCAAATAAATAAAATCTTAAAAGAAAAGGCCCCTTTTTATTTTCAAAATACTTAATAGTCAAAATTCATGATATGAGGATGGCTGAAGAGAATTCTTACCCCTTTGTGAAACCTGTGCCCACATTTTAGCACACGCACATTTTTGGATTTGAATACCTCACGGCATAGTTCACAGGAAGCTGCACCCGATGCCTGTGGAAACAAACGTATCCCCGTAATGAAGAATAGCTAAATTCCTTTTTACTACACAAGCTCTTCCTACAAGTGGCCTTTATACACTTGCGTCATTAAGGTGGCAAATTACTCCCAATTATAGCTAAGCAGGCTGAGGGAACGACTTAGTTTTTAACAGCATTTCTTAAGAAAAATTACAAACATACAAAATAAAAAAATATACCTTTAAAGTTCTAATTTTCTCACAGAAAAAAATGTTTTATATGGCTAATAAGTTCCCAGGAAATTATTATAAATTTCTAATTATCCCACCCCACACCCAAACTACGGTATGAATATTATAAATTAATCATTCATCTATTTATCTAACAGCTGGGGACAGAAACATAAATTATGACACATCCACACTATGGACTATTACGGGGTTAACTGAAATCATGATGGAAGTCCACAATCCCTGACACACAAAGCTGGTGACGACAATCCTCTGAATAAAAAGGTTACAAAGGTTACAGGTTACAAAACAGTACATATCATATAGCCACATAATTGATTTTTTTGAAATAAAGATAACGGGTGGAGAGAGAGATACCTTGTAAAGAGCCTGGAAAGATATAGAATGTGAACAGCAGTTACTTTCAGTTAAGAGATTTAACTTTTTTCTTTGCTATTTTCTAAAGTTTCTATGAATGTGGATTACGTGTGCAAATCAAAACAAAACAAACTGATGGCTCATTCAGCAAACATCCGTGGTCAGGGATTGTGCGGGGCGCGAGGGCACAGAGCTGAATGGGAGAGTTTCTGGCTCGGGCAGCACACAGTCTGGTGAGCACAGACAGCATTTTCTGTGAAAGCAGAGTTGGAGTGCCACCCAGGACACCATGCACAAGCTCCCCCCACAAATCACAGCACCTACCCACGCTGCACCATTATTTTCCACTCCTCCTCCCCTCCAAACTCTGAGCACCCTGAAGGCAAGGAAGGAGCCCTGTTCATCTATATCCTTAGCAAATGGCAAAGAACCTGGCCCCAGAATGATTCTCCATCAACTGTCAGGCGAGTGAATGAGAGCAGCCCTGGCCATGGGATTAAGGTCAGGGATGCAGATGGGGACAGTGCCTAAAGGCTCTGAAGACCCTGAACTGCTGAATGGGGTTTTCTTTCTCTCCCCTAGCATTGATGGGGTAGATACAGTAGAATGAGGGGCTCTAGCTCCACTCTGCGGCCCGATGGGAGGGTCAGGGAGCAATGGAAGTGTCAGTCCCAGGGAAGGGCAGATTAAGACCTCTGTAAAGCTCAGAGCTAGGTTTGGCTTGAAAAACCCAGTTAACTTGATTTATTTTTATTAGCATGAAAAGATGGGCACATACATTTCTAAGTGAAAAAAAAAAGACACAAAAAGTACTTATAGTTTTGACTAAATTCATATATACACACACATACAAAAGAGGTTAGAAAAACACATACCAATATCATAATACTGGTTACCTTAGGGGGTGGGTTTTGGGGTTCTTTAAAGGCTTTTTATTTGTATTTCCTACCATGAACACATACTGCTTTTGTAATTTGAAAAGATAAAGCAAACTACTTTTAATTTTTAAAAAAACTACCTGTAATTATCAAACTAAGTCCCAGTTTGAATACATATTTTTCTTGTAAGTCAGCTTTTACAACTTTATCATCATCAACAACAACCATGAAGCAGAAAGTAATCTCTCTCCTGAAGGTGACTGCATTCTATGTGTGTGTTGGGGGGGGGGGGTGGCAGGTGTCGGTGAGGATGCTCTGAGAATTCAGCCTGGTTGGAGGACCACCCAGCACCTGGCCAGCCAGTCAGCAGCCTGGGGAGAGGGAGGCACTCCAGCCAGGTCTTGCAGGAAAGCTCTGCGTGCTCATAAACTCTCTCATTGGAGTTAGATGCTCTGGGAAATGAGTATATATGGTTTGGAAAATAGCCAAAGAACAGTGGAAAATGAAAATGTACAGGAGGAATACAAACATTAAGTTCACACAAAGATTCACTGCGTAGTTCAAGTCAGCAAACAAGTACTCTGTGCAATCATGCATCGCTGACTCCACTATGGGGCCAGAAACTCTTCTAATTTTCATTTCATCTAAACTCTGATACCAGGGTGCCTGGGTGGCTCAGTCGGTTAAGCATCTGCCTTTGGCTCAGGTCATGATCGAGTCCTGCACTGGACTCCCTGCTAAGCGGGGAGTCTGCTTCTCCCCCTCACTCTGCTCCTCCCCCAGCCTTGTGCTTGCTCGCTCTCTCTCTCAAATAAATAAATAAAACCTTTAAAAAAATAAACTCTGATATCACAGTTGGACAAAAGGGAAGAACATGCTTTATACCAGAACTCAATCCGGAGCCCACAGCCCTGAATGGCCTCTTTCAACCACGTTTGGTTCCTACTACACAGTCCCTAGCATCGGCTGGCTCCATGTGGTGAGGATTAGGGAATTACATGCTACACACCCAGATCAAATGAGGAATGCTGGCAAGCTGCATGAATCATCTGTGCCTCAGTTTCTTCATTATAAAATAAAGACAATTACAGTACCTTATCAATTGAGATCATAGATACCACAGTATTTTATAAAAAGATCTATGTAAACGTAACATTCTTATTGTCCAAAAGAACAAAAAACATTTTAAATCCGTATATCAAATTAAGGCAAGTTTAGCCCATAAGATCAAGGTTCCAGTGTCCCCCCAACCCCCTCCAGGCACTCAAGGGGAGGGAGAGGGGAAGCAACCAGACTTGCGTGAATACAGAGCTTGACTCTGGTCATTCTATTCTAGCACTTCATCCAGACAACAGCCTGAACAAGCAGATATGATATTAGCTCACAGTGTTACTAAGTGACAGAACCAAGTCTGGGATTCCAAAGCCCATGGTGGCATGGAATAAAATGATTCAAAAATCATTTTCCCCAACTATTCAAATTATCACACTTACTATAAAAAATTAACTTGTATTTGACTGCCAGTAGGCCCAGTTCCCAAAATGTGGCCAGAGCTCTCCTGGTCTCTCTAGTGCAGGGGCTTCTCCCAACAGGGACCCATAGGTACCCACAAAAGCAGAGATGTTCTAATGGAACACTTAAGTACATCTAAATTTGGTCTCTAATATTCTTTAAAAATTTATTTATTTGAGAAAGAGAGAGTGCACACGAGTAAGGGAGGGGAGAGGGAGAGAGAGAATCTCAAGCAGACTCCCCGCTGAGAGCAGAGCCTGTCAAGGGGCTTGATGTCACCACCCTGAGATCATGACCTGAGCCGAAATCAAGAGTCCATGCTTAAGTGACTAAACCACCCAAGGACCTCTAATTTTTTTTTTTTTTTAAAGATTTTATTTATTTATTTGAGAGAGAGAGAATGAGAGACAGAGAGCATGAGAGGGAGGAGGGTCAGAGGGAGAAGCAGACTCCCCGCTGAGCAGGGAGCCCGATGTGGGACTCGATCCCGGGACTCCAGGATCATGACCTGAGCTGAAGGCAGTCGCTTAACCAACTGAGCCACCCAGGCGCCTCTCTAATTTTTTTTTTTAAAGTAGGCTCCATGCCCAACATGGGGCTCAAACTCACAACCCCAAGATCAAGAGTTGCACACTCTACCAACTGAGCCAGCCAGGGGCCCCTGGTTTCTAATTTTAAGATCAAACAAATTAGGTCTAGAAATGAAAAGAATGGGGCTAAATCATGGATTAACTATTTTGTCTCCTTCTTGTTCTTCATTAAAAAAACAAAACTGAGGGGCGCCTGGGTGGCTCAGTCGTTAAGCGTCTGCCTTCGGCTCAGGTCATGATTCCAGGGTCCTGGGATCGAGCCCCGCATCGGGCTCCCTGCTCGGCGGGAAGCCTGCTTCTCCCTCTCCCACTCCCCCTGCTTGTGTTCCCTCTCTCGCTGTCTCTCTCTGTCAAATAAATAAATAAAATCTTTAAAAAAACCCAAAAAACCAAAAAAACCAAAACTGACTCCATTGTCACACATAACACTCACAGGGATATCTTCTGTCTTCTGTCCCTTGGTTTTGGGCGATGGTCCAGCAATTATGGAGGGTGGGCCCTGGGAGGCCCTGGTCACAGAAGCAGCAGAGCTGGGCTCAGACAACTTCTTGTCTTTTCCTGAATTTGAATTTGGCTAGAGAGATAATGTGGGCAGGGAGAGAAGCAAGTTTAGTAACCCAAATCTTCTGTCTTTACTGAAGTGCTCTCCATATTTTGGTTGGATACATTTTTTTTTTTTGCTTTTTATAATTCTTATATTTTATAAATAAAGTGGACCATATTATTGTATTATTGTATCTGGATGAAACACTGACCTTTTTCTTTTTCTGTTCATCTAGAATGTGTTCTGTCACTCTTTGGACAATTTCATCAATACTCAATCCTGAGAGCGAGTTCTTATTCTTGTTTCGCACTTTTTTAATAAAACCAGCAAGCTCGGTGCTAAAAAGAGGAAGTGGAGATAAATGACAAGAGAAAGTCAAAGTTTTCTACTGTGGAGAAATATTATGTGCTAATATTAACCCAACAGCTATAAGAAACAAACCCAATACATACAAACAAAACTAAACAATAGCAACTGTAGATAAAGGCAAGAGAATCACTCTTTCCAAGTAGTTATAAAAATTCCAATACTATTTCTAAATATGTATTTTACTAGAATTTCAAAGTAACAGAACAGTTTACCTGCTAGATCCATTTGGGATATCCGTATCTACTTTGAAACCAGATTTCGTATAGGCTGGATGTACTGCAGCTTTATGCTAAATCACTGATTGATCAGATAACATTGGTTCTGACTTGAAATCAGTAAAACCTCTTTTTACCTAAGGGGAAACTAGATTTGTTGACTGCCTCCCTTAAAAAAACCCTGACAACAAGGTTTTCAAAGCCTGAATGTTTCACAAGTACCAGTGGATGGAATTAAACCATTAATCAACAGGAACTTGATATATGAAGCACTAACACCTCAAATGTTTTCATTTTCAGAAAAGTAGGATGCATTTCTATTCAGTTGTTTAAACTCTCCCAAATTTAGTCAGGATTGCAAACCATTTTATTTGTAAGGTACTTTTGGTAATTATAATGAGCATTTTTACAATTGGCATGGGAACTGCTACTGAGGGAACTTACAAGTTTCTCAAACTTAGGCTAACTACGCCCACAGACATACACTTATTCTCAATGAGGCAGTCCTCCACAACAGATGCAAAACATTAAATCTGGCCAATCATAATTTAACCACTACTTTGTTTCAAAAGTGTAATTTCAAAACTTATAGTATCGTATCAAAGACAGAAATAACATGGGACAGAGTACAGAGGGTCATTCTGGGATGTGACTTCCTCTCTTCCTAGCTGTATCCCTGAGGAATGCCTTCACCGCTTCTCTCCTTGGCTGAGACAGGGAGCACCTCTGATCCCTCATACCAACCTGCAGATCGAGGTCAGAGGCTGCCATGCAAATGCTCGCCGGCTTAGATAAAGCAGCGCTCCCCACCGTCACAGGACCCTCTGTTAACACACCCACAGTCCTGACTCACTATCAAATCACACCTGGTCATTCCAACTTCACACCTCTAACAAATCAGAGGTGCTATTTAGCAAGGTGTAAGTTCTTGCCACCCTTCTTGCTAGCTGGTATTTCTCCCCCCAAATGATACGAAACAAATGTTTTGCAGTTTTGTTTTTC
Source organism: Mirounga leonina (assembly GCF_011800145.1). NCBI lineage: Eukaryota > Metazoa > Chordata > Mammalia > Carnivora > Phocidae > Mirounga > Mirounga leonina. Next base: position 177,347 of record NW_023270783.1, on the reverse strand, counting down.
ATTTAGGGATTGCATACTAGGACTGGAGCATGTTACTGATCTCATCAATATCTCAGCAAATTGCCCTGGGTTCTGATGAGTGTAGAGTAACCAGGAGTCAGTGTTTTCAATCTAGAAACACACATCAAAAAGTTGGTTTGAAAATGCTCACCTCTATGTTTACAAAAAAAGAAAAAAAGGTAGCACCTGTCTTTTCTGAGTAAAACAACTATGGAGTAGTTTCCACTTCAGCCCCTAACTGGCCATAATGTTATCTGATCAGGAAACCTCAGTTCAATAAAGTATTTAACAGAGTCACAGACATTTTATATCCCTACCTGTTGTAACATGGGAATACCACTGACAGGTGCTCGATAATACTATTAAACGGCTTTTTTGGAGACTGGCTTGAGCGGGTAGCACGTCCTGGAAGAATAGGTGGTTTCTGATCAGCCACAAGGCTTTGTTTTGGCGGAGTTTCCTGGCCCGTGATCTTACACTCTGGCAGCTGGGTGACTTCAGGCTGACAGGAGAGCGATCCTGTTAACGGTGGAGAGGAAGCCCCCACTGGGCCATCATTGGCAGAGACCAGACTTGAATCCTTAGCAACTGCTGTTTGGTTTCCAGTCCCATGACTTGTAGAAGTGGAGGTTCCATGATCTTCATGACCTGAAGACTCTGGAAGTACCATAGGAGGAATCTGGGAAGAATATACCATAGTCCTTGGATCACTAAGAGAAACATCTGTGGATAAAGACTGACGATTAAGCAGACTATAATAAAACCTGGGTGCTCAAGTGCACAGGAAACTTGAATACAATAAATTAAAGTTTTGTTTTTAAAAAACCGCTGATCACCTTCACTTTAAAATGAGCTCTCCTGGGCTCCACACTGCTGGCCTCCCTCCCACCTCTCCGCAGCCCCTTCCCAGGCTCTCCCTACAGTTCTTAATGCTTGTCTGTGCCTTAATGTGGACGCTCCTTAGGATGCCTCTGGGCGGCGGGGGTGGAGATTCACGTTCTTCCCCAGGACATTTCACGTTCCTTCATGACTCAGTAACTGTGTGCTTGGTACTGATAATGTCCACTTTTTAAAAGATTCTAGTCTTGAATGTTCTCCTGAGATCCCAAACTGCAAATCCAAACTTCCTCTTAGGCAAATCCAAGGCCACTTAAACTCGTGTCTTCAAAATCAGGCTCGGCTCAGTCTCCGACCCTGCTCTTCCTTGGGTGTCCACCTCACGGATAGAAAACCAGATTTGTCTTGACTCCCCAAAATAAGCACACCGTGCCCCCCATCTCACAAGCAGTACAGTTATTTCCACTGTTCATCCTAAATACCTCTCAAATCTGCTCTCTCCCTCCAGCCCGACTCCCACTCTCTAATCCGGGACACAGCTGCTGACAGTGAGCCCCTCTCCCAGTTCTCCATACCGTGGGCCAGCTGATGGCATCTCCTTACTTGAAACCTATATTGGCTTCTTAGTGACCTCAGGAAAAGTCAAACTGCTGAACACACCTTACAGAATAAGTAAGGCTCCCTTGGTTCTGGCCCCTGGGTATTTTTATGATTTTTCTCACCAAAGCCCCCCTCTATCATACTGAACTTCTTTTATATCCATGAAAGAAGTATTCTCTGTTTTTCTAGCCTCCAAATATGCTGTTTCTTGCATTTGAAATACTCTGACCCTCCAAATATCACACTGTCCACCCCTTCTCAAACACACACCCATGTCTTCCTTTTGCCTGGTAATTCCTATTCCAGATCTCTGACTCACTGAGACCTCCAACAGGGAATCTTCTGCTGAGGCCTAGACCTCTAGGTTAGGTTAACCCCTCCTAATATATGCTGCTATAGCATTTTATGCTCCTATGAAAAACCGTGGCACACTTTACTTATAATTATGGGCTTAATAACTCTCTTTTCCCAAACTCATATGCCCTTTGAGGGAATAGACCATATCTAATCTTGATCACCACTAAATACCCAATGAATGAATGGGGGAGAAATAACACACAAAGCTAATGGCCTTTAGGGATACTTATTACTTAAGTTCCTGGAACCCTAAGAGTTCCCAAGGCTTAGATATTAAAATTCTTTTGTGTATTTATAAAATTACATAAGCTACAACTAAAAATTAATAGCAAATATTCTACTGAGATCTCACATTTTTTTTCCCTTCCATGTCTACCATAAGAACTTAGAAACACACTCTCTCTCCAAAAGAAAAAAAAAGAAAAAAAAAAGAGGGGGTGCCTGGGTGGCGCAGTCAGTTGAGCATCTGACTCTTGGTTTCAGCTCAGGTTGTGATCTCAGGGTTGTGAGACAGAGCCCTGCCTCAGGCTCTGCATTCAGCATGGAGTCTGCTTGTGACTCTCCCTCTGTCCCTCCCCACCACACTCTCTCTCAAATACATGAATCTTTTTTTTTTTTTTTTAAAGATTTTATTTATTTATTTGACAGAGACACAGCGAGAGAGGGAACACAAGCAGGGGGAGTGGGAGAGGGAGAAGCAGGCTCCCTGCTGAGCAGGGAGCCCGATGTGGGACTCGATCCCAGGACCCTGGGATCATGACCTGAGCCGAAGGCAGTCGCTCAATTGACTGAGCCACCCAGGTGCCCCACAAATACATAAATCTTAAAAAAAAATAAAGAACTTAGAAACATTATAAATGATAAGTGATCTTTAATTCTACATCAAACTCTACTTCTTACTCAGTTCAATGGAGAGAAAAATGTGTTTCTATGGAGAGAAGAAAATGGATCCCAATAGAGTATTTTACTCAGTTCAAGGTGGCCAAACTTTTAAATTTTTTTTTTTAAAGATTTTATTTATTCATTTGAGACACAGAGATAGAGAGAGAGAGAGCATGAGCAGGGAGAGAGGCAGAGGGAGAAGGAGAAGCAGGCTCCCCACTGAGCCAGGAGCCCAATGTGGGGCTCGATCCCAGAACCCCGGGATCATAACCTGAACCGAAGGCAGATGCTTCACCATCCGAGCCACCCATGCGCCCCCTTTTTAATGTTTTAAAAACATTTTTTGGCAGGTGAAACCACAATAAGCTTGTATGCTTAGTATGCAAAGTACTGGCTAGAGAGAGACTTTCAAGATCAGGCTCCTGAGTGTAGTCACCTATGGTAAGGAGACTGAATGTACATGACAGAAGGGTTACAGGGTGGGGCACAAATGTGGGCAGCCTTGACTGGGCTTTTAGGGAGAGGCAGAAGGTGGAGAGTGAGGTTGGTGCTCCAGGCTGGGGAACATCCCAGATAAAGGTCTGGCAGTGGCAGGAAGGTGCAAATCAGGACCTAAGGAAAATAGGCTCCTTATAGCAGACTATTTCACAACCAGAAGTTTTTAATGTTGTGCCAAAATATTCTGAAACCTACCTCTAATCAACTCTTGAATAGAGCCCTTCTTTAAATTCTTACAGTCTGATCTCCTTTGGTCTGAATTCTTTTCAATTTGGTATCGGCTGAGCATCTGCTCTGTGTCCAAATAAGAAATATGTACCCCAGAATACAATAAAGGGATACTAGGTGGAGCCATATTTTAAAGTCCACCATATAGAACTAATCTTTTACTTTACTGTGCTGCATATTTTAAAACACAAAGCGATGTTTGGCAAACACTATTATTCAAAAGATTCAGCAAATACCTCAAACTAGCAATAAAATATGACAGATCAGACCAACAAAACCTTTGTATGTCTCAGATATAGCACTTTTTAGTCTGTATTTGATGAAAAAACAAATCTTAATTTTGGTCTTATGCCTGCAAGTATCTAGGAATAAGACTATATCTTAGGTGGTATTTGTAGAGAGAGCTGGTCTAAATCACAGGCAACTGATCCTCTTGGATTATTCGTTCACACGTAGAAAACACACACACCAGCATCCAGAAAAGAAAGCAATGTACCAGCCCTGTGTTTACTTCAGTCCCATCCTCAAGACACTGATGCAGAAAGACTCATCCAGTTATATAAGAATGTTTATTATTAAGCTTAAAGGGCTAACCAGTAGCACCAATAATAAAACATTAAGGTAACTTATTAATCCATCTCATCCCCACTCCTAGAATACAAACAAAAATCTACTCTGGCCAAATAAGAAAGAAACTATGGTTTACTATTGTTTTCTTTTCTTCACACACACAAAAAGAAAAAAGAAAGAAAAAAAGAAGGTGTGACAGACTTACTGTGCTACAGATGGGAAATGAAAGCTCAGGAATCTGCACTTTAGGAAGTTCACTGAGCCGAGAGCCATTTTTAACTGCCTGTATTTGTTCTTCATACTGAGACTGTAGGGAGAAGGAAAAGTGTTAAGTTCTTCTAATAAATTCTCATAAAGAATCACAACTGTCAATTCTTACTATATATTTACAAATGGTTGACAGTCTTTCAGGAATATAACAGAGATGCAAAGTATCAGAACAATTATTTCTTTAAAAAAGTTCAAAATAAGACCTCATTAATAGGAATGCTCTACAGCCTTATCAAATATAACTTCTCTAATTTTCTCAATTACAGGCAGAGTTTAAGACAGCTAATTAAAAAAACAGCATTATTTTCAGGAAAAACTCTTAATAATTACAACAAAAAATATATATTACCTTTAACAGCTCAACAAAAAGTTTCAGTGACATTCATTTCTCCTGAGAACTATAATCATATCGGTTTTGATAGAATTACAAAATATTTTATGACTTACCTTTGCTTTCACGATTTCTTTTCTAACCTTAGAAAGAAACGATTCCCATGAATGTACATCTGACTCCATATCAGGGTAAGCTGCAGAATCACTGAAAAAGAAAAACATGGAACTGCTTAATGTCTACTTCAGATATGTTTTTAAAAGTTAAAAACACTACAGTGCAAATGAAAACAAATATAAGATATATATGTATATATATTAAAGATTTTATTTATTTGACAGGGACAGAGTGAGAGAGAAAGAGCACAAGCAGGGGGAGTGGCAGGCAGAGGGAGAGGGAGAAGTAGGCTCCCGGCTGAGCAAGGAGTCCAACATGGGGCTCAATCCCAGAACCCCGGGATCACGAAATGAGCTGAAGGCTGATGCTTAACTAATTTAGCCACCCAGGGGCCCCAGAAAGATATATTTAACATGATCACACACACAAAACTATTTTTTTAAAAGATTTATTTATTTCAGAGACTGCGCAAGAGTGCTCACGTGTTGGGGGAGGGGCAGAGGGAGAGAATCTTCAAGCAGACTCCCCACTGAGCGTGGAGCCCGACAGGGGACTCAATCTCATAACCCTGAGATCATGACCTGAGCAGAAATCAAGAGTCAGATGCTTAACAGACTGAGCCACCCAGGCGCCCCCCACACAAAACTATTTTTAAAGAATTACGTATCTTACAGACTCACCAATAGAAACACTTTAGGAAATCTTTATTGATTAACCAAACTTCCCAAGCTGGTGGGCAGAGAGTAAATATTCTCCTAAATTTTAATTTCTTGTCCTAACTTTGAAGATTTGACCATTTTTCATTTAACATCTTTGTGTTTAACAACAAAGGCTGTTTTTACATTAAAAAAAATAAAAAGGCAACATGGAACACTTAAACGTTCCAATAAAAAACCTCATCCTCACCTTATGGTAAAATAAAGAGTGGGGCCTAACAGACTGTGATAAGTTTATACCTCAGCACCTTTACTGAAAGTGACAAACAAGCTTTCCACTCCTAACTGGGAAGATCAATAACATTATCAATCCGTGACTGTGTCAGTTCTCATTACATATCTTAAAGAAAAACCAGAACATTCCTTTTATGTCTTTTCTCTTTCGCTATCCTTTGGTGGAATGAAATTAGCACAGAATCCCTAAGAAAGAAGCTATGTGTACTATGAGGCTTAATGAGGAAGTCGACACTATCAGACGAAAGGTCTGAGAGCTCTGTTTCCCAGAGATGCCATAACGTGTGGCCCATGGCAAGATGAAACACCAGCCTTTCGGCACCACTGCTTCCACTTCAGCTGTACCAGTCTTGTAATTCGAATCAGCATATTAGTTTTCTCTCATTAGAAAGGTTTTCTCATGTGAAAAAAAACTAAATCTTGAAAAACCAAGAAATAAAAACTCCCTTAAAACCTTTTCCATGACCCCACAGAGGGTCAATACTGAGGGTTTGAAGTGTTAAAGCAAAAAGCATTGGGAAGGATGAAAACTGACTGTGGAATATGATAAAAAGACCAGATGAAAAGTAATACCTTGTGTGAAAATCCACACAGAAAATGCTGAGGCTAGACTGAAGAAGACCCTCTAAAATTCCCAGGTAAACCTTATTCCAAAAACGACGTCAAACAAAAACAAGAAAGATGATGGAGAGTTAAAAAAATTACCATAGGTGAATATCTTTTGAAGTGACATTCCATTCTTAGTCTACCACTAAGACTGTTAAGTGACTGTTCTTATACAGAAGGTAATTTTTAAAAAAGCTTGAAAATGTGATCTTCATTCCAGAAATTTATTGCATGGAAATGAATAATAATATGCATAAAAATTTAGCTACAAGGAAACTCACTGAAGTGCAGCTTTTATTAACAGAATGTGCAAATAACCCGACTACACCAACACAGTGTTAAACGTTTAATAAATCACGACACATTTGTATGCTGGAACACTATTCAACTTTGCAAAATTAGGTTAGAGAGATGTAATTATTGATATGAAAGGAAGTTTCCTATGTATTACTTAGTGAAAAAAAAAACCCATAAATTTTCTTTTTTTCAAATACTTACTGATTTATTCCAAAATACTAACTAGTTACACATCAATTTAGAATTATGGATAATCTTTACCAGTTTTGTTTGTACGTTTTGATTTTTCTATCATTTAACATGTATCAACTGTACAACTATTAAAAATAAAATGGTCTTGGGAAACCTGGCTGGCTCAGTCAGTTAAGCATGCAACTCTTGATTTCGGCTCAGGTCTTGATCCCAGGGTCGTGAGTTCAAGCTCCTTGGGCTCCATGCTAGGCATGGAGCCTACTTAAAAAAAAAAAAAAAAAGGTCCTGTCTAATATAAACATTTTTTTTCTCAAATCAGCTCTAACTTGGATTTACTAAATGACATGCCAGAAAGAACATCTGTGATGCCACACAGTACCTGCTCAGGAGCTTCAGGTTTTTAAGATACCCTTCTGCCTGTGAGTCCATGATCTGTAATTTGTACACATCCATGTCCTTCCAGTTTTCAAGCACAGATACCTAACATTAGATTAGAGAATGTTTAAGTATTTTAAGATGATGAAACTGAAACTATTTTAGGTTGTTAAAACTTAAACATTTCGAACTACTTTCAAGTTTCTCCTTAAGTGACCAATGATGACAGAATCATTAGAACGTGATAACGCTGTAATTTCACACAAGTGAACATGAATTAAATAAAACTTTTGGATTTGAAAATAGAATAACATAATGACAGTAAAATTATTTTACCTTAAATGATACATTTCTCAGATATGGAACTTTCCACATGGCTTACCGCTTAAGCCACGTACAAGCACGGAGCCAGGTTACCCACATGTGTGCACCTGATGTGCATTATCTGTGGTCCTGTTCCTGGTGAGCAGAGGGGCCAGGGGCCTGCAGAATAACCCCAAGGCTGCACCCTCTCAAATTTAAAGGCCTCAGAGAAGTTGTTTTCAGTACGAACTTCAAAAGCCTCTAGGGCAGGTTCTTAAAACTTTAGACTCTTTAACTTCCCAATAAGCCTACTGGCCATTTTCATTAAGTCATTATGGAAATATAGAACTGCTTTGTTTTAATGCAGGTGTCAGTCCCGGACCCACCAGGCAGATGGGCTGGTCAAATGGTGGTAAATGGGACCTGAACAAGCTTATGAATATAGATGTGGGCACAGGACCCAAAAATATATGTACTTTGGCTTTTTCCCCCCCCTTCCTTTCCTTAGAAGCTGCTGCACAGTCAATATTTAATCAACAGTCCGTCTGTGGACTACATAAGCTAACCCTTTTTTTAAAAATTTCCCAGAATAATCACAGATATATATACACCAACCAAGAACATTTCTTCTCAATTGGAAAAACAAAGACAACCATGTTTTGGGAACTAAATAAAATACAGCCAGAGGTTATGATTTTGAATTTTGTCTCAGTAGTGTCTCAAATAGTATACCGACATTGGTATATATTCTTCGGGGGGAAGAAGAGAGCATATTCTTTCTTCTTTTTGAGAGTGTATTAATAAATGGAATATTTTCAAGTTCTTCTAGTACTGGCAAGTATGTTTTATGGTTGGCTACTTCATGGCATATCACTTGATTACATATGATGAAGCCATTCTAAGTGCAGAGCATGGAAAATGACTGAATTAAAATAATAAGTGAAGCAGATTGCAAAATTTGGCGTACACTATGAGTACAGATACATAACACAACGTGAGCTTAAGGGCAAAAAAACATTAAAAAGTGATAGGCAAGGAAAAAGTAGCTATTTCCGGGAGCAGGATGATGGGTAAGAGGACGTCCCCCAGACTCCACACCTTTTGGCAATGCTGTTGTGCCTCATATGTAATTAACACAAAGCAAACGTATGTGTTTTTTGTTTTTTTTTAAAGATTTATTTATTTATTTATTTGAGAGAGAGAGAGCAGGAGAGGGGGGAGGGTCAGAGGGAGAAGCGGGCTCCCTGCTGATCCCAGGACTCCAGGATCATGACCTGAGCCGAAGGCAGTCGCTTAACCAACTGAGCCACCCAGGCGCCCAAAGCAAATGTATGTTGCCGTATCTGTCAGGTGCCAAGTGTCTTAGGCTCACCTCTGCAGCCACAGCTCTTTGAAGACTCTCTTGATAATTCTCCTTCCCTTTCTTTATACATTCTTCTACTTTCATTTTCTCATTTGTAAATGTATTACTGCAAATATTGAGAAAAAAACTTCTTGGGAAAAAAAAAAACCAGTGAGATAGACAAAGGCCTAGCTCTGAATCACGCCACAGAAAGACTTACATAACATCCTCTAAGGTACCTTCCTGTCTAGTATTTGACTATTTAATACACAGACTCATATGTCCTTTTTGCGCTTCACAAATGATCAAAGGAACATATAAAATAAAATTGAGTGTTTGGTGGAAATGCTGAGACTCTGGTTCATCATTTTTACGAGGGTAGGTGGAATACAATCTGGCTATATTGATAAACTTTATAGAACATCCCTCATCGTTTCAGTCAGAAATTCTATTTTGACACACATTACAAGGAAATAACCCAAAGGAAAACAGTGATCTGTACCAAGTTATTCATGGCAATATGTTTATGAATCATGATGTGAATGGAAATGTGTACGTGAAACAATATTCAACGAGAAATGCAGAACACAATTGCTAAACTGCTGGATACATTTGCTACCGGTATGTAAACACATTATTTCCATTAATAAAGGTTAAAAGGAAACTTTTCATAAGTTCATAATAAAAATCTTCAATAAACTTATAATTATAGAGCCATAAACTATCATAGTAAAGTTAAAATTGTTATTTTAAGTAACACAAAAGTTTTAAAAACACACTTTTAGTTTCAGAATTCAAAAGAAAAGAGTAATCAACAATAATAAATTCAGGATTTTTATACTGACTGTGAAACAAAGTAGTAGGAACATCATAAAATAAAAATACTCAAAGGATAAACTTATTTAAATATTTAAAGAATAAAATAAAAACATAAATAAAGAACAGACACATAATTATTTTAAAAAAACAGACAAGCCACAACAACAGACTTAGAAGCCTAGTGTGCTGGCGCCTCTGGTATTAAAGGAATAATAAGGCAGTAAAAACAAATGTAAGCTTAATTTGCCTGATTTCAAGGGACTGATCCAGAAGTAATTCATGTTCCTTATCTTTTTCATCATTTTTCTGGGCATATCTATGAAAGAAAACCACCAAATTTTAATCAGTTTTCAAATATTTTTAAAGACACGATCCCTCACAGTAAATTCTACCCATATCACGCAAACATTTTTTGAATTCTTTGTAAATTTCTACATTTTGATTTCATTTCTATATCTTCTAAATAGGCCAAAGAATCTGGGTCGTTTTTCTTTCACGCCTGGAGGGCAGAAATCTTTCCTTCACCCTAGGTCATATGCTTGCAGTGCAGACCACCCTATCTCAGTTCACTGCAAGAAGTGCGCCCCCCCTCCCCCTCCCGCCGTGGCTCAATGTGACGCAGAAGAGTGCAGGTGTTGTCGATCATCATCAATATAACCAGCGGCTCTCATTCAAAATGAAAACAGCCTTCTAGTCTTTAAAACAGAACTTAGAGCCCAGTTAACACACACATCCAGTCTGATAACCCTGCAAAACAAAGTGTGTAAATCTTTGATTTTAAAGCAAAACCCTGCAAAAGATGGACTCTGCCTCTTTCATTCTCTCCCATACAACTTTTTGTCATCTCTACTTGCTAAAAATTCCAACATTTCCATTAAGAACCTAAATGTTTAAATGCCATTTTCACTTCTTTTGTAAAATACGTCCTCCTCTAAGTACTCAATACTGGACAGCAATCATTTCTCATATCTTTTATACTTCTCTAAGAGATCCAAAAGGCTTTAAGATTTTACTTTAAAATCTAAATATAAAAATTTAGATTTAAATCATTTATCTGGGAAGTGTAAAAAACAATACACATAGAGAAGTCTGTAGCTTATCTTTAAAATGGGACAGAAAAAAAGCAAAAAAAAAATTAATAAAGTGGAAAAAAATCAATAAAAACTTTATTCCTCAACAGAAAGTTAATTTTTATGCTAGTACAGAAAATTTTTTTATCATAATAGCCTCATTTATTTTATCTAGTTTTGACAGTAAACTTGAACTGAGCATACAAAAATATATATTAAATATATATAAATATTCCTGTATTTTTGAGTAACTTAACTACTGGTATGCTCAAATATTAAGAGGCACAGCAGTCCCCCTTTCTCCAAGGAGTGACAGGTTCCAAGACCGACCCATGGCCTGTACCAAACCGGTTTCTTCCTACACATACACACCTATGATAATGTTCAAGTTGTGAATCAGGCACAGTAAAAGATTAACAACAATAACTACTAATAAATTAGAACAGTGGTTATGTGAATGTGGTCTCACTCTCAAAATTCTTACAGAGCATGCACTGCACTCGCCCTTCTTGTGATGACAGGAGATGATGAAATGCCTGCGTGGTGACACGAGGTGAGGTGGGTGACACAGTGTTAGGCTACTGCCGACCCCCTGACAACATGTCAGAAGGGGGATCACCTGAGCTTCTGGACTGTGGGTGACCGCAGGTAACTGAAACCACAGGAAGTGAAAACTACGGGGAGGTGGGGAGGATACTGTAAAGAGCTTCATCATTTCCATAAATGTGTTCTGACGGAACTACTCTACTTTGAGCATTCTCAAAACGACATGCCATAGGCAGTGTTGTATATGTCATCATTCTTTTAAGGACTACCTAAAAGCTGCCCAAATGTCATGCTAGCAAGACTCATAATAACAGCCGTCTGATCATATGGCACGGCAAGTGGAAAAAGCACAGATGTCCTGAACGGTGAGTGTGGTAGTGCGGCCCCAGTGAACCATGCCTCCCATTCTTCTTGCCCTTAAATCTAAAGGAGACCTGCCACTTGCTTTAAACAACAGAATGCGGTGGAAGTGATGCTCTGACAGTTCCGGGCCCAGACCTTCAGAAGACATGGCAGCTTCCACTCCTGTGCCCTTGAAGCCCTTTGGTACCCCAGAAGGAGCCTACCACGCTGGAGACCAAATGCCACGTGGAGAGACCATACAGATCAAAGTCACATGGAAAGGGAGCAACCCTGAACCTACAGGGAGGGAAAAGGCCAGGACAGCCCAGGACAGCCCAGCTGCACCTAGCCCCCAGCCAACTCCCAGCCACATGAGGAACCACGGGCAAGACCAGCCTAATAGCCCAGTGGAACTCAGCCCAAGTTCCAAGATCAGGATCAAATAAAATGGCTGTTAATTTAAGCCACCAAGTTTGGGTGCTTTGTTACACGGTGGCAGGTAACAATTAAGCTGAGGAATCATATGACCTATCAATTTTTAGGGAAGAGAGGGGTTAGGAATGGATCACAGAGAATCTCAAAACAAACGTGGCCCATCTGACAACTGTATTACCTGTATGTATTTATTACCAAATGCTTCATACCACAAGACCAAATTTTAATAATTTAAAGATTCAAGATGAAAGTAATGATAAATAATCACCACAGAATCCTAGTGCAGGGAAGAAACTTAGATCTAGACCAAGCCCCTCACTTTACAGAAAAGGAAAAAATGGGTCAAAGGTAATGTTCACAGTAAGGGGTGGTGTCCAACTAGAAGGAAGTCAGTTCTTTGCTGATTCAGAGTCCCACTTTATCTGTCAACAGGGTAGGTTTAGGAAAAGTTTCAGGTAAGATAATTCTCTACTGAATGTTCTCTAGAGATGAAAACAATATTTAAGTTTGTTCTTCACCTGACATAGTCGGAAACTGAGTATCAAAAATGTTAACACCACCCGCCCCCCAAAAAGCAATAAAAATCATTGCCTTTCAGTTGTTACTTACGACTCGCTGGCATTTAAAACCTTTCTCATTTTCTTTGTTAGTGCTTTCAGACTTTCTTGGATTTCTTTTTTCTCGTGTTGCCATTTTTTTATTTCCTTTTCCAAATCTTCAAGGAACCAATCTAATTCTGTCTTTGAGATCTAAAAACATGTTTAGAAAGTTCTTAAATAAATAGGAAGATTTACTTAAAAAAAAAAAAAAAGAGTCCCAAAGACCAGAACGGTGGTGGTGTTAGCTTAATCGATGACTCCAGTTTAGCAGAACACACACAGCCCTGGGCCTCACCAACTCTCACTGATCAGGCTGGGCGGCAGGGGAGGCTGTCAAATAAAAAGGCACAGAGGCATGACAGACTCTCTGGTACTGGAAAAGGGTTTCTCAAAATCAGTGATTTCCGACTTCTGTCTTTAAAGATGAGATGCCAGGAGCATCTGGGTGGCTTAGTCGGTTAAGCATCTGACTCTTGGTTTCGGCTCAGGTCTGATCTGAGGGTCATGAGATCAAGCCCTGAGTCAGGCTCCATGCTCAGCGGGGAATCTGCTTGAGATTCTCTCTCCTTGTCCCTCTGCTCCTACTCCCTGCTCTCTCTCTCTCAAATAAATAAATAAATCTTTAAAAAAAAAAAAGATGAGATGCCATGTGGAGAGCGGATTCCAAGTAGTGGGAATGGCAAGGGAGAAGGTTAAAGATAACAGCATGTCTGAACAAAAGCAAGAGGCACTATGTGGCTGGGATACAAGGTGGACATATGGAAGGCAGGGCAGGGAGAATGGTACCCCAAGATGCTTTGGGTTCAAATTACAAAAGGTCTTGTAAGCCATGCTAAGGAGGGTGGATTTGGTCCTGTAGGACACGGGGAGCCAGTGAAGACTCAAGCAGGGCAGTGAGATGATGAGATTCTGGTTTTGGAAAAATAGCTCTGAAAGACACAGAGATGGATTAGGATTGGTTGAAGGCATGTGAAAGCGTTAGACCAAAACTGGCCTTCACATTTTCTTGACTGTGACCCAAAATAACAAATATATTTTAATAACGATCCATAGCATGTGTACATAATATACGTATGTATGTATGTACACACACACAACTGAAAGAGAATTGCCTTTACTTTTTGAGATGCTTTCTGATATTTCTACTCTATTCAATTATTAAAAACAATTCCAGTCACCATCATTAAACTGATTTCATAGCTCAATATGAACTGTAACCCTTAATTAAAAACTCTAGGTAGAAGAAGGTAAAATCTTTTTAAAAAAAGATATTTATTTATTTGAAAGAGAGCATGAGTGTGGGGAGGAGGAGAGGGAGAAAAAGAATCTTAAGGAGACTCAGTGCTGATCACGGAGACCAGACATGAGCTCGATCCCATGACCCCGAGATCATGACCTGAGTCGAAATCATTAACTGGACGCCTAACTGACTGAGCCACCCAGGTCCCCGAAGGTAAAATCTCTTAAAATCTCACTGCAGTAGCCCAAGGGAGAGACAATACGGACGACGGTGGTAACATTAGGGATGATAAAGAGAAATAAAGGAAACTTTAGAGAAGAGGACGGAGAAGAGACCATGTGTCTAAGTAGGATATAAAACAAAGCAGAAGTTTACAGAATTAAAGATAGGTTTCTACTTTCAATGAATAGCTAAAAATCCCATTAACAAAAAAGGAGAGCACAGAAGATGTACTAGGCTAGGACATGAAAACAGATGTTAACCTAGCTCCGGATGTCTAAATAAATGAATAAACAATAAAATATGTGAGAACTCCATAATTTTGACCCTGCAGTCATTTTGATGGGACAGAGCAGAAATTTACAAGTGTTTGACAGAGACTAGATATCAAAGGAATAAAAATACTGAATTCAAACAGCTTTCAAAAAAACCGGAGAGGAACGTGCTTTTTTTTGTTTGTTTATAGTTTCACATTTATTGATTTACTATTATTAATTATGGTGATTATCATATTTAAACAGACATCTTTGCATATTTGTCCAGTTTTCTCTAGTATAATTCCTAGATGATAGCTGGGTTAAATCTTTTTTTTTTTTTTAATTTTATTATGTTATGTTAGTCACCATACAATACATCATTAGTTTTTGATGTAGTGATCCACGATCCATTGTTTTCGTATAACACCCAGTGCTCCATGCAGTACGTGCCCTCCTTAATACCCATCACTGGGCTAACCCATCCCCCCAACCACTCCCCTCTAAAACCCTCAGTTTGTTTCTCAGAGTCCATAGTCTCTCATGGTTCATCTCTCCCTCCGATTTCCCCCCTTCAATTTTCCCTTCCTTCTCCTAATGTCCTCCATGCTATTCCTTATGTTCCACAAATAAGTGAAACCATATGATAATGACTTTCTCTGCTTGACTTATTTCACTTAGCATAATCTCCTCCAGTCCCATCCATGTTGATGCAAAAGCTGGGTATTCATCCTTTCTGATGGCTGAGTAATATTCCGTTGTCTATATGGAGCACATCTTCTTTATCCATTCATCTGTTGAAAGGCATCTCAGCTCTTTCCACAGTTTGGCTACTGCGGATATTGCTGCTATGAACATTGGGGTGCATATGGCCCTTCTTTTCACTACATCTGTGTCTTTGGGGTAAGTACCCAGGAGTGCAATTGCTGGGCATGCTTCTAAGTCATGTTTCTCTACACAACAGGCACCTGGATTCTACCACAGATTAGCACATGATCAAGTCAGGTGTGCTTTGCTCCTCAAAACAGACTTTCTCAATATGGGCAACTCCCACTCTTCCAAAAGTCCGCTGAACACCTGGTTGGTTGTAACTTAGAATGCATTTCCCCATGAAAAGCCGTGTTAGAAATGTCAGTTAAACGTCCACCAGTTCCTTCCAGGAAGCTCCTGGTTACAATGGTAAACCGGATACAAGGAGGGCTATAGAGTTAACAGGGCAAGTCCCCAGACCATCAAGAGTCTATCTGACTGTATAAGACACAGTCTTTCTTTCCCTGGGTGCTGGGGAAAGAGATGTGGTGCAAGGGAAGGCAAAGAGGAAAGTTCAGCATTTCCTCTGAAACCTGCTTGAAAAGATTCATGTCTGTCTGCAGTGGCTTCCCTCTTCTTTTTGGCATTCATTTCGTCCTCCAAGGACCCTTCTCCTGCAACACCCTCAAAGTTTCACCTGATCCCTCATTTAAGCACCCCTGACCCAGGGCATGCCCACCTTCCAAGCGCATACTTTAAACGTCTTTCCTCTCCTTCATGTCTCTCAGCATTCAGAGCACCTGACTGCAGTAAGGGATTCTGAAGAACCCCCTCAGCTTGCCTAGAAGTGTTCACATTTCACTCTTCAGCCACAGTGATTCTCTCATCTAGAGGTAGTCTGCACACATCTGGCAAGTCCAATAGTTTGTTTGCTTTTTAGAATATAAATGTGGTGCTTCTGGCCTGGTCCCAGGGGCCTTTGGGTCGAGATACCCACCAGAATTTCAGGCAGTGTGACAAACAGAATTGTGAAAACCTGTATTCTGAAGCAGGGGTAGTTACCCTTCCCCAGATGATTATATAAAACACCACGTGAGACCCAGCCTTCCTTGTTAGCTTTCTTATGAAGATGCTGCTTTCTGAAACTTCTTCTGAACCTATACATTCTCTCCAAGTTTTATGTCATTTTTCAAAGTGTCATCCATTCAGTGCTGGCAGAGGTATACGTGGGACACGTGCTTGTAAATACACGTCATTTGTAAGTAGGATGTCATTTCTAATAACATGCGAATCAGGGAATAGAGCAATATTTACAAGAAACAAGTTTAAATTTTAATATTTTCCAGTTTGAAATTCTAATAATACCAACAACTGCTGAGAATGTGACCAGGTTACTGAGGGTATAGGTTCAGATACAGAACTGGGGGCCTCCTCCCTTGAAGAGGACGGTGTACCTGAAGCCAACCTGCACAGACTCTGGGAAGTGATGGTCTTCTGGTCAAAGACAACACCGACTGAGAGGAAGGACATTTCTCCCTCTTGAGCTTTAGACGCCAAGGTTTGTGATGTTCCTGGGTGACAGATTTGCTAACAGTCCAGGTCCTTAAAGACTTCCAAGTCCTACCACAGGGGTAGGGTTGGTTTCATTGGCTTTGAGATGCATAGGCCAACTGTTTTTAGGCAGAAGTTCAATGACGTTTCAATGACATTCCTTCTAGCTTGGGGACAGTTTTACTCACATTTTCCTTGCTGCTACACCGTGAGTCACTGAATCATTACTGTCATTGAGGTGACCACCATGTCTACTCTACTTGCAAAATCCTGTATTGCACCTGGTTCACTTCTACTACCATGACCAATGTCCATATGCAAACCCTGCTGCTGGTCACCAAGCGAACCTTGTCTCTCACCTATCCTGTGCTTCCATTCTGAGCCAATGATTTCGCTTCAGATTTAGCCCCTTGGCCAGGAGATGATGTGTAACCACAAGGTTATACTGGGGCATAAGAACCTACTTGGCAACAAGTACCAAAAGGAGTTCAGTATCAAAAGGCACAAAATATTACACACACACACACAGCTCAGCCACAGAAGATGCTACGTAAGTTCATCTGCTGTTTGAACTAACCACCCTTTAATGACACAGCTGCCTCACAATGCTAACTAGGTCAGCTGTCAGAGCCTGTCTCTGACTACATGAAAGAGAAGGATCTGAATCCTTTCCTTTGAAAACACTAGAATAAAAGAAAAAACAAACTATACACAACTGTATCTTCTATATGCACAGCTTACTGACATAAACAGTTTCTGATGGCTTTTTTTCTCAATTAGAAAACATTTGGTTTCCATACCTCTTTTTCTTAAACCTCAACTTTGTTCCAAAATAAACAACTGAGGTACCTTTGATTGTATATGTGTGTGTATTATATGCATCTATAATATACATATAGTTTAAAAAGACAAAAGAGGGGCACCTGGGTGGCTCAGTTGGTTAAGCATCTGCCTTCGGCTCAGGTCATGATCCCAGGGTCCTGGGATGGAGCCCTGTGTCGGGCTCCCTGCTCAGCAGGCAGTCTGCTTCTCCCTCTACCCCTCCCCGCTGCTGGTGATCTCTCTCTCTCAAATAAATAAATAAAATCTTTAAAAAAAAAAAAAAAGAAAGATTGCGAAGTAGGTAAAGAAAACAGAATAAAAAGATAAAAATGGTAATACAGAACTAGAAGTGAGAGCAATATAAAAATGAATGGCATGGGGAGGCTGGATGGCTCAGTCAGATGGGCAGCCGACTCTTGGTTTCAGCTCAGGTCATTATCTTGGGTTTGTGGAACTGAGCCCCGCGTCCGGCTCCGTGCTAAGTGCAGCGTCTGCTGAAGATTCTCTTTCCCTTCCCCATGCCCTCTTCACCACTTGCCTGTGTGCATGCACTCTCCCTCTCTTTAAAATAAATAAAGATCTTTAAAAAAAAAATGAGTGGCATAAGGCCCTAACCATTCTTTCGAAATAGCTTAAAACTTTTCTGGTAATCAAGGTCAGAGGAAATACAGTGAGCTATATCCACAAAATAAAAACAAATCTGCTGCACAAAGGAGCCCAGGTAGTGAAAGCAGAGAGAAATGACTTCTTAGGGTCTCATAAAGAGGATGCTGCATAAAAGTCCCGGAAGACCAGCACAGAGCTTGGCTTATTCTTTTTTTTTTTTAAATTCTTTATTTAAATTCAATTTAGTTAACATATACTGTATTATTAGTTTCAGAGGTAGAATTTATTCATCAGTTGCATACAACACCCAGTGCTCACTCCATCATGTGCCCTCCTTAATGCCCATCACCCAGTTACCCCATCCCCCCCCCCCCCAGCAACCCTCAGTTTGTCCTCTATAGTTAAGAGTCTCTTACGGTTTGTCTCCCTCTCTGATTTCATTTATTTTATTTTTCCTTCCCTTCCCCTTTGTTCATCTGTTTTGTTAGGGTCCACATATGAGATCATATGGTATTTGTCTTTCTCTGACTTATTTCACTTAGCATAATACCCTCTAGCTCTATCCATGTTGTTGCAAATGGCAAGATTTCTTTCTTTTTAATGGCTGAGGAATATTCCATCACACACACACACACACACACACACACAACACACACCATCTTCTTTATCCATTCATTTGTCAATGGACATCTAGGCTCTTTTTGTTTGGCAATTAGCATTGTTTGGCTATTGTGGATGGATATTGCTGCTATAAATACTGGAGTGCATGTGCCCCTTTGAATTACTACATTTGTATCCTTTGGATAAATACCTAGTAGTGCAATTGCTGGGTCGTAGAGTAGCTCCATTTTTAACTTTCTGAAGAACCTCTGTTCTGTTTTTCCAAAGTGGCTTCACCAGATTGCATTCCCACCAACAGTGGTTTCCCTTTTTATGAATCCTTGCCAACATCTGTTGTTTCCTGAGTTGTTAATTTTAGCCATTCTGACCGGTGTGAGGTGGTATCTCATTGTGGTTTTGATTTGTACTTCCCTGATGCCTAGTGATGTTGAGCATTTTTTCATGTGTCTGTTGGCCATTGGTATGTCTTCTTTATAGAGGAGCATCCAATAAATTTTGTCAAATGAAATATTGGATAGTATCCTCAACAACATACTAGCAAAAAATCAAGCAACAATCTTCACAGAATGTGCAGGCCTAATGTCCTCTGATGTAGGTGGACACAGAATATGGTGACCCCACATATGTGAGCAAGCACAGCCAAGAACAGAGCCCCAGCTGACCCAAAGGTGAAACAGTCCAGCCAAGCCCAAATGGGATAAACTAAACCACAGACTCACAAACTTGATGTTTACTGTTCTATGTCACTGAGGTTTTGTAGGGGGTTGTTACTCAGCATTATTATATGCCAGCAATTAACTGATACCCCTATCCTCCTCATGAAGTGCTGAGAAATATTTTTCAACTGGTTGTGGAACTGCCATTCTCTTAAGGGAGGACAAAAGCAAGGGATCTAGAGCCTGACACTCACTCACTGTTCTGCCACTTAGTACTGATATGACTTCAAGCAAGTGCATTAGCTGCTCCTGCCTCCATTTCCTTAACAGTAAAATGGAGACAATAGTAGTGTACTATGCTGGAGATTAAATAATTCATGTAAGAAATTTACAATTGAGTATGGCACATAATGAGCTCCATAAATGTTAGATTAAAAAAGGCTGAACTTGGCAAAGATTGTGACTGAATAGGAGAACCCCACCGCTACACAGATGTGGGCTGAGAAATTTTTGGCAGGCAGGGCCCAAGATTCTGTTTTAATATAAAAATAGGACAAAGTTCCAAAATTCTTCTCCATAAATTATTCTAGGCCAAAATTATTTTGACTGTGTTTTAGGAGCCAAAGTCAACTTAAATACCCATCTCAGCTATAAGAAAATCTCATTAAAGCACCTTGAGAACACATGTCCTAGGGGAGATGAGAAGTGATTGCTTAATGGGTACAGGGTTTCTTTTTGGTGCTATGAAATGGTTCTGGAACAAGGCAGTAGTAATGGTCATACAACATTGTGAGTCTATTGAAGGCCACTGAATTATAGACTTTTTAATGGTTAAAATGGTGAATTTTATCTTAATAAACCAAAAAGAACATACATCCTTGAGCAATACTGCAATCAGTTACAACCTGCCAGTTACAAGTTGGAGGTACATTAAAAACAACAGGACACTCTGGCTTTAGATAGGTATTCTCCTCTGACAGAACAGATAACTGGGGGCGCCTGAGTGGCTCAGTCGTTAAGCGTCTGCCTTCGGCTCTGGTCATGATCCCAGGGTCCTGGGATCGAGCCCCGCATCAGGCTCCCTGCTCGGCGGGGAGTCTGCTTCTCCCTCTCCCACTCCCCCTGCTTGTGTTCCCTCTCTCGCTGTGTCTCTCTCTGTCAAATAAATAAATAAAATCTTTAAAAAAAAAAAAAGAACAGATAACTGGCTTAATTGTCTATTAAGGCCATTCCTAGCCCATAATAATGAAACCCCATTAGCTATATAAAATAGCTAGCTCAGATTTTTATTGATGCTTTTATGTGCTAAGCACTCTTTAACTGCTTTGTAAACAGTTTTTCTCAGGAGGGGTACGAGTGTCATTTTAAGTGGGACAATTCTTCCTTCTACTATACTTAGTATCTCTGGATAACCCCACCCACCCTTGTCCAACCATCGCTGTGAGTCCTCACAAACATATGAAGTAGAGATTATATTACTAATGAGGAAACTGAGGGTAGAAGAGATTGAGTAAACTAAGGCCACAAAGGTATTGGATGGTAGTGCTGGAGTTCAACCTAGGCAGCCTGACCAAGGCCTGGGCTTGCCTATCTCTTCTCTACAGTATGAAAGGGTACTGTATCTAATACATTCATTATGTAGTATCAAGCTATTTTCAAGCAAAAGTATTAGCTGATAACCTCAGGGACTAGAGAGCAAAGGCCAGGGAAAGATCAATAAAAGCCAAAAATTTCTTTTTATGTTTATAAGATTCCTCCACAAGCTAATTATGAACATAATCATGATTAAAAAGAAATGGCCACAGCTACATCTCATCTGCTCCTGTGTGGACAACCACCTAAAAACTCAGATGAGCAACTTATCGTGATAGGAAATGGGTCTACAATTTATATGGGAAGTCTAACAACCCAACAGGTCTGAAATTTGGGGACTAAATAATGGCTATTTTAAGAAACAGACTGACTACAATCTTAAGAACCACCACCTAAAAGCAGACCCAGAGCCTCAGTGAAGGTAAAAAAAAAAAAAAAAAAAGTGCATCAGAAGGCCAGTCCCAGTCAGAGCTGTGGCTCCCTAGCAGCCCCCCTCCCTGGGTGCCTGATTAACTGCGAATTTCCTGATCAAGTGTACAAAGATGCCTTGATAAACTGCACAAATACAGGACCCAGTCAGACCAGCAGTTTATAAAGCTGGACAAGCCTCTGCCAGAGAGAAAGAAACCTCACTCATCAGATGCCCACTTTCAGTGGCAGTCTGAAAATCTGCTCTCCTCACTTAATGGGGTGGCCATAGGCATTCTTATATGGGTTTAGTAAAACTGAATTTTACTGAGGCAGTAGAAAGTTTATAAAAATATTTTATTTTATTAAGCCCTCCAGGCAGCTTATTCAAATTAGCGTTCTATGAGTCACCGTGCAGAGTTTTATTTTTGCTCATTTTCTCCTCTCCCAATTAGGAAAATCTCATTCAACCAGGCAACTGACCAGAAGAAAGTCTGGTTCCTTCTAATTCCTCTCATCCTTCAAATCTCCCCAGTCCCATCCCAAGTGAAAACAGGTTATAACAGGAATGCTATAACTATTATAATAGAAATGTAGTAACAGTTAACCTTTACAAACTGACCCTTTTCTGCCGGGTGTACTTAAATCTCAATAAATGTTATTTCCTGATGAAGGTCCCACCTAAGCAAATTTTCTTCTATTTAATATGGTACCCCAGCTACTGATCCAGACTTCTGGAACAAATTCTTCCTTTTTTTCGTTTTTAACTTAAGTGTAGTTGACATGCAATGTTGTATTAGTTTCAGGTATACAAGACAGTGAATCAACAATCCTGTATGTTAGACAATGCTTTACCAGAGTAAGTGTAAATCCTTCCTTCCTTAAATTAACATCCCTTTGTTACATCTGTACAGAAGACCTCAGTTTTAAAAAAGAAACACGCTATGATTCCCTTACATCTATAATTCCATTTCCCTACCAATTCAATCTGGCCTTGCCACTCATTAGTATTACTCCAATAGCCAGTTACATGTAACTGTAATCCATCTTAGTTAACGGAGCTCAAGATCAATAGACTCAGACAAGATGGTCTAAGTGATTTTACAGATCTAATATGCCTAAAGCTCCATGTGTTATTCTCACACTTCCTTAACAGTAAGATGAAGACAGTAGTAGGAATAGTAGTAACAGTGGGAGGCAATACTTACAGAGCCCCTATTATCCACCAGGCAGTTTTAAGTACTTTACAAGTATTAATCTAATCCCAAGAAATGGGAGCTATTATCACGCAAATTTTCCAAATAAGAAACTAAAGCACAAAGAAGTTAGCTAACTTGCCCCGGATGAGAACTAGTATGGGACTCAGCTTACATCTGAACCTAGTCGGTCTGACCCCAAGACTCACACTATGAACCACTAATGCTATACTGCCTCTCGATATAAACGAGGATTAACGCGAAATTTAGTCACCAGAAAACAGGTTTAGTTAATGAAACAAACTGAACTATAAATAAATGAAAACCCAGATTCACAGCCCTTTTCTTAAATGGCAACATGTAGAGGTTCTAAAACTGCAAAAACACTGCCACTTTAATATGTCATAGAGAAATTTAAATAGGCATTATTAAGAAAAAAATCCTTTGTTCAGCCAACAATGCTCCTGATCATGCCACATGCTACCACAGAGAAGTTTCAGAGAGGATTACCTTGTTTTCTTCTAAGTTCCTTTTCAACTTTTCTTCCAGGTCCCTGGTCTCTTCTGAGCCCTCGAGTTTTCTCTGCTCGTAATTTTCGCATGCCTCCTTAAGCTGCTCTTGTAAAACCTGGTACTCCTTCTCAATCTGTAAAATATCTCCCTAAAGGTAAATTATAAAATTATCTATTAAAAATAGTTTAAAATGCCTATTTCTGGTCTCGTTCTGAACAGCCTCTTAAAATAAACAGAGGAGAATAAAAGGCAGATGAAAATTTACAAGGGAAACGTCATGATAATTCATTCTGACTCACCTGTTGTGCCTCAAAAGGATCATATGGCTCAGTATTGACTTCTTGATGTCTTATATTCCAAGACACCTTTGGGGCAAAACAAACACTTAAATTTATCTCAATTGCTCTAGTAAAATAAATCCATCATGTAATGACATTCTTAAGGCATGCCCACCAATTTTTTCAAGGTTTTTTTTTTACAATTTTAATAATGTTGTATGCTTTCTACAAATACTTGTATTAGGAAAGAGCTATCATATAGAATTAGTAAAAATAAAAATGACTGGTTCGTTATTCTTAAGTTTTTTTTTTTTTAAGATTTTATTTGAGAGAGAGACAGTGAGAGAGAGTGCGAGAGAGAGTGAGAGAGAGAGCAAGAGAGAGAGCACAAGTGAGAGAGCACGAGCAGGGGGAGGAGCACGGGGAGAAGGAGGCTCCCTGCTGAGCAGGGAGCCCAACGCGGGGCTCCATCCCAGGACTCTGGGATCATGACCTGAGCAGAAGGCAGACGCTTAACCAACTGAGCCACCCAGGTGCCCCTTAAAATGTTCTTTCAAAGCTTTCTTAGAAGACAGAAAATATAATGAGGAGGGGGATAATCCAACAAGGAGTTAATGAATTCAAATCCTATAGAGTGAACTATGGGAGAACATCAATTTATTCTATGCTTGTTAGGAACTTTTATTCGCATCTCTCATTTCTCTCCACCTGTTATTTTGTTTTGTTTTTAACTCTCCCATTCCTCCCCTATTTTGGTAGGAGAAACTGGTCACACATATAGCCCAGACTCTGCTTTTTTGGGCTGCCTGTGCAAAAAGCACTTTTCCCTTCATTCTCCATACAGTAAGTCTTGTGGGGCAAGCACCCCAAGATGGGAGGCTTCCTGGGTCCAGCACTTCTATAACTGGGTGGGTGAGCTGGTGCTTCAATGTTGGCCTTCAATGCTAGGACATCCAAGTACTACAGAAACAAACCACATCATCCTTATGGCACCATTATTAATTAATTATTAAGGTGATGTTTTGGCTCCATCAGCTGATTCCTCTATCTTATTTCTCAACTGGTACAAAACTTGGCTAGGGAAGAAGTGTATTATTTACTAGACCCAAAAATTCTTTCTGGATTACCTATCATGCCCTACAAAAGAGTTCATATTTTTATTTTTTTATTATTTTATTTTTTTTTTTTTTAAGATTTTATTTATTTATTTGAGACAGAGAGAATGAGAGACAGAGATCATGAGAGGGAGGAGGGTCAGAGGGAGAAGCAGACTCCCCGCCGAGCAGGGAGCCTGATGCGGGACTCGATCCTGGGACTCCAGGATCATGACCTGAGCCGAAGGCAGTCGCTTAACCAACTGAGCCACCCAGGCGCCCAAAGGGTTCATATTTTTAAAAACATTTCCAGGCAAAAGATTTCATAACCATTATAAAGTCAATTATTTAAAATAATTTTAGTAAATATAATGGCAATGAGAGATGAGAAGGAAAATTTCACTTCAGTATTAAGATGACTTTTTTCTATTTAAGTCTTACCTGTATGGCAACCACTTGTGTATGTGGAATATTTGTTATTTCATCGGTATTTCCTGGATTTACTTCCCACTTGCTGGCAGAATTTCCACAGTGACCATCATGTCTGTTCGACTCACTAAGGGCTGTATCAGCACCGTCTGTGCTGCACTGAGTCTTTACTGATACTTCCAGAGAGTCCTGAAGGATCTGTGTTTTCGGGACAGTCTGGTTACCAGGGGCATTCTCAGCATTCAAACGATGACCCTCAAAATACACAGCAGCACTTGCACCGGGTCCGTCACTGGCTGTAACGGATGGTACCACCGGCACTGATCTTTGCAGCTGATACTCAGAAGAAACGCTGGCCAGAGATGTATAAATGTTAGTGTCCTGGGGCAAACTCGGTAACACATTTATATATGTTGCTGGTGTCTGGGTAATGTCAAACCCCTGAAAGGGGAGGTATGTACAGTATCCTGTGACCAAATGGGGTTGAGTCCAGGAGGTTGGTTTCACATCCTCAGAAGCTGGTTTGGGAGAATTAGAGGACACTCCCCTGTGACCTGTATCCTCGGATACTGGTTTGGGAGGATCAGAAGAGACCTCTTTGGGTTTCTCATTCTCAGAAACTGATCTAGAAGAATTATCAGACACTGGTTTTGGCTTCACAGACTCACAGGTTGGTTTGGGAGAATTCACAGCTATAGGTTTGGGCTTCACATCCTCAGAAGCTGCTGCTGAAGATAAATCAGACACTGGTTTGGATTTTACATCTGGTTTAAATTCCCTAGCGGATGGATTCAGTGGTAGTTTAACTCGTAAATACTCCCCTGTTTTTGAAATTTCTTCCACTTTTGTCTTAATGTTTTTCTTCTTTCTCTTCTTCTTGAGCCGCAATGCAACTTTCTTCAATGCAATACAGTTGTCAATCACAACAAAACGAGGACATCCCAGGAGAAAAGATTTCAAACCTCCAGCTTTTTCTAGTATCTGTCGAGTTTCTTCTGGGAAGAATTCATATTCTTCAGAGAACATTTTATTACTCATGTCCAACGGACCATGCTCCTCCAACAACTGAGAGAAATAACTTGGAAAAAAAATTATGTTTACATGTGATAAGGAAGTACTTATACATGTTCATTTGAAAAAAATATATTCCCCCAAATTCTCCCAAAGCAAAATACTATTTCAATTCCAACTGATCTCAACAGCTCCCCAACACATGATATTCATATTAAATCTGACAAAAGCTAACTGCAATGAATGATACTCTAAAAGCAAAATTTTGTTTACCCCTTGGAAAATAATCGTTAAAATTTTTTTTTTAAAAGACAGAAAGGGATTAAAAAGTTATTTTATAAATTTCAATTACATAATTACATAATCTATTTTAAAAGTAATGAAAAGAAAATTTACTATACAAGAATATCAGTAACAAGAATGTCAAATGAGAAGACATCAAATTTCACTAAAATCCTATGGAATTTGCCTCTAGTAATCTTAACATTTTTCTGTTTAAGAATAGGCAATGATTTAGAGGTACTGAAATTAATCCCGTCTGATCAATAAACCAATACATTACAGGATCAGACACAGAGTGATAGGGCGATCCCTTAATCTACTTCCAATTCTGGACTGGGGCTCCCTCCAGTTCTGGGGCTATTTTTTTTCCCATTCTTGTGTCAGCCTCAAAGAGCCTTACTCTTCTATTTGAATTTGGTATACAGTCTGTAACAGTGGCATTAACTAGCAAGAAAGACACGTAACACACACTACCAAAAAGATTTGCTTTTTCAAGAGCAAAAATCTCCAAACGGACTTTCTTAGTAAATTAACACTAACCAGAAAGACAATTTATTTAGGGGAAGGTAAAAATAACACTTCTTTGAAGCAAAAGAAACCTCTTTATGTACAGATGCTGCTAGAGATAAAGGCATACGACTATTTTTGCAAATGATTATCCTCTATTCAAAGTAACTGATACTCTGAAGGCTGAAGACGAAATGCCACTACTTTTCATCAGCAATGCTGCTCTAAATACTTAGTGTTTTTTGATGACTACTTTCCTCTTAGAATAATCTCTACAACTGAAACTCCCCAATACATATTGTTTTTGCAAGGTGACAGGTTAGATTTGTTTTCACTTTAAGAGTCCCATCAAACTTCATTTTTATTTTTTTAAGATTTTATTTATTTATTTTAAAAAGAGAGAGAGAGCGCACGCACATGCAAGAGTGCACTCGAGGGGAGAGGCAGAGGGAGAGGGAGAGAAATCCTCAAGGAGACTCTCCGAGGATACGGGGCTCAATCTCAGGACTCTGAGATCATGACCCAAGCCGAAATCAAGAGTTGGCTGCTTAACCAACTGAGCCACGCAGGTGCCCCTCAAACTTCATTTTTAATGAGAAATCTCTAAAAGCAGAAGGGTTTGAAGGAGAGTAAGGTAAAAAAAAAAATCACTGTAGTCTCAGAAACAGTAACTCTTGTTGAGGATTTTGGCTGATTGATGTAACTTCGGCTCTACCATCTCTCTGAAGAGAGATACCCTTCCATTTGGTGTTTCGCTGCCATTAAGCAACAGCAGAATAATTCATGAATGGTGTATGTGTATTTACTTTTTGCTCTCCATGATGAATATTAAAGAGAATCACTGAAAAACAAAGCTTTCCCACCTGGATTAAAACACTTAAATCCAAAATGGGATAACTAAAAAACAGAGTCCACATTCAAGGAAATCACAGTTTATAAATTTTAAAACCTATGTTTTACACATCTATCTACATTTTAAAAGCCTGAAAGGATATACACCAAAAATTAACTGTGGTTAAATCTGGGTGATAGAATTATTCATAATTTTTATTTTTCCTTTATTTAAAAAAATTCCATAGTAATTTATATTATTAATTTTACAATCAGAAAAAAATTTTTTCAAAGAATTAGAGCCTCCACATTTTTTCCACTGACTAAGTAGCAATGAATTTTTCAAACACTGAAGCAGAACAAAATTTAACACGGGTCCCTAGCCCAAAGGGACCAAACCTTTATAACCATATTGTGAGTAAAATTTTTATAGTCACTATTATTTGAAATGCAACACAAAATGAACTTTAACTCTATTTATACATCTTTTCTAGCCTTGAAAAATCATCTCTGTAAGATAAACAGTGGATCCAAAATAGCATAAATATGAATTCTTAATAATCCAGTGTTTTACAGGGGTTAGAATCCATCCATCAATGCACACTCAACAGTGGTATTGATGTGGCTATTTAGCAGACATGAATGAAAGAGGTCAAAGCTCTAATGAAAGATGCTAGATAAGAACTGAAATGGTGAGGCTGACTCAGCTTCTGTCAAGTTACACAAGATGCATCTCCCCTCTCATCATCGCCTCCTCTCGTTCAAAGTCTCAGACTCTGCACTTCAGGACCAGAGGCAAAAACAAGGCACCCTGCACATGACAGGAGTTTAAAAAAAAAAAAAAAAAAGGCTACTTATGTCAGAGATATTAACAGTTCTTATGTTATGTATGTATGTACATATATCTTCATAATTGGATGATGACTGTTAGTGTCTGAAATGGTCATGGCTGGCCATCCCCACCCCAGTCTTGTAGCTGTGGTCCTTTGAAAAAGTCACTGTTTTGTACAAGTTCATGATTCTTATTTCAGAGTAATTTTATTTGCAATACACTGTGACCCGACCTATGATCAATTTAGCTCTCCTCCTACCTGCAAGCTGCATGAAAGCTGCAATCTTCCACAGGCCTTAACCGCAAGTGGTTAATAAATGCTGGCTGACTGACTAACACCACTAATGAGGTGTTAGGAAAAGCTAAATGCAGACTACTACCCACTGAAATTTAATTTGCTTCAAATATCTAAAATCATAAAATACTAGAACTAGAAGGGCATTAGGTCAATTAAACTCCAGTCTAATCACCTACTTCATGGTGAAATACTTAAGATAAAGTTAATAGCAGTTATCCCAATATTCTTGATTCCTTGTCTAGTAATTTTTCTACTCTACACTCTTGTCATAAAGAAAATTGAGTGGTTTCATTTTTCTTTCTTTTATCCACTGGCCACTAAAATAAATCTTTTTTTTTCTTTTCAAAGTTTTTGTTTATTTATTCATTTAAGTAATTTCTACACGCAGTATGGGGCTTGAACTCACAACCCCGAGATCAAGAGTCACACGCTCCTCTGATTGAACCAGCCAGGAGCCCCCAAAAGAAATCATTCTTAAGGCCATCATCACATGTCTACTTTTGAAAATTCAAAGAAACAACTGTTTCTGAGGTGAAACTTCCTGCAACTTCATGACTTTAAGTTCTATCTCAAAATACAACTCAGCCTATTTTTTTTCCTCATGAAGTTGTTTAATTTCCTCCCACTTATAATAGTAATAAATTCTTTAAGAAGCAAGGTCCTCAAAACAACACAGTTCAGCTTCAGTTTTGGATGCCTGAAGCAAAGCCTACCATATTTTATGAAATACTAGTGTAGTTTTATAGCTGTTTCCATATGGTCATCCAGGAAAGTTCTCTGGAAATATGATTTGCTCAGCATTTCAACTCTAAAGAAAAACCATGAAGAGGGACCTATGAGCATAACTAGACTGAATAGGAATAATGCAACTGGGGAAAACAGAAGGAATGACTAAATTATGGATGTGTGACAGGTTTTCTGCGAGAATAGTTAGCTTCTAAATTAATTTTTTACTGCAGGTCTTAGCCCTCAATTTCTCTTCTTAAGGAAGGTAGCAATACCTTAATAATACCAAGCTCAAAACGGTTAACTGCTTCCTAGATTTTCCTGAACTCTTTACTCCATTATTTTATCCACCCCACTCAGACTTATTAACTTGTCACTGGATTTATGAGATGCTAAACATCTGCATCCATCAACAAAGGAACAGTAAGATCAAATAATCATCAAATAATCAATAACTACTCTTTGTCAAATGTGTAACTCCACCCTTATCCATGAGAGAGACATTCCAAGACTGCTAGGGATGCCTGGAACCACAGATAGTACAGAACTCTATATATACTGTTTTGTTCCTATGCATACATACCTATGATAAAGTTTAAGTTATAAATTAGGTGCAATAAGAAATTAATAGCAGTAACTAATAATAAAATAGAACAGTTACAATATACTGTAATGAAAGTTATGTGAATGTGGTCTCTCCCTCAAAATATCTTATTGCACTGCACTTGCTCTTCTTGTGATGATGGGAGATGATAAAATGCCTACACGATGAGATGAAGTGAGGTGAGAGACGTAGGCACTGTGAGGTAATGTTAGGCTACTAATGACCTTTTGACAATATGTCAGAAGGAGGACCATCGGCTTCTAGACCACGATTGACGCAGGTAAGTGAAACCTGGGAAAGCAAAACTAAGGATAAAGGAAGAGTACTGTATGCCTTGGAATTCATGATAAAAGATTATGGCTGGGCGGGGGGCGCCTGGATGGCTCAGTCCGTTAGGTGTCCAACTCTTGGTTTCAGCTCAGGTCATGACCTCACGGGTCATGAGATTGAACCCAGCGTCCGGTTCCATGCTCAGCTTGAAGATTCTCTCCCTCAGCCCCTCCCCCTACCCATGCACATGTGTGTGTATGTCTCTTTCTCTCTCTCTCAAATAAATATATCTTTTTAAAAAAAAGATTATGGCTGGAAACTTTATAGGTCCTGTCAGCATACACCAGGTCAGTTTTAGAAATAGAAAATATCGGGCGCCTGGGTGGCTCAGTTGGTTAAGCGACTGCCTTCGGCTTAGGTCATGATCCCGGAGTCCTGGGATCGAGTCCCACGTCGGGCTCCCTGCTCAGTAGGGAGTCTGCCTCTCTCTCTGACCCTCCCCCCTCTTATGCTCTCTATCTCATTCTCTCTCTCAAATAAATAAATAAAATCTTAAAAAAAAAAAAAAGAAATAGAAAATATCTGTATTAAGCAGCTCAAACTGACAAAACCACTAATAATCATAAATCATTAGGATTCTAAATTTAATAGTTAAAAACACTCAGTTAACTCTGTGTTAATACCTGACAAAAGCTGTAAAAATACTTTTCTTCCCCAGGTTTGTGAGCCAATGAATGATTCCTTTAATAAGCACAATCGACACAAACAACTTGCGATCTTTAACTGGCAGCATCAGTATAAAATAATACTTGCAGGCGTGTTAAACTACTTACTCATACAGAGTTGAACACTTTTGTTTTGGGTTAATGTCCCACAGCTTCTTATTACGGACAACATATTCACTACCGTGCTGCTCATAGATAGCTTCAAATTCTTCTACATCTTGCCGAAGGTGGTCAGGTACCACAAATGGGCCTGCAGAATTTGAATTGCGTCTGCTGATAAAAAACAATTTTGTGAATCATACACTTGTGAGGTGACCCAGATAATATTTAAATTGAAATAAATGTAAAGACAGTAACATATTACTCAGCTTTACAATGCAAAAAAACACTACCAGAGAATTAAATGTAGAAAAGTTACCCTTCCACAATTATACATCTTCGCCTGACCACTGAGTAAGCACTTTTAATTAAGTACCTACCCTTGCTCCCAAGAGCAAATTTTTTGAAACTCCTGGTTTTAAAAGTATCAATGTTACATTAATTGTAACTTGTTAAAGAGAAAAATGAAGGATTTTATTATAAAAAGATTTTTTTTTTCTAAAATATAAGATTCTAGCATTTGTAAAAAGATGTGGTAGTTTCAGTGTGAGTTCTAAAACCAGATTCCTGGGTTATATTCCTTGGCTCTGCTATTTACAAGCTTCAGGTTCTTGGGCACATCACTCAACTATACTGTGCATGAGTAGCCTCCTTATCTGTAAAATGGACATAATAACGGTACTTACCTCTTAGAATGGAAGACTGGATTCAATGAGTTTATAGATGTAAAGCTAATGGAGTAGCACGTGGTACCATAAGTGTTAGCTAAGTATAGGCTATTACTATTTTAACTTAAAATAATTCTTCCACTTAAAGAATCCATGAAAATGACTGTGGGAAAGCAGCTGTTATGAAAACTCCTTTAAGAAATGTGAAAAAAAAAATTGTAGGCTTCTAGTCCATCAAGGAATATGACATAAAAAGGTCACTGCTACTCACTACTTTTACTTCTTCTTATGTCTGTTTCCTGAAAACTCAGTTTCAACAACCAGACACAACTGAAAATTGCTCACATCTAAGGTTAAACCGCAACATCAGGGGCGCCTGGGTGGCTCAGATGGTTAAGCATCTGCCTTCGGCTCAGGTCATGATCCCAGGGTCCTGGGATTGAGCCCTGCGTCAGGCTCCCTGCTCAGCAGAGTCTGCTTCTCCCTCTCCCTCTGCCTCTCCCCCTGCTTGTGCTCTCTCTCTCAAATGAATAAATAAAATCTTAAAAAAAACAAAAACAAAAACAAACACAACATCATATACAGCTTCCGAAACGTCTTCCTCAATCCTACTATAGCAAACATTCTAGTGATTATCATAGGTCATTCTTTTCACTGAACATTTTAAGGACTATTTTCTAGGATTTTCCCAAGTATCTTGCACATAGTAAGCTCCCAAACTGATCTAATAAATGTCATTAGCCCAGTGATCTTAACGTAGTTTGTATGAATTCTTAATGCAGACAAGCCATGCTATAAATTCAACCAAGATGGATCACACCAGCTTGTCATAACAGATGCACATCTTTAGACAGTGAAGTTAGGGAAATAAAACACAAGTTTAATTTACGTTAAATTAACACCACTTGCTGAGTTAATACACTTGAGTTAAAAGGAAGCAAAAAGTTTTAATTGTACTTACTTATGGTCTTCACCTGAAGTGACAGTCTCATTATTTGTTGTTACTGAAGCTGTTCCAGACCCCACTAACATAGGCTATTTAAAAGACAGAAAAATGAAAATGATTTTCCACCTTAAGATTCCATGAAAAAATTAGCATTAAAACTGATGAACGCTTATATAAATACGCATGCAAACTGCCAATATATGACTCATCTAAATTTTTCTTGTGTATAGGAACACATAGTAATAAAAGTTCAACAGCCATAAATATGCCCAAATTGACATTTAGGTAGCTTTCAATGCTCCAAAAAAATTTTAAATGTCAAAGATAAAAAGACAAATTTTAGTGGAACTTACAAACAGCTGCTCTCATGCTCCTCCTCCTCTAATATTTGTTCCCTGTCTCAACTCCTGCCCTCCTGAGCCCCCACATATATGACAGCCAAGGAGAACCCACCGTAAGATAAACAGGACCCTATTTATCTCATTGGATCGGAGCAAATTTTAGATTAAATCTTAAAAAAAAAAAGAAGTCTTTCTCTACAAAATGCTTCAAAATATCCCCCCAAATTGGTTAATTCTAATTTATATATTCAATTACTTTATACAAGAATTGATACAGAAAAATGTACCTTTGAATCTTTTGGCTTCTTTTTCTTGCCTTTATTTTTCATCTTAGCAGAATTAAACTGGAAAAATGGAGGGGAAAAAACAATGAAAACTCAAATAACAGAATTACGAAGCTCAAAATAAAAATATCATACTTGTTTTAGCCACAAGTTGAATATATGTAACAAAAATAACAAAAATGCTCAACAAATGTAACATTTAGTATGTTAGCCCTAGTGTTATGATTTATAACAGAAAATAAGAGAAAGCTCAATTTTGACTATGTTATAACTAAAATTGCTCCAACATTTTAAACTCATTTGTAAGAAGGTTTATGTTATTTCAAGCAATTAATCAGTCTTTTAGAGTAATTCCAGTTATATGCTACCAGCGTTCTAATGACATTCCTTTTACTAAGCTAAACTAGACACTCTACACCTGGCCAAACTCTGGGGTCACAGTGGACTTAAAAGACATTTAACTTCCCATGGGTGTGTTATCTGTGTTTCCGTATTTAGCTGGGCAGTATTTAACAGCAGAGTAAGACAAAATTTCAAGTACAGATGACCTGATCCTAAAAATTAGTAAATAAGCATCTTTCTGTCTGAGAACTGCCACAACCTACTAAGAAAAACTCTGGGATTATTTTAACCTAAACTCAGTTTGGAGCCCATTCAAAACAAAGTCTCTCTATTTTCCTTACAGAGCAAAACATTAAAATTTCAATCATTACAGATAACTTTTCATTTTTATGCCAGGAGATGACTCAACAACTCCTTCCCTATTTCTGAGATTAACATTTATTAGTTGCAAAACTTGATGGACACTGCCTAATTTAAGCCTCCAAGTTTGCTGTCACTCTAATTCTAAGAGGAAGATTGGTATTAACTGTCTAATAAATCAGCATAAATCAGCCAGAATTCCTCCAGACTTGGTTCTAGAATGCCACTGTGATGTAAATAAACACTGGCCTGGGTACTCCTCTCTTCCTTTGGCTAACACAGATTAGCACACTACAGTTAAAGTGATCAAGTAACTTACCGGCACATCGCCACTGTCTTGTTTCCTTAATACAGTACAGCGGCTGTCTGTAGGAAAATACCAACGATTTGTGAGAAAATGAAAATTTTGCACTGCCAAACAACACATTAAGCCTTAAAGAGAACCACCCCAGATACTACTATCATCCACTATGTTCTACTCCTTATTTAACTTTGACACAAATTATTTTAAGAAACCAAGAGCAAAAAGGCCAAATAAATGGAAACCAATCACAAAGAACCACAAAATGTGAATCCAATTCAGCATGATTTGAGTGTTTTCTGGGGGTCAAACTCTATGCTAGGTGCCAGGAATACAGAAATGCAGAGAATAGTCCCTGCCACAGATAAGCTGTGTTCTAAACTTGTATTGTGCAAAATACACTAACAGGTAAATACTTGTAACCCAGTGTGCTAAGTGCCTCAACAAAGACAATGGAAACAAAACTGATGGAATAATAAAGTTTTCAAGGATAAAGGCCCAAGGAGAGGTCAGGGAGGACTTGGAGGTGGGGAGGCAATATTAAAGTGAGACTTGAAATAAACAAGCAAAGGAGTAAGACATGGTCGGAGGAAATGTCTGAGCAAAGACACAAGGCAGGAAAGCACAAGGAAGGTTTGCGCACTTTCAAGAAATGAGATGTATATACAGAGGGCAGATGGGGAGAGTGATGATAAACCCAGACAGATGATGTGAATTTAATATGTAGGCAAAATGAAGTGTTTAACAAAATCGTTACAGAATCAGATGTCCTAGAAGAGTCACTAGTGGCAATGTAAGAGGAAGATCTGGATGGGAAGGTCTAGAGGCACAGAGACCAGTTTGGAGGCTACCAGGATGGTCTAATCACGGAGAGATTACTAAGGCTCTGACGTAGGGAAGTGGAGATGGACAGGAAAGGACAGATCAAAGATAAAGCTTACTGGACCAGTGACAAACTAAACATGGGGTAATAGGAAAAAGGAAGAACTGAGACTAATTTCAGGGTTTCCTGCTTAGATACAAGATATACAACAATGTTACTAAGAATGATTTAGGAAAAACAGATCTCTAGGGATATAATAAGTGGGTTCAGCCACACTGCTCTTAAGGGGTCTGTTAGCTGTCTACAAAGAAATACAGGAAAAGAGTGTACAGAGTTCAGGAGAGAGGCTGGAACTCCAAATTATCATATGCTACTAGCATATGATATTTGAATTGGTGACATTATTGAATACTTTTATTTACGAGACTGGTGGATTCTGAAAAGTTTTAAGAAATATGATCATCCCTTTAAATGAAAAGAGATAAAACTGAAAATATCTGGGATAAGAGTGAGAAGCAGAGCTATTAGAGGGGAAACTCTGTTGGGATGGCTGGTCATTTGGCTGGTGGCTTCAGACTATGACTAAAAGCAGAGGAACAGTCAGCCAGATGGACTGCATGGTTGGGGTACAAAAAAATGCACACTAAGAGGGTGTCCTTTTTAGTTATTTTGTTGTGTGATCCAAGCATCAGGTTTTATAAGCTCAGTTGCCGGATAGCATTGTATTACCAGCAGCAGCAAACCGATGGCAATAAGTTCAGGCTATCAAGTAGCATGTTGCCTCCAGTCACGAAGCTGTGTCTTGGAAAAATAAAGCCACCTTAGATTTGAAAGTGCTCCTTCCTAAGAACCACAACAAAAGCAGGCTTCTTAGTTCCTTTTACATATGAACTTTGTAATGTGTGATACTTTTGTACAAGGCCAGACCTTTTAATGTGCCCTTTAAAAAAAAGCATGAAATTTAAAAGTCTAACTCCTGACAGTCCGTAAAGCAGGTGCTGAGGAATGCTGAGGGCAAGGGGGGGAGGGGTATCATAAGACACACACTAAGTACCAAAGAGAAGAAGTTAAAATCAGTTTAGAATCTAAGAATGTTAGAATTCTGAAGCAAAATGGGACCACACAGACCATTGGCCCCAAATCCTGTAACTTCAATGATGAAGAAACTAAGATCCAAGAGAAGCTAAGGAATTAACTGCTAGTCACCCTCTTCTGCCAAACTGGGACTCCATGCTGCTACCCAAACAGGTGACCCAACTCCTCTCAACCCCATATCTCTAAGTCTGAGGTCCACCAATCCGACTACATCCATGTTCACAGCTCAGACTCTAGCCCTGCACCAAGGCTCCATCTTCCCCAGGAAGAACCCAAGTGCTTGATCCTCCATTTGAACCGCCAGCACTCTTTCTGGTCCTCTCTTACTGAGCTTATGTCCATATTAGTTATTTGTATGTTCATCTTATTCCCTTTTCCACAATATAAGGTCCTTGAGGGCAGGGACTAGCGTAAGCATTTCTGAGTTCCTGGCTAACACCCAGCTCGGGCAGGGGCCTTAAAGCAGTAGTAAAAACTAATGAACTGAATTAGGGCAGAAGCTGGGCCACAGCCTACTTTTCCCGATTCCCCAGTCTAAGTTTTCCCACCCCAATCTAAGTTTTCCCACTACAACAGCTGTGCTATTTCTAGATTCTGCAAATATCACCTCCTCTGCAGGGCGATGTTTTCTTGAAGGTTACAATTTAAACCATTTACTGATAAATTCTGTCCATTTAATATGCAACCTTTGCCATGATACTGTCAATGTATCTAAGATGAGGACAGTATGGTGTGCAATTAGTGTAACACACCCATCTGAGCACCCCTACAACACTTAGCTCAACAGAGTAAAAACATTTTATGACATCAAAACGAAACAAAAAGCACTCTTCTTAATCACTTACTTGCCCAAATAAGCAGGTGTACCATAATAATTCTCACTATTTTGCCAAGTATTAAATAAGCTAGGTTCTTCACAGATTTGTTTTCCCCCCTCAGCCCAGATATAATATAAATTGAAACTCAGCTCACACACCCATTATGTCAAAGAACTCATCTAGAGCATTATGCAGTGCGGGGAACTTGTCTCTGTGCTCTTCTAGCAGCCATATTAAACACCGCGCTTCCTTCAGTGATGTTGGCTCACAGAAGTAATCAAGTTGCTTTCCTTCTATAGAGGCTAGTTTATGACCATATTTCTCATTCCAGAGAAAAGTCATGATGCTAAAATCAAGCTCCTTAAGAGACGCTCCATAACGAGAAAAAAAAGGTCCTGTGGCATCTAAACCTATAAAAAAAACAAAACCCAAATCAGAAAAAGGGAAAATCATATACCATAAAATCACATTCAATTTTACATCTCTGAAAGCAGTTCGGTTATAGTTTGCCGACATTTTCAGTGAAAACACATATCTGATTACAAACTTGTTTTGAGCTATTTTGCATTTTAGGAATACCACTTAATGATATGCTAATTACAATAGTTCTTATCTATTAGTTGAATAAGGTGGGCCAAAGGCTTCTTACATAATAGCTCATATATGATAAGCTTCTATGGTCATTTTTATTAGACTTTGGCAATGAAAACAAGGCATTAAATTCCTGTAAAAATATAACAACTCTTCTACTAATTCAAAAAGATTTTCATTCTAATCAGTACAAACCAGCAAGATTTTAGTGCTTTTCTACATATATTCCATAGTAACAAGAATATGCAAATGCTTCCCAAGA
Organism: Mirounga leonina; assembly: GCF_011800145.1. Classification (NCBI taxonomy): domain Eukaryota; kingdom Metazoa; phylum Chordata; class Mammalia; order Carnivora; family Phocidae; genus Mirounga; species Mirounga leonina. Next base: position 139,536 of record NW_023270783.1, on the reverse strand, counting down.
GCCTTTACAACAGGAAAGGGGTAAACAAACCCCCCAACACCTCCATTAATGACTCCTTTCCCTCAGGATGGTCACTATTCCCACTTTTATTCCACCTTCTAAAAAATCAGAAAAAGAAATGGCTGCAACTTCACAGCACTGTTCTGAAGGGATGGTGAGCCCCTACCCTTACTAACACAGCTACCAAAGGCAAAGACTAGTTCTGGTCCATCTTCCCACCCACATCCAATACAGCACAATCGCCTCTTATGTCAGCCATAGTTTCTCAGTCAGCACATGAAGCAGACTGCTGAGTCAAAATTACCCTGGATGGCTGTTTCCTCCAGATGAAACAGTTACCTTGCAGAGGTCCTGCTGCATGAAAAATGTGCTCATTGAAGGGAAGGCAAGAGGTCAATTCTAGTATTAAAACTTTACTCTCCCCCACACCCCACATATAAACTGACCTCTCATGTTAAATATGCATATGATATGACCCTACAGTATAGACTTTTTGTTGAGAAGGAAGTAAAATTCCAGGAATGGGAAATTACTGGCCTCTAATAAATAAATATGAGCTGTACATCAGGCATATAGTATAATCTTACTAATTAACATGCTTGAAGTCATTTTAGAACTTTTTAAAAATAAAAACCGCAACTTTAAATAGTACCTATATACTTATTAAAATGCCTTTAATCTTCAGAATAAATGTGAATTATATCAAAAGGACACATTAACATTTCCATCAGTGAGCTATAACACTCAAATGCTACAGTACACTAAAAGAACAGTGGCCGGCACTCTTGCCCACATAAGCATAACCAGAAAGCTTCCTTCTCCTGAATCTATCTTCCAAAGCAGATTAAAGTTAAAAATAACATTATAATTTACTTATTTGATTGTTAATAGATGCAAATGACAACCTTATCACCGAAGAGTGATTTTCTGGGACCAGAAACCCATGCAGACCTATGCTCAAAGCAGCAACACTTAGCTATCAACTATGCTGAGCTTCCTGCCATCTTCCTTTGTTTCTATGGACAGAAATTTATCAATATATTCTCTGAAACTCTAGAATTCTAAGAGCTCCATGTCCCTAAAAATTCCAACAGGTGGGGGTGACTTGCAGAGGTGTGGCAGTCTCACCCTTTGGACTGCTCCGCTGTAGCTCCCACTGGCCTTGTATCCAACAGCTGCCAATTGAATCATCCGCTATCTGAGGCCAGTTACCACCACAGTCACCGAGATAAACAGTGCCCTGGTACGTACCCAGAGAAATCTCAATCTAGTATTAGACCATAACTCTATCTGCAGCTGCTTTCTGCAGTCCCTGCATGGCCTTGGGCAAAGACCCTCCTTGGGGGGAGGGCAGGGTCTTCTTCCACCAAATTAGGAAAATCAGGAACAGTAGCAGAGTTTTATAATCATGAGATTCAACCTCAGCGTATTTTTCTCATAATCCTTAGATACAGATTTGCCTTCAGTGATCCTAAGCAATTAGTTCCATCCATTCTTCCTCTAAATTTTCCAAGGAATCTGACTACAGAATTGCACAATCCCGGAGGGCACTCAGACAGCCACCTCCAGGGGGCGCTATTGACCCATGACCTGCCTAGGATTCACTTCGTTTACACATTTACAAATAGTTTAGCAAAATACAGGACTGGATTTTCTGACTAAACTTTCTTGTGTTTACACCTTTTGAAAGTGTACTGTAACCTATCTATAAAATAACCTAAATTGTGAGTTGGGAGGAAATAGTACTTTTAACCATACAAATCTGTAGTCCTACATTTTAAAAAATCATAAATGATGACAGAAAAACGAAAAGGGATCAGAGGCCGATGTCCACCCTTCCTACTAAGCCGCAGCTCTAGAGCTCAGTGGCATACCGAAGCTGTTAAGTTTCTGGATCCAGGCGGCTAATTTTGGCTCCACTTCTTTAAGCTCGCTCAAAACATGCAGAAATATCCTGGTCTTTACTCTATTCTTTTCTTGAATCAAGTGACGAATGACATAGTCCACTGCTTCATTTAGAAAATTTCTGCTAGAAAAACAGGTTGTGTAGTCTTCTGTGCTTAAAACCTTCCAAGAAAGCAATTCTTTGAGAAGCTTGGAAGTGTTCAGAATACCAGATTTTATCTTGTCAGCATACTGCTTTATGCACTGCAGAATTCTGTCATCAAGGAACTGGCAACTCTGAACATTGTCTACAGTTTCTAAGGACAAATAAAAGTGGTTAGCTAAAGTGAGCAACGGACCCATTTGCAAAGATATAAACTGAGAAAGAAATAATAGAACATTACATAATAATATAAAATATGGTTCAGATGGATTCTTAATGTTTTAAATAAACTCAAAAATTTTAAATTTGGAATATACTTAACAATACCTTTCAAAAGATATGAAAGTTCACATTAAATCAAATATATCAAAAATATCTTATCTCCTTCACTCTATACCACTCATGTAACATCTAAAAACTTAGTTCCTCTAAAATGAAGTTCAACAATCCTAACCCAGCCTCATCACTACCCCTAAACTTTATTTTTTTTTAAAGATTTTATTTATTTATTTAAGAGGGAGAGAATAAGAGAGACAGCATTAGAGGGGGGAGGGTCAGAGGGAGAAGCAGACTCCCTGCTGAGCAGGGAGCCTGATGTGGGACTCGATCCTGGGACTCCAGGATCATGACCTGAGCCGAAGGCAGTTGCTTAACCAACTGAGTCACCCAGGCGCCCCACTACCTATACTTTATATTCAGTAACTATGTTTAATCATTAAGAACGCAAAGGGTTTTTTTCTCTGGAGTTGAAAGGATCATTTAGTTATGAATTCAATTAATATTTGCTAGTTATTGTTATGTTACTCATCTTATTGTTGGATCCTAAACCACAGGATCCCATGGAGTTAATTCCAAGCTGGAAAATCACTCAGAAGTTCATCTTCCCAACCCAGGCATCTCCCTAATGGATGGCCATTTAGCATCTTGAAGCATCCAAAGTTAAAACACAAACATTTACCGGAGACTTCTATAGTAGGAAAGATAATTTTAATTGATTTGTGAAACATTAACGGAATACTAAATAAAAAATAAAAACAACAAGAGGAAGTATTTCATTTTGGGAACAGTCATCACAGTAGAAAATGAGAAAGAATAACTTCCTTCAACTGAAAACTGAAAGTAGTCCCGGGGATGTAATGTACAGCATGGTGACTACAGTTAATACTACTATATTGTGGGGTGCCTGGGTGGTTCAGTTGGTTGGCTAAGTGTCCAACTCTTGATCACAGCTCAGGTCTTGATCTCAGGGTCATGAGTTCAAGCCCTGCACTGAGCTCCACGCTGGGTGTGGAGTCTACTTAAAAAAAAAATAATAATAATAAGGGGCGCCTGGTGGCTCAGTCACTGGGCGTCTGCCTTCAGCTCAGGTCATGATCCCAGGGTCCTGGGACTGAGCCCCGCATTGGGCTCCCTGCTCGGCGGGAAGCCTGCTTCTCCCTCTCCCACCCCCCTGCTTGTGTTCCCTCTCTCGCTATGTCTCTCTCTGTCAAATAAATAAAATCTTAAAAAAAAAATAACAATACTGTATTGTGTATTTGAAAGTAGCTAGAAGAGTGGATCTTGAAAGTTCTTGTCATGAGAAACCAAATTCTGTAACTATGTATTGGGATGGATGTTAACTGGATTTACTGTGGTGATCATTTTGCAATATAAATGAATATACATCATGTTGTACACCTGAAACTCATATAATGTCCTTCATTCCTCAATAAAAAAAAAAACCCTTATTAATTAAGAAAAAAACCTGAAAGTAAATATGTTCACAGGAACAGTATAATCACATTCCCATGATGATCAGGGAATAATAACAAGAGAAACGTAAAACAGAAGGCTGGGTTAGGTAATCTCTACAGTATCTTTTATGAACTGCTTCTTTATTTGAACTCAGCATTATTTCAGATAATTAGTAGCTAATTCATGTTCAATGTTTTAGAACCTAAATCTGCACAGTGGAGTTTATAGAACACTATCAAACATACAATATGCATGTCAGCTATTATTTCCACCTTCACTTCGGTGATGAGGAAACTGACACAGACCTTGCCTCAAGTTAGGGTACCGCTATCCCTGTGTATGTACTGCTTCCAAATTCAGTGCTCTTTATGCCAAACTCTCCCCATCTCAGAGCAACACAAGAAAATGATGGTACTAAGATATGAATTGAAATTTAGATTTCAATAAGATGGATATTTATGCTTATGCTTTTAAGAAAGAAGATATTACTCTCATCATGCCTTAGACTTCAGCATACCTTTCTGCTCTTCAGTTTTGGGTGGATTACTTTCCCTTAAGTCCTCTTCCATTCTTTCTTGTGCTAATTTTTTTGCTTCCTTTTTTTGGATCTTTCTCTTCAATTTTTTGTCTTCTTTCAGTCTTAGCTTCTCTAGGCTGATAAGCATTTACAATTAGTGATAATCTACCTTTGTTATAAACTCAATTGACTATCTGCCTATTACAGAAACCATTCTCCAAGTAGTAAGCTAGAAGTTTCCTTTTTAATTCAGAACTTGGCCTGCATCTTCCCTTTAATATCAAAAACCGTTGACACATGTTCAATTAAAATTAGGGTACTTACTTCATGAAAGCAAGAACTCAATGACTGAGTAACTTTTAATTAAGGGTGGCATGCACACATTGCACAAATGTTTTCATGTATATAAGTTACTGCTTAGGGTAAATAAAAATGGTATAAATTACCCTGCAAGATAGTACATATGTACACTCATTTCAAAGAAAGATCCTACAGTAAAATACTATTTTCACATCCCAATAATGGCCCACAACACTGGAATTTGGTTGGTATGGTTTACAATGAATTCTCTTCAACAAATAATTCTGTTCATCTTTTCTTTTTTCTTGGTCACAAATGATGAAAAAAATCCCTTCTTGGAATAGAGGACAAGAAGCAGGACCAAAAAGAAGAAGAAGAAAAAAAGGACTGGAATTATTTGATCTAAACAATATATACAGAAGTGAATATTTTTGACAGTATATTGAGTTTTTCAGGGTGAGAAACAGTCATTGGTTCAAAAATGTTTGCTGAAGAGAGATAAAATTAAAGTTTAAACAACGGAGAGCTAGGTATGTAAATTTAATCTAAATGCCAAAGCTATTAATCAAACATGTCATTTCACAGCCTCAAATGTCATAATTTTACTTAAAAATTCAACCACCAAATAATGCTTCTTATTCAAGCTTTTAGTATTTAACCATAGGCTAGTTCTCTTTAAGTTTTAAATATCCATAAAATTCATTTAAACACCACTTATTTGGATATGTGTATACAGCCAATTTAAAAAATAGCATAATTTAGAAATCTGCATTTAACAGAATTATATTCTAATAGACATCATTAAACTACTAATTAATTGTTAAAAATCTTACCTAGAACATTTCTGTTTCAGAATAGGTCTTGGAGGAACCTTTTCTTTTATGACCTTGTGTTCAAACTTTAAATAAAACAAAGACATCCAAAATTTGTCTCATACTCCCAAGACGTAAAGCACAAAACCACAAGTAACAAGCAGTTCAGAAGCACACACAGTCAATAATCAATTTGATAGAGAACAGGGATGATGTTCTGACCCAAACAAAAGCCCAGAAAATTTTAGCAAAACAATTTACTGGAAAGAGGAACAAAAGAGTAGACACACTTTAGGAAGCTCAAAAAAAAAAAAAAAATTTAAGAGTAAGCAGATCAAATAAACTACAAATACCATTAGAATAACCCACTCCTAACACTCCCATATAGTGAAGTGAAAGGTAATCCTTCAAAACACTCTTCCCCCTTCCTAAGAACTCCACCCTTGTTAATACCTGTAAGTTTACTGGGGATTAAGAAAACAAGATTATCGGGCGCCTGGGTGGCTCAGTTGGTTAAGGACTGCCTTCAGCTCAGGTCATGATCCCAGGGTCCTGGGATCGAGCCCCGCATCGGGCTCCCTGCCCAGCGGGGAGCCTGCTTCTCCCTCTCCCACTCCCCCTGCTTGTGTTCCCTCTCTCGCTGTGTCTCTGTCAAATAAATAAAATTAAATCTTAAAAAAAAAAAAAAAGAAAAAAGAAAAGAAAGATTATCGAAAAGAATAAACACAGTAAAACTAAAATGTAAAAAGTCTCCTCTTTTAGGAAATGAAAGAATGTGAGAATCCTTCATTGCAAAGATACATTCTGACATCCTAATATTTCCTATATTTTCTTAAAGAACATTTCTCCTGGAAAACACAAGATCTAAATTGTACAACTTCCCAAATTTAAATATTTTAAAAGTTATAAACATTTTGGTTAACAATCTGGTAATATTTCCCCTCTATTAGATACTTACTTCACATTTAACTTGACCACCACTGCTGAAAATGATAATCTTAGAAATGATTCCTTCACAGTCAGGGGTAAGACAAATTCCTTGTAGAAAATCCTATTTGATTAAAGAAACAAGTGCTATATCTTAGAATAAATCTATATATGTATACCATTTTAACCATTAGGAATAGTCAAGATATGTCTAAAACCTCCTTTAGGGAGGCAATGGAAGTCCCTGCTCCTTGTCTTCTGACTTTCAGAGCCTCCCTTGTAGAAGGATTATACTTCCAGCTGTAGGGCTGACCACGTGACTTGCTTTGGTCAATGCAGAGTGAGCTGACATAATGTACATATGTCCACGCAAAAGCTTTAAGAAACACTGAATAGACTGGCCATTGCTCTTTACTCTCTGCCACGGGAAAATGTTCCGGTCACTCTTCAACCTCAATTCAGAAACAAAGAACACAGCTACACAGACAAGAGCTGCTGGCCCACAGCCGCAGAACTCTAGGACAATAAACGTAAGCAAGAGATGAACTTTTCTTATTATAAATCAAGATACTTGGGTTGTGTATTACTTCCGTATATCCTAGTGCAAGGTGACTGATTTACAGGGAGTGTTTTAACTCACGGGAATGGTTAAGAGCACTAAGGGTGCATGTGTAACTAGAGAAACTGAGTTAATGTCAGACAAAGATATAGCAAAATTGACTCAATGGCAACAATTATTTGGTTATATCATTGTATCTTTAGTTAACTATGTGAAAATGCATAAAATGTGAGAATTTATTTCTACCAAACTTGAATAATTCCTCTTGCTAATAAATACCTAGCACAAGCACCTTACTCTTTTCTCCAACAAGAATAGGGGCTTACATGAGTTTTCTTAACTAATGATGTGCTACATGCTAGCTAATTGAACATAATAATGAAAATAAATTAATTAATTAAAAAAGGAAATGGTTTTCTTTTTTTTTTAAAGTCCATAGCTTATAGGAATCAGAAACGAATGCAAATAAGATTACAAAATTGTGCCTTCTCTCAAGATTATCTAGCTAATGGTAATTAACATTATTATCTTTCTAAATTAAGAAAAACCACAATGAGAAGTGGCAGTACTAAGTTTGGAGAAAATAAAACATTTGAGACCCTAATTCTACATCAGAACATTAACATCAGACATTTAAACTTTTATTTTTGATAAGATTCCTAATATAAAAACTGGTTAAACAATTTATTAAAGGCCTCTATGGTTATTGCCCTTATGCCAGTATAAAATAAAAAGAAAAACTGACTTTCTACTTTATCATTTAAAACTTTTTAGTTATGTTTAGAATGCACAGAGAGGAACTTATATTCACTAAAAACTTTTCCTGAAGATTCTCAGGGAAAAAAATCAACATAAATTACGCACACTACAAAATCCAGACTATGTGAACTTACCTTGTCAATTTTATCATTAAAAGTTGTTGTTTTCAACTTCTTCCAACAGTTCATGTGAAATTCTATTTTACAGTATTGGCAGCAGCTGATTCGTATAAAACCCTAGGGGTTTAAAACAGTGTTTAAATACACATTTAAATATGTCTACACATACACACTCTTCTTTCACAGTCACAACACACATATTAAGATAAAGGGAGAGCTGTCTGCATTAACCAGGCAAATATAACTAAACATCACATTCTCTCCCGGGGAAGTACAATGCTTCTATACCCCTGAACGCCTAGTCTAGAGCAGAGAACTTGACTGACATACTCATTTCCATAGCGTACAGACGTATTATCCTTTACAGTATCAAATATTTCATAAACATTCATCTGATCTACTAACCAGGGAGAATAGGCAGTAACTATCTTCTTGAATAAACTAAGGCCCAGGAACTCAATTAAGGGCCAGACCTGGTTACAGACTTAGGTCTCCAGGAGATAATTCAGTGGTCACAACAGCCTTTAGATTCCTGGACTCAAATTTTACAAGAAATTAAAATTGCAACCGGTCCGAAGTAATAATCTCATTTTCTTTCCTGTGCTCCTTTGAAATAGGCAAGTTATATGAACAGTGGCTAGAAAGGGGAAATAGAATTAGCCAGCCTGCCTTCTTAGGTGACTACCCCTGCACTCAGTGTTTACTTAGTGGCTCTGGGTTCCCAAATGAGATGATGCAGACCTATAGAAGTCCAGGGCATAGGGTAGACAAGAGGACATAAAACTGCCGACAGCAGAGAACTTGAGTACCTCCAGTTACAGAATTTGTTCTGAATCCATTTTAAGGCACAATTCTACAAGTTACTGTCCTACTGTACATTCATTATGTACAGTATGTACATTATGCCTATACCTTGAAGTCTGGATCAGTTATATATATCTGGATTTTGGAATATCCACGGCACTTCTGATAGCAACAAATGGCATCTGGCACTGGAGGGAACCTGCATTCTTCAATAAATTTCTCTAACAGCATCTAAAACAAAAATAAACAAAAATAATATCACAACACTAATTTGTCAATAAAAATGCTTATGATTTCAATAACCTCTTGCCATCAAAATACTTTCAGCATAGGAATGAATGACAAAATGTTTTTTAGCGAAGAATAAACTACATATAACTTCTAAAGTTTTTCTTTTTAAAGATTTTCTTTATTTGAAAGAGAGACATAGACAGACAGCACAAGCCAGGAGGAGAGGGAGAAGCAGGCTCCCCACTGAGCAGGGAGCCAAACCTGGGGCTCGATCCCAGGACCCTGGGATCATGACCTGAGCCAAAGGCAGATGCTCAACCGACTGAGCCACCCAGGCGCCCCTTAGTTTTTCTTTTTCAGAAGGATGTTGATACACGGGGCACCTGGGTGGTTCAGCTGGTTAAGCGCCTGACTCTTGATTTGGGCTCAGGTCATGATCTCAGGGTTGTGAGATTCTCTCTCTCTCGCATGCACTCGTGTTCTCTCCCTCAAAAAAAAGGCTGATAGACATATCCAGAGATAAAGTTGGAAAAAAAGATTGAACAGGAAGTTTCAGAATTTCAGAGTCAGAATCAAAACTTTATCCCATGTTATTATCATCAAGCCTCATTTGACAAGGTATAGCTCTTAGAAATGTCCTTTAGGCACTCAGGGGAGTTAGATGAGGTAGAAAAACCCTTAGGAATCTACCCTTCTCCTCCTTCCCAGTGTCACTTCACCTGGGATCCTACCATCCTGATTCATCTTGTGCATTCCCTGAAGAATTATCCCACTGCCACTGAAGCCCCCAAGACCCTTGTGCCATGCTTCCAGGGCCGGCTTTTTGTTCTCAAGAGCTCCTCTGTCTCCACCCCAATCTACTATAAAGAGAACATCAGTGATATTTTTTTTTAAACAGTTTTGTTGAGATATAATTCACGTATCACACAATCTACACATTTAAAATGTATATAGTTCAGTGGCTTTCAGTATATTCACAGTGTTGTACAACCACTGCCTCAGTCTAAATTTAAACAGTTTTATCACCCAACAAAAAACTCCATCCCCATTAGCAGTCCCTCCGCATTTTCTCCCAATCCCCAACCCCCTGAAACCACTAATCTACTTTGTCTCTAAATACAGATTTGCCTATTCTGGAATTTTTGGATAAATACAATCACACATGTGGCCTTTTGTGTCTGGCTTCTTTTACTTAGCATGTTTTCAAGGTTCATCCATGCTGTAGTACTTACCAGTACATTATTCTTCATGGGCAAATAATATTCAGTTGTATGGATATGCCACTGTATGGTTTTATGAATGGCTTGTGAATGGTTTTATTTAACAACTCATCAGCTGATGGACACATGAGCTGTTCCCACTTTTTACTATTATGAATAGTGTTGCTATAAACATATCACGTACACATTTTTGTGAGAACATGTTTTCCTTTCTCTGTATAAGTTTAGGAATGAAGCTGCTGGGTCATATGGTAACTCTTATCTTTACTCTATTGGGGAGCTGCCAGACCATTTTACATGTCTACCAGCAACATATAGGGGTTCTGATACAGAGACATATCCAGAGATATGTATCAACACTTTCGATTGTCTGCCTTCTTGAGTACAGCCATCCTAGTGTGTGAAGTTGTATCTCATTATGGTTTGAATTTGCATTTCTCTGATAGCTGATGCTGTTGAACATCTTTCACAGGTTTATTGGATATTTGTAGAAATTCTTGGCAGATAGGTTTATTCAGATCCTTTGGTTACTTTTTCATTTATTTTTTATTTCTTTAATTCCAGTATAATGGCTACTTTTAATCAAATTCTTTTTATTATTGAGTTTTAAGCTTTTAAAAGCTTTAGCCAAAAGCAAGTTCTGTATACACGCCAGGGTTTCCCACAAGCAAAGGCCTACTCTAGTCAATCCACACATAATTTAGTCTTTCCAGAACTAGCAAAGCATCCTAGGTCTCTGGATACAAGACCAAATTTATATTTTCCAAGTCCTCAAGTGCCATCTTAATAATTATAGTCACTATGATGAAACAACAATGCTATACCTTTCTCTAAGTACAAGCAGTAAATCATACTACTTAATAATGAATGCTCTGAAATCAGAATGCCTAGATGCAAGTCCCACCTCCACTACTTCCTAGCTGTTTAACCTTGAGATCATTACTTAATGTCCCTAACTTAATCTTCCTCTTCAGTAGAATGAGAATAATCATAGTACTCATCTTGTAGAGTTGCTGTAAAGATTAAAGGTATGATAAATGGAAGCTGTGTGACTGGCACACAGGAAATATTTAACAAATGTTAGTGATTCTCACTAGTCTTTAAAGGGAAACACATGTGGGGATGCTGAGGACAGAGTGCCCCTACCTCTTTGTCTTCTGATACCCGAGTCAGTCAGTGCAGATGGGCTTTTCTAATTAGTAAGAAGGTCTCTGAAGAAATAAATGGTTACCTTTATTTTCCCCGGCTGAGTCTCTTCAATAATCACATTACTTGTGGGCCAAGTTAACACTCCAGGAAGACGACAAATCAAGGTTCTTGCTTTCTCAAAATGATTGAGAGCTTCTAGAAATCTAAAGTCATAATTATGAAGAAAGAAGGTATTAAAGCTGTGATAAGAATTTTCATTCCCGGGGCACCTGGGTGGCTCAGTTGGTTAAGCGACTGCCTTCAGCTCAGGTCATGATCTGGGAGTCCTTGGATCGAGTCCCGCATCGGGCTCCCTGCTCGGCAGGGAGTCTGCTTCTCCCTCTGACCCTCCCCCTCTCATGTACTCGCTCTCTCTCATTCTCTCTCTCTCAAATAAATAAAATCTTTAAAAAAAAAAAAAAAGAATTTTCATTCCCCACAATAAAAGTTACAGAAATTTCAAGTTTACTAAGAGGAGTACATTTGATAAATCGCTGTTCAGAAATATTCAATGGAACCTCTATGTTCTTTAAAAAAAGAACAAAGTCATGTTGAATCACTATGTTGTACACCTGAAATTAATATAACACTGTATATTAAAAGAATTAAAATAAAAACTAAAAAAAAAGAAGGCATTATTCATTGTTTGCTATAAAAGTAATATAAACAATAAATCTGCCTGGACACTGGCTTTATTATGGTAGGTGCATACTAGTCCTTTTAAAGTTGTAACTTATTGGGATGCCTGGATGGCTCAGTTGGTTAAGCATCTGCCTTTGGCTCAGGTCATGATCCCAGGGTCCTGGGATAGAGTCCTACATCAGGCTCTCTGCTCGGTGGACAGCCTGCTTCTCCCTCTCCCTCTGCCACTTCCCTCTGCTTGTGCTTGCACTCTCTCTGTCAAATAAATAAATAAAATCTTTTAAAAAAAAGTTTCCAACAATTAAAACAGAAAATTGAATAATTTGGTTGTTTCATTTTTGTTTCATTTACTAAGCTAATTAGATTCCTACAGAGAAATGACAACCCCTCACTTGAACTAATTAATCATAAATATATTTTTTTAAAACTCAACTCTATTAGGACATCTATTAGTAAAAACCACTCTTCTGAAAAAAATCTAGAGAGATCATGTATGCTGGACATATTTCTTCAACCATAAAGCAGTAAAGTATTTTAAAAGAATAAATGGGTAGGGGTGCCTGGGTGGCTCAGTCGGTTAAGCGTCTGCCTTCGGCTCAGGTCATGATCTCAGGGTCCTGGGATCGGGCCCCACGTCGGGCTCCCTGCTCTGCAGGAGGCCTGTTTCTCCCTCTCCCACTCCCCCTGCTTGTGTTCCCTCTCTAGCTGTGTCTCTCTCTGTCAAATAAATAAATAAATAAATCTTAAAAAAAAAAAAAAAGAATAAATGGGTATGTAAATTGTTTTAACTACATGAAATGTTTTAGTTCTGATTCATGTTTTTAAAAAATGTCAATAGATTCCCACAGTCCATTCAACAAAAGAATATTAATACACTGGATTATAAAGTTAACCAAGTCTTTATTATTCTCTTCAGACTAGAGAAGAAAGGTTTCTTGCTTTCTCCAATCTTGAAATGATTTTCCAATTTAAGAACTTTTTTTGCCTATGGGTAAGAAAAATTCACCTGCAGAAAAGCTAGACCACCATCAACCATAAAATGACAGATAAGAGCAGGACTTTACCAGAAACTGCACATTACAACAGCAAAAACCAACATATCAGACACTGAACCCCACACCATATTATTTTGAAATTAAAATGTAAACGCTTTTCAAAATGGCAAAGACAGGGGCGCCTGGGGGGCTCAGTTGTTAAGCATCTGCCTTCGGCTCAGGTCATGATCTCAGGGTCCTGGGATCGAGCCCCACACTGGGCTCCCTGCTCGGCGGGAAGCCTGCTTCTCCCTCTCCCACTCCCCCTGCTTGTGTTCCCTCTCTCGCTGTGCCTCTCTCTGTCAAATAAATAAATTTTAAAAATCTTAAAAAAAAAAAAAAAGGCAAAGACTTTTTCATTTACCATAGTTCCCATGATGTTACACATTTATGATATATTCCTAGATCTTATGAATAATTACATGTGACTACTGCATTAAAAACGTGTATCTTAAATAAGTTATGCCAAGCTTTGAAATTAATTTCATTTGCTGTTCCTATACAGATGATTGCTAAATCCTCACTATCCCTCCCTCTACTTGATTCTTAATATAATTCAGCCTGGTCACACAGTAACTTCTGGAAGTAAAAGAACTTTCTTTAATCTCTAAAAAATCTATAAAGGAAGTTCTAGGCACATTCCAAGACTGGGCTCCCAAGAGTCCCAAAGGTCTGATAAAATTTCCCTTGGGAGCACCTGGCTGGTTGTCAGAAAAGCATGCAACTCTTGATCTCAGGGTTGTGAGTCTGAGCCCCAGGTTGGGTGTAGAGATTATTTAAAAATAAAAATCTTAAGAAAAATTTCCCTAAAAGGACAGATGAAAATTCAAGATTAAAAGCTATGAATGATATTCAATCAGTCAATAATTATTTATTTATAAAGTAATCTAACACACCTACCAATATATTGGGTGTGAAATGCAGGAACAGGGGGCGCCTGGGTGGCTCAGTTGGTTAAGCGACTGCCTTCGGCTCAGGTCATGATCCTGGAGTCCTGGGATCGAGTCCCGCATCCGGCTCCCTGCTCGGCAGGGAGTCTGCTTCTCCCTCTGACCCTCCCCCTCTCATGCTCTCTCTATCTCATTCTCTCTGTCTCAAATAAATAAATAAAATCTTAAAAAAAAAAAAATGCAGGAACAGGGAGATTTTTGGTTTTCTTTTTGTTATTGTTGTTTCAGTTTTTTTTTTTATTTTTTTTGTTGTTGTTGTTTCACAGTTAATGGTAGTTTTATTATGCCAAATATATGGAACGCTTCACAAATTTGTGTATCGTCATTGCACAGGGGCCATGCTAATCTTCTCTGTATTATTCCGATTTTAGTCTATGTGCTGTCCAAGCAAGCAGTAAACAGGGGAGTTTTTTTTAAAGCTCAATGCATAATCCTAACCCCAAAGGGTCATACAGCAATTTGGGAAGATAAGACATGAAATGCTTGCAGAACAACTACATACTAAACTTTGAGTAGGGATTCCAACTATAGAAAAAGTTCTGAGAAGAGATTTTTATTCCTAACTCATGATGTCTTTGAACAGATATCTATCTCATATTAAAACCACTTCATACAGGTTTTTGAGTGGAAACAGATATTTTGGTAACCAAGAAATTATACAATCAGACTTGTAAAGCATTAATTTATATCAATTCGGTCACCATTTATAAGTGACATATACTAACAGAAAAAATACAAAATCCTTTGTGTCAAATCATTTTGTTCCTGACTTTCTTATGAGATTGAAAATAAGGAAGCACTAGGAGCTGAACTGATTGGCCATATTTTTTTTTTTTTAAAGATTTTATTTATTTATTTGACAGAGAGAGACAGTGAGAGAGGGAACACAAGCAGGGGGAGTGAGAGAGAGGGAGATGCAGGCTTCCCGACGAGCAGGGAACCCAATGCGGGACTCGATCCCAGGACCTCGGGATCATGACCTGAGCTGAAGGCAGACGCTTAATGACTGAGCCACCCAGGCGTCCCTGATTGGCCATATTTTAATAATTAATGATATAGAAATGCTGGTCCTCCAAGCAAACATGATGATAATAGTTTGCCACAGAGAAGATAACAATATAATTCCAGAAAAGGGACCTCCACTACAACATTAGACTTCAACTGAGTTATCCAACCTGAGTGTAAAAGAACATAGTTTCTACTAACCTGTTCTTCTTCAAATATACTTTTCCAATTCCACAGTAGGCCAAGCAATCAAGTCCCTCATTGGGGTAGTGTTCAATCATCCTCTTAAACTGGTTTTCAGCTTCAGATAATTCCTTCAGTAGCAATAAAAACAATGATCACTTAAACTGCAAAACAAACACTGGAACAGATTTTATCTGAAGGTCGATATTTTGTGTAATATTTGTGTAATATTACAAAAAACTGTATATCCAAAAATTTCTATGGCAAAATTAAACCTTCTGCATTTTATTTTCTTAGCAAATATACAAATTTTGACCATAGGATATACAGAGACACAACCAAAGTGATTTGGCTTGAGAATGAAAAATTGGTGTGGAACACATCAGACAACACATGAGCACTTACTAATACACAGAGAGGGCCTGGTATATGCTAATACTAAAAGGTGTGAATTCGTAGTAAAAACACTGACTAGGGGCGCCTGGGTGGCTCAGATGGTTAAGCGTCTGCCTTCGGCTCAGGTCATGATCCCAGAGTCCTGGGATCGAGTCCCGCATCGGGCTCCCTGCTCCTTGGGAGCCTGCTTCTCCCTCTGCTTCTCTCTCTCTCTCTCTCTGTCTCTCATGAATAAATCAATAAAATCTTAAAAAAAAAAAACACTGACTAAATGCAAGCACACCATGACATATATCCTTGCAAGTGCTGCTCCCTTGGGATATAGGCACTCCAATAATGTTACCCACAACGTTTTGTGGCATAAGAAAGATAAATGCTGTTTTAAAAATAGTGCTTTAGCAAAAGCTTTACAGAACTTAGAGTACATTCTTTTGAATATTCTCAATAGTAGAAACTTCTGCGCTTAGAATGAATTGTTTTGGAAAAAACCCAGAAGAAACAGTTCAAGGTAACCCTGGTAACCCCATTGTGGGTGAAAAAGGAAATGTCACTACAAAATGGGAGTTTATAAGAAGCTTTGAGGCCAGTTCCAAAGGAGGCATTCCAAAAATGTTTTAAGCAAGAGCTGTACTGGAGCAAACATACTGCTTACTTCGGGGGCTACTCTGAATGATGACATTCTTTTAAATGTCCAAGTTCTATCATACCTGGTTTTTTTTAAATCAGTCTCACTAATTCAAAGTAAATCACAAACGTAGTGAACTATTTCTTCAATTCTGATAAAGCAAAACATGATATTTATTATCACTCTGCCAAGAACAGAAGAATTGAGATCATGAAGTCCTGTCTCCAACAATCTATTAGAAAACAGAATTAGGCCTTAATGGAACACGTTCATCTGTCACCTCACGAACAAGGAAAGAGGCATGTAACAAGTAAAATGAACCTCGGATACTGTAAACCACTTTGAGAGTGGAACCTAAAAGATGATTAACCTTATTAGGTAGCAGTTAGGGTTAAGCCTTCATTTAGCCAAGGAAGCTTGGAGGCCAAGTTGGCAGAAAGGATATATTACACCTGAGGTAATTCTAGAGCAATTTTAACTTTTATTGAAAACTGAAAACCACAGAAAGCAAATTATAGCTCACACCTGAACAATGCAGGGGTTAGGGGTGCCCCATGCAATGGAAAATACAGGTATAACCTTTGATTCCCCCAAAACTTTACAACTAATAGCCTACTTGACTAGAATCCTTATCAATAATATAAAGAGCAGATTAACACATATTTTGTATATATATTATATACTGTAACCTTATAATAAAGCAAGAGAAAAGAAAAAAATCATAAGGAAGAGAAAATACATTCACAGTACTGTATTCTTTTTAAATCCATGTGTAAGTGAACCCATGCAATTCAAACCGGTGTTTTCAAGGGTCAACTGTATAATGCTGTGCAGTGCAGATAGGCACACCTTCCAAGAGAGCACTGAAGGACCATGAGTAATGGAAACCACGTGTGTTCACACCTATATGCTGACTGTATGTGGTTACGGGAAGTCTGCACTCTAGAAGATAATAAAATACCCAAAACCACCACCCAGAACTAAGAGATCTTAACACAAAGTTGAACTCTCCTTTCCTAATCTTCCCAGGCCCTTCCTTCCTTCCATCACTAAATGCAAGCATTATCTTAAACTAGGCTAGCCTGTGATTTTTTTAACCTTTACAAGAGGCAGAGATAGTCATAAAGAATATATGCTATTGTTCTGTATGTTTTCCAAATTGTACGTAAGTGGTTATCACAATGTTTGTTATGTTCTCCAACTTGTCTTTTTCACTCAACATGTTCTCTTAAATCTGTGATGATACAGATTTACTTTTTATAACAAGTAAAAAAAATTCCGGGCTCCTGGGTGGCTCAGTCATTAAGCGTCTGCCTTCAGCTCAGGTCGTGATCTCAGGGTCCTGGGATCGAGTCCCACACTGGGCTCCCTGCTCAGCGGGAAGCCTGCTTCTCCCTCTCCCACTCCCCCTGCTTGTGTTCCTATCTTTCTTTCTGTCAAATAAACAAGTAAAATCTTAAAAAAAAAATTCCTACTGGTTGTCTGGCATAGCTTTTTTATAATTGGATCACATTTTCTTTTTAATAAAAACAACACAAATTAAACAGGTATTTCAGAAGAAATTATCAGAAAGAAATAAGCCAAAGAGTCAAAACTATTTTTTACCATCTTCTAAAATTAATGGCATATTTTAACTGTTTATCATCTCTGTTACAAATCTTACCTCAGGCTGTCCTATTCCAAGGAGAGAAATAGCAAGTCCATAGACTACTAAGACATAGTTAATCATGGCCAGGTTCAATTGCTGTCAATAGAAATGCTCCAGTTAAAAATCTGAACATAATTTTGCCCAACTTGCATCATACCCACCTGTTAGCCACAACAGGAAAAAAAATGTAATGAAATCTCTCTAATTATGATTGGGACAAAGGCCAAACAGAATTAGAAAATATATTTTATAAAGATAATGCAGTTATACTAAAATCAAGTATTTAAAACACAGAACCATTGTCTCAGAGTTCCTTGAAGGGGTGGTTCATAGCAAGTTAGAATAACCAAGTCGTCACGTTCTTTTGCATATAAGTGGGTACTAGTGACAGATTAAGACATTTGCTTACAATCCTGGATAAACTATGGACCTAGCTAATTCTTTCTGGATGAAAAGATGTGACTAAAGCCAAGTCCAAAACCTCGATTTAGTACTTTTGTAGAAGCAGCCAAGCGTTCTAATGAACACCAAGTAGGGAGCAAGGAGAGAGCCAGATACTGAGTGCAACCATGAAGACTGAATCAGAGTGTCACCTGCTTCTCACAGCCTGGGGCAGATTCAGCTAATCTCAGGTAGGCCTAAGGTACATTAATACCATGATGTTAAAGCCTTGGTTCTCCTCTACAAGCACCTGAAATGCACCTGCACTGATACACAAACTGTAAGACGGCACTTTTACCTTTATTTTTTGAGGATCTAAACCGTTGAGCAGCTCCGTGAAGGCCTGTGCAGCGCTTCGGCAGCGCTGCTCCACCAGAGCCGTGTAACCATCCTGGATCAGGCTCCTCAGCATCTTCATTATGTTAGCAAAATCCTGCAGAAGAAGAAATGCTATTAAGTAATCCAGAGCTACGTGTGTTTAGCCAAAAACTTAAGATGCAAAGTTCATCATAGGGCAGTTATATTTTATAACTGATCACAAAATACGTAAATAAATACCCAAAGCTGCCCTTTATGTGTCATACTCCCTTCTCTACACAGCGTTTTTCCAGATCCCGCTTCACCATCTTCTTTCCAACATTCCTACTGCTACTCATGACAAGAAAGGGTAGTTCATTTTATGCTACAGGGTTGGTTCTATGCCTTGCTCACTTTTCCAGATGGAAAAGATAGCATTTAGAAGTTTTAACAGCACAAACAGCACAGAGGACACCAGCCACCATTTAAATAACTGTATGGCTGACTAGAATTAAGTTAAGAACAAGCAATCAATTTACTGATCACTAACAGATTTTAACATCTACCCTCGTGCTCTGGAACAAACCTTAATTCTCAGCAAGAAAGGATATTTCAATCTTTGGCTCTACTTCTGCCCAACATGTACTTGAATAAAACTCAATAAAATTATCAGGGAAGATATTACAGGTTAAATGTAAAGGGAAGAGCATAAGAAATAAAAGACAAAAACAAAAGTGCTATAATATACCTTGAATAAAGTGAGAAAAAAACTTTATCTTTGGATATATATGCGAACTTGCACTACAATCTGAATTCAAGTTTAGTTTCATGGCAATAGCCATCAGCCACAAAAGTTCCATAAAAACTAGACAGACTACAGATTAAACCTAGATTTCCTCACTCCTTGCCATACATGTGTACACCATTCAGGAAAGCAGAAAATGCAAATATGCGTGTGATATTCCTCACTATTCCTAACAGTAAAGATCCAAAAGGAGGCCCCGTTGCACAAAGCACAGAGGGAAAAGCAGTTTGGTCACAATTAACAAAAGCTGTTTACTGGTTTTCATCCAATGAATCAAAGTTTAGGAGAACTTTCCCCCAGAATACACACAGAAAAGGGCAGCTCTCCCATAAACTTGGTATTTACTATAGTATTTAAAAAGCTCAAAGATAGCTCCTATTTATGTTAAGACATGAATTTTAAAAGTTATAGATGATGTGCTATCCCCACAAATAATAGTTATTAACCTTGAATGAACTGATTCCATTTTAATCTCTTTCACATTCTAGAAAAGAGAGACATATAACCTCATGTTTTCATTAAAAATTATTTCTCTCAGGGACGCCTGGGTGGCTCAGTCAGTTGGGCATCCAACTCTTGGTTTCCGCCCAGGTCGTGATCTCATGGGTCATGAGATTGAGCCTCATGTCGGACTCCGCATTCAGCATGGAGTCTGCTTGGGACTCTCTCTCCCTCTCCCTCTGCCCCTCCCCCCACTCACGGGCACACGCTTGCTCTCTAAAATAAATAAAAATAAATCTTAAAAAAAAATTATTTTTCTCAGTACAATACAAAAAACTACCGTGGGGTTACTAAAAGCTCCATAAAGTAGGCTGGGTTGCAGTGCCATATACCCAATCTCTCTCAGA
The DNA here is from genome assembly GCF_011800145.1 of Mirounga leonina. Taxonomy (NCBI): domain Eukaryota; kingdom Metazoa; phylum Chordata; class Mammalia; order Carnivora; family Phocidae; genus Mirounga; species Mirounga leonina. The sequence goes on along the minus strand of NW_023270783.1, from coordinate 119,445 downwards.
CTTCAGCACAGACAGGGGCCTAACCAAAAGTGTGTTGAATGAACAAGGGAAGGCTCAAAAATAACTATCATACTTATTTAAATCACCTCTGATCTTCCCAGGTTGTCTTTTCTATTCAAGTCCTTCACAGTTTTGAGAGTCAGTAAAATCCATGTAAAAAGACCTAATTTTAAAATCTCCAAATGTCAGAAATTCTAAAGATGCTTTTATGCAACTGATTAGAAATCTGTTTTCATAAACTGCTTGAAACATGCTTCATTCCTCCAGTCCTCTGTAAGGTATTTGTCATATATACCTAAAATAGTTAACTGAATTTTAAAATGACCTCCATATTAAAACAAATATTCTATTCCATATGCTAATACACATTTTTAGGAATGAAATTTAAATCCAATATTCTATTTTAGAAGAAATAAAACTGTGTTTACATAAAGGATTGTCAAAGCAGACTCCTATGAATCATGTTTACCCAAAAAAAGACAATCTTTTATTTACTACTACATAGTCTACAAGTGTTCAATGACTAGAATAGTGACCAGCCATGGTTCTGTAAATTCTGGATTTCATCGAGGTTTCTATTTCTTCTTGAATCAGCTTTTGTAAGTTGGATTTTTCTAGGAATTTGTCCATTTCATCTATACACATTTTCAAACTTCTTGGTATGATGTCATTCATAATAGTATTTTTATGTATTTGTAATATTCAAGGATCTACAGTAATGCATCCTTGTTCATTCTTGAAATTGTCTTATAATGTTTTCTTTTCTTTCTTTCTTAATCAGTTGCAACACCAGTGTGTAAATTTTATTTATACTGGCAAAGAATCAACTGTTAGCTCTGTGGATTCTTCCTTGTATGTTTGTTTCCAATTCATTATTTTCTACTTTGATCTCTATTAATTCCTTCCTTCTACTTTCTTTGGGTTTATTTGTTTTTCTTTTTTTCTAGCTCCTGGGATAAATACTTAATTAATTTTAAAAGTTTTTGTTCTTTTAATACATACATTTAGCTTGATAAACTTCCTTCAAAGTAATCCTTTAGCTGTATCCCTTGCATTTTTTAGAAGACTTTTTCTTTTTAGGTTTACAACAAAACTGAGAAAGAGGTACAGAAATTTCCATATACCCTTTGCCTCCTCCCATGTATACTCCACTATCAATATCACTCATCAGAATGGTATAGTTTACGTATCTATATTTTTTATTGAAGTATAGTTAACATACAATGCTATACTAATTTCAGGTATACAACATAGTGATTCAACAATGCTAAACATGCAGTGCTCACCACAATAAGTGTAGTTACCATCTGTCATCAGCCAGAGTTATTACAATATTATTGACTATATTCTCTATGCTGCACTTTTCACCTCATGGTTACTTATTTCATAACTGGAAGTTTGAACTTTTTTTTTTAATTTTTTTTTTTTTTTAAGATTTTATTTATTTGATAGAGAGAGAGACAGCCAGAGAGGGAACACAAGCAGAGGGAGCTGGAGGGAGAAGCAGGCTTCCCGCTGAGCAGGGAGCCTGAAATGGGGCTCAAGCCCAGGACCCTGGTGTCATGACCTGAGCTGAAGGCAGACACTTAATGACTGAGCCACCCAGGCACCCCAAAGTTTGAACTTCTTAATCCCCTTCATGTATTTCACCCATTCCCCCTTCATCCTCTCCCTCTCCCTCCACACTGGCAACCACCAGTGTGTTCTCTGTATTTATGAGACTTTGTTTTTGTGTTTGTTCATTTGTTTTGTTTTTCAGATTCCAAATATAAGTGAAATCACATGGTATTTGTCTTTCTCTAACTTATTTCACTTAGTGAAATACTCCCTAGGTCCATCCATGTTGTCAAGAATGGCAATATTTTATTCTTTTTTATGGCTGAGTAATACTCTATTGCATATGTGTGTGTGTGTGTGTACGTACATCTTCTTTAACCCAAAATAGTATATTTCTTACCAAAGATGAACGATATGGATATATCCTAATCACCCAATGTCTATAGTTTAACATAGGGTATACTCTTGGTGCCATACATTCTACGGGTCTGGATAAATGTATAAGAACATATATCTACCATTATAATAATATACAAAGAATTTTCACTGCCCTAAAAATCCTCTGTGCTCTGCCTATTCATTTTTCCCCCCTTAATGTATACTTTTTAATTAACTTCATAAATACCACAGAAAGAATTTTATATACAAAGTTATCTGATTACTGTTAAATCATTCAAAGAACAGAAAGTTTGCTCTTTAACAGCTTTAAGGTAGGTGTAATAAAACTGCACGTGCTTGAACCTTTTAAATTAATTTAAATCTTCTTACAATACTTATCTATTTTTTTAAATTTTTAAGTAACCTGTACACCCAACGTGAGTCTCAAACTCATAACCCAGAGATCAAGAGTCGCAAGTTCTACCAAGTGAGCCAGCCAAGTGCCCCTTAAAGTATTTATCTTAAAAGTTAAAACTCTGGAAAGCAAAGAATCCCAAATCTTTAAATCTTTGGGAAGCAAACAATTCTGCAGTATCAAGCATTAGTTCAATTTCTGTTTAAAGTGATTCTCAAGTTAATATCTAAATTAGTGATAGTCTGGTTTCTTAGCAGTCATATATAAAATCATATGTCCATAACTTAAATTATAAAAAATAAATCTTAGAGGTGTACATGATTAGACTTATATGAAAAATGTTTTGTTCAAAGACTTTGCTTTTTTCATTAGAAATAAGCCTTTTCCTTTACCTGGTGTGCAGCTCTGGAAGATTTAGAAAACTGTTTTTCCAAGATGTTCTTCAAATCTACTGGTAAACTCCCTTGTGAACTAGAACTAATAGAGAAAAGTGTTGAGTTATTTTAAAATAAAATAGTCTTGCTTATATAAAGAATATATTTACTGAAGGCCATTTTTTAAAAACTGAAGTAGAGTTGACATACAAACATTAGTTTTAGGCATACAGCACAGTTATTCCACAATACTATACATTACACAAAGCTCATCATAGTAAGTGTAGTCACCACCTGTCACCAATCAACATTACAGTATTACTGACTATATTCCCTATGCCGTACTTTTCATCTCCATGTGAAGGTCATTTTAAACATTGAATAAATGGAGTCACAAGTTCCTACATTGAAATATTACCAAGAAGCTGATTCTCCCCAAATTAATCTCTAAATACAATGAAATCTCAATAAAATCCCTATAAAGTTAGAGATGGAGGGGGACCAGATGAATTGATTATAAAGATGGTATGGAAGAACAACTTGAAGAAAAAAAAAGAAACTGCGGGGATTTGCACTGATCATCAAAAGTTATTATAAATGTAGTCATAACAACATAGCCTTGAAACAAGAAATGTGCCCAATAAACATTGCAAAGATGCTCTATCTCATATGAAAATCTAATAATAAGAGAACTGTTTCAGAAAGTCTGACTCCCAGTGCTAGTGAGGGTAAGGAAGATTCAGGTACCCTAGGTGGTATTTTCTGACACCAAGTAGTTGTCATTTTCCACATCAATTCTCCAACACCAAGTGTCCAACAACTCAATTCCATTTTGACACCAACTCTGGAGTTAACACAGACCCCACAGGTTAAAGGCTCAGTCCCACAAGACTGACCCCACTTCAGACATAATGCCCTTACTGCTACTGTCAGCCACAATGAGGTGCTTAGGCTACCCACACTACTGCCTGATGGACTACAAACTCAGAGGTTCCTGTGACCCTCCCTCAGGCTCAACAACTCCCTAGAATGACTCACCGAACTCAGGAAAGTGCTCTACTTATCATTACTAGACTATAAAGGATATAATTCCTAAGAGCCCAATGGAAGAGATGCACAGGAAGGTATAGAGGAGGGGAATGCTGCAAAGCTTTCATGCTACCCCAGATCGCACCACCTTCCCAGCATCTCCACGTATTTAGCAACCCAGAAGCTCCCCTGCTCCAGCAGTTTAGAGGTTTCTTCTATCAAGGTTTCATTACATAAGCATGAATAATCATTACTAGTCATTGGTGACTGAACTCAATTTCCAGCCCCCTTCCCCTTCTTGGAGATCAGGGGGTGGGGCTGAGAGTTCCAACCCTCCAATCACATGTTTGGTCTTTCTGGTGGCCAACCACCTCAATCCTGAGGTGGGGGACCAGCCTTGAGTCATCTCATTAGTATAGGTAAGGCAGAAAGAAGCTCATTATGAAGAACAAAAGATACTCTTATCACTCTGAAAGTTCCAAGGGTTTTAAGTGCTCTATGCCAAGAACTGAGGACAAAGACCAAAAATATATATATATAATATATAAATATATAAATATATATTATTTTATAATTATATATAAATATATGAAATATATAATAATTTATATAAATATATAAATATATAATATATATTTTTTTATTATACCACACTCTCCCACAGCTCAGTAAAAGTGTGAACAGTGCTCATTTTCTGGCAGGACAACGTGAGAGTATCTAGCAAAGTTAAAATTACACATCCTCTTTGACAGAGCAATTCCATTCTAGAAATTTCTTCTTCAAATATACATCTATACTATGAAATATCCTGTAGCCATGAAAATGAAGGATGTCGATCTCCATGATCTGATATGTGAAAATATGCAGATACAGACAGATAAAAGATAAAGATAAAAGCAAGCTATAGGCCAGAATGGTCCCAACAACAATGAAAATGATAGTAGTAACAACAATGATAGTTCAAGCGTACTGAGCATTTACCACGTTGCAGGGCTCTGTTTCATGTAGTTATCCCACTTAATCATTAAATAACCTCATGAAGTAGACATAATCAAATAAGAAGACCTCAATTTGAAAACAAAAACAAAGCACCGGAACATAAATTTTTCTTTAGCAGAACAGTTTAAAATTATAACTATGCGTTCAAAGAATGACCCTGCATGTTTTTGGCTTCTTTTGAGGGTTAACAGGGGGAGGGGAAGACTCAGGATTTTTCTACGGAATAAGAGAACAACATAGTATCTGAGCCCTTGCTTTAAATTTAATTTTTTGTAGCAGCATCAAAAAACAGTCATTTTTAAGATGGGGCTTTACCAATATCTCTTAGTGCTCTGATCTTAAAACCCTTCTCCTTGAAGCACCTGTCCAGGCATCAGCCTTACGTGAATAAAAGAAAGCTGACAGCTGGTCTAACTGTGGCAGAATTGGTTTTGCAGGGTCTCCAGCATCACCTTCACTGACCTCATGAACTTCCATATTCATTGTAAGATTTACAATTTCACTTTGCAATCAGTATATATCTCTGTAGGCAATGGAGAGGTTAATTATAAAGACAGGTGGCACGAGGTCCTACTGTTAATTTTGGTGTGAGGGGGTGTTTGACAGAACTAACTTTATAAGTGGTTGCTTCATTAATGAACACTTTCCTTTAATGAGAACTACTCAGAAGGGCCCCTAAATACACACATACTCATGCCTGCTTCCAGGTGGCCAAGAACTTGTTAACACAGAGTTCCTAAAGGAAGCCACCAAAGAAGCAATTGTGTGAAAGGTGAAATAAGGTGAGCGGGGAGAAGACGTAATTCTCGCTTTATATTTCTCTGAATATTTTTTCTTTGTATGAGCATGTACTTTGGGATTTTTAAGAATTAACACTGATACATCTCATATTCCATGCTTTCCAGACATCTATTAACACCCAGGATTAATAATCCTTTAGCTAAAAATGATACTCTCCTAAAGATATGCCTTTGATATTTAAAAGGGCTTTTAGTACTCATCATAACTACTCCTTGAGACTTTTCCCCCCTTTTACTTTTTTCTTAAGAGGAGGCTATAAGGGGGGGAAAACCATACAGATAAAAAACATACCTGAACTTCTCCAATTCATTGTTTCGAGATTTTTGTTTTCCTTTATATTTTGGAGGCTGACCTGTGAATACAAAGTATTTGTTCCTGAAATCTGTTCATAAAAATCAACAAGCCTGAAAGCAAATCAATTAAAATATGTAAATTGGAATAAGCAGCAAAGGAAGCAATATTTTATGTGAGTGTAAGTACAAACAGATGAAAAAACAGCTACAATGATGTCTGTCTATGTATGCTATAAAAGTATTGTGAACATTAATTACAATGATATTATTTAGGCCTAAAGTAGATACAGAGAGATATAGGCCTAGTTCCCGTTCTTAGGTTGTTTATAATCAGATGGGAAGAAAAGACAGTCACCAGTAATTACACAACAACCATCTTTAAAAAGAAGAGAAGACTGCATGTTGCTACTGACATATAAATTCCATATTAACTGCTCTTATAACTCAGAGGTGGAAATCACTTAAGGTCGAGTGGCCAGGAAAAGCCTTAGTGGGGGTGCAGCATTTGTATTTAGTTTTAAGAAAAAAGTAGGATTTGGGGCACCTGGGAGGCTCAGTCAGTTAAGCATCAGACTTTGGCTCAGGTCATGATTTCAGGGTTCTGGGATGGAGCCCCACAGTGGGCTTCATGCTCAGCGAGGAGTCTGCTTGTCCCTTTCCCTCTGCCCCTTCCCCCACTCATACTCGCTCTCTCTCAAATAAATAAATAAAAATCTTAAGAGAAAAAGAAAGAAACAAACAGACAAACAAGTAGGATTTGGATAGGATGGGCCAAACCCAAGAATGACATTCACTTTAAGAAACACTAAGTAAACCTGTGTGATCTGGTGAGTTGGGTAAGAAGAGAATGTTAGAAAGGGGCAGCGAAGGCCAGCTGGAGTGAGTGCTCATGAGTCCTTTGCTTCCGACACTCCAGCTCTGTGAGCCCAGCCTTTGTCCCACTGGCAAGAGCAGGGACTACTGCGTACTTTGCAGTGGGAGGGCCATGCACAAAGTTATGTAGAAAAAAGCACAGCAAACAGGGACAGGGTCTTTTTGATGGAAGCTTTGTGAAGAGACAGCAGAGGCAAGTCAGAACCTCTGTATTAAGGAGGGGATCAGAGCCAAGCTGGTTTGGATGGCCTCAGAAAACAAAAGAGGCTTCCAGAAAGGCAGAAGAGTTCTAATTTGATTCCTGCTGTCTGATTTCAGGCAAAACTACACAGCCCTAACCCTGGGACCTCAATTTCTTTGACTGAATACAGATGCTAAAGTGTGGATGGTATTTAAAGTATTTACTTAAATGTGCTATCTGATAATAACAGCCTAAGAAATATCAATAAATTAAAAGGTGTTTTCCAAAAGAAAAGTTTTATCTTCAGAGATTTTTCATGTGCTATTAGACTTATTACATCAAGTAAGACAATCACCTGAGTCTCCCTCTTCATAATTTTCCAATGTGCTAATCAAATGGGAATGGCCAGTGGTAAATAGCTGGATTTGTGGCACTGAAGCCTAAGAAAAGACAGAACTGTGGGAAGCAAAAGACAGAAATGGCTGCCAGAAGCAGAAACACCGAAAAGAAAACAAACAAGCCAGGGGCGCCTGGGTGGCTCAGTCGTTAAGCATCTGCCTTCGGCTCAGGTCATGATCCCAGGGTCCTGGGATTGAGCCCCGCATCAGGTTCCCTGCTCCGTGGGAAGCCTGCTTCTCCCTCTCCCACTCCCCTGCTTGTGTTCCCTCTCTCGCTATGTCTCTCTCTGTCAAATAATTAAAAAAAAAACTTTAAAAAAAAAGAAAAGAAAACAAACAAGCCAACAAACAAGAAAAAGGAAAAGAGATCACTAACAAGATCATGAATCAGGTCAGCAATCTCACCCCAATAACCTCTGAAAGCTTCAAACAAAAAATTTGTATCCAACAGCGACCTTGAGTCATCAAGAAAATCTGTATTTTTCAAAAGTCTGTTTCAGAAGTCCGGGAAGCATATAATCTACTTTAGAATGATTTTCAACAAAATCTGGTCATGTAAAGGGAGACTGAGAAATAAATGGAACATGAATGTTCGCTTCTCTGGACCCTTCATTTCCAAATGATGCCAAGTAAATGAAGTCCCGCTGTATGTCCGTGTATCTACTAGATGCAGAAACAGACGTATGCACTAAGCATGTACTAGTTAAACTAGTATCAGCCTAAAGCATCCATTCTCAACATCACCCCCAACAGGGTGAAAGTTAGTTATTAGGAGATTAAAAAAAAAAAATCTAACTTTCTAAATATATAAAGCACAGATGTACATACAGGACATAAACAGTTAAACAGTATCTGTAGTAGGAGGGTAAACAGGAAAAAAATACATCTAAAAAGTCTCCTGGGTCAGGGAGCTTTAATGAAATTAAAGTTGAAAAACACTGGCCTCACAGAAATTAGGTAGCAGACCAAAAAGAGTTTCATCCTCCCTTTCTATTCCATTTACTTGAATTTCCAAAATTAAATTTATTTAATATGGAAAGACTGAGCACTGATTTCAAGTAAGTATTCAATGTTTTCCTAACACAGAAGCATTATAAAGTAAAAGGAGAGTAACAGCACATGTATGCAAGGCTCGTGCAAATGTTGGGGCTGGAGTTTTAGGAATGCTATATTAATTCAGGAAAAACTTATGTAAGGAAAAAACTTACCTGATGGTGGTAGAAATTCAGGATGACAGTCACAATCATCTACCTTCAAAGCTTCATCTACCACCTACCCATGAAAACAAAATTCATGAGATTTTCAAAAAAATAAGGCCATAAAGAATTCAATTAACTAAATAATAAAAAAAGAGTAGAACAGAATTTAACCAAGTGCCTAAAATAACCAGCTGGTAATTAGGCCTAAATGAATAAACACACAAAATGATAACTAGTGATAAGAGATTCTAATAAGACAAATTCTCTAATGGTAATTCTACTTCCAACACTTGGCATGATGCCTGACAGGTCTATTGTTCAATAAGTGTACTGAATAAATATTATTGCATCTTTCCTTAAGCTCCTCTCCCTAACTGAATACAGCCTCTGAGATTTTCACTAACAATAAAAGGACTACACAGTGAGTTGGAAAAGCTCCCTTAAATGCCTACTAGCCACATACTCCAAAATACCATTTCCTTTTTTCCCTCGCAAATTCTGGAAAGAAATATTAACGTGGACTTGGTGATAACTGCCGAGTTTTTAGTATATTACTGTTCAGAGGAAAACTCAGATTCAGGTCATTTAGGATACCCATCACAGAGCCAGGCTAAAAGGCCTAGAGGTGCCCTCAGAAACCATGAGGCCTGGGTGCTGGTGAGCACAGCAGGGAGTCAAGGCTAGGGACCACTGCTGCAGAAATGCCTTGGGCAGAGATGGGGAGGGCGTGCCTCCCTCCACACAAGTTGGGTGGGCAGCCTCGTGTGGTGCCAGGCAGCCAAGCTGATTGCAAAAGGAAGGAAAAGAAAAATCCGAAGCACTGTAAGGAGTGGGATGACGTGGTCCCCAGACCCCGCTGTCACTCATTCCCAAGTAGCTGTTTGACTGACAGATACGTAAAGCAGGAAAAGCATACAAAAAGAATTATCCAAGTAGTGAAATGAAATTTAGAAAAAAAAATTTTGAAAACACACCAATGTGATTTCAAAAAAAACTATGTGATATTGAAATATTCTCTTCATGTAGTTGAAGGAGGTAGCTGGGATATTTATTAAAAAGAGAGAATCATTCTTTTCATATCAGAGGCAAAAAGGGATTCATATCACCAAAATATTTAATTTCCATTATCACCGGAATACTACTGTAAAAACATGAGACTATCCATACTTGAAATCATTTAATTTTAGTTTTTAACTGAACCTACCTTTAGATTCTGATTACCACCGTTTGCCATTTCGTGGTTAGTTTTTCTGCAATCTTTTTCGGTTTCCACAAAGTTAAGTGAAGTACTAAACGCAGGTGCTGATAAACTGGGTATATAGGCCCTGAAGGGGAATAAGAGAAAAATAATTTTATTTCTGTTGATTAGCATGCATTTTTAAAAAATTATCCTTCAAATAAATAGGTTCCAGCAAATACCACCTTTTTTCCTTGAAAGCAGGGTAATACTGTTTTAAAAAGGATCTACCTCTGAGATTGGGCTTTAAACAAATATTGCTTTAAATTTCATAGTAAAAACTCGGGGCGCCTGGGTGGCTCAGATGGTTAAGCGTCTGCCTTCGGCTCAGGTCATGATCTCAGGGTCCTGGGATCGAGTCCCGCATCAGGCTCCCTGCTCCTTGGGAGCCTGCTTCTCCCTCTGCCTCTCTCTCTCTCTCTCTGTCTGTCTGTCATGAATAAATAAATAAAATCTTTAAAAAAAAAAAAAAATTTCATAGTAAAAACTCAAAATAGATTAAAAACAGTTCAATGTATTCTGGTTTCTAATATTAAAATAAGTTAAAATAAATTCTCCCTGATTTGAATTTAACAGCTTCAATATCTTAGGCATCTAAAGCATGTGGGGGAAAAAATCTATTTTAATTGCCAAGCAATAAATGTAGAACCCTGGCTGCTGTTTGTTTTCTTGTGAGTGTATCGAATCTGTCATCTATTTCTGACAGAAAGTGTCCTAGTCTTTGAAAAGATACTGGGAGGCTGGCGGCAGATGCTTCCAAGACAGAGGCTAAGGGTTAAAGGTACAGACTGTGTCCCTGCTCTCTGCTGCCAGGACCCTCATTGCAAAAACTGCACCCAAGCACAGTGACATCCACTTAACATTTCACCCACCTTTTCCCATAGGCTTAGGCTACTGATCTCCCATAAATACACATACAAATGGCTCAGTAAAACAGTCCAGAAAACAAATCTGACAATTCACAGGTCACCTGATCTTAGACCCAAACCCCTCTTCCTTCCCTCCCCAACTTTACTGTGGTTGCTATTAGCTACAAAGCATCAGATACAGTGATTCTTAAACTTACAGGGAAAAGCCATCCCAAGTAACAGCTACTGATCTGATTGGCATTAACTCACCTGCTTTCATAGAAGGCTTTAATTGGATTTCTAGTTGGTGTTCGACCTATAAAAATCAATCACACATGCAAGGTAATCAGTGGATTGGCAACACATACTTTGAAGAGATTTTCAAATACCCTTTAAGCTGACAGTAAGAACATCAAATTTACAGAAATGAAAAATAAACCTAAATTATTTTATATTTTCAGATGTTTTGAGTTTTAGGATGGCTTCAGCAAAATGTTACACAGCCTTATTTGACATCCCATTGCATGTGATCATTGACTAGATGCAGCAGTATATAAATCTGAATCAGAGACGGTACCTGTCTTCAAGGAGCTCACAATCTTATAATCATGTTATGTTGGATAATAACATCTCAGCTTCCTGAGACACTAAATACCCAAAGAAGAAAAAACAGGAAAGACCTATATGCTGAAAGTATAGAGTAAGGGAATTTCAGGCATTGGAGAAAGCAAAATACTTAGGAGAAAAAACAAGAGAATGAAAATCTAGAATTCCTACCCCACACAGCTGATTTCTGATATATGTATATGTACCCACATACAGATGTATGCAAAAATGTTCAGCATGCTATAGAATGAGCCACACACTTGGTGCAAAAACATCAAACAACTCTACTGAAGGGTCTTTTCTTTAAGAAATAACCATAATGGAGGAAAAAATTTTAAATAATTTTGTTTCCAAAGTCTTCACTTTATCCAAAATCTCAAGGTGGCATATTTTACTACAGAAGAATAAATAATAATTTGTTGTTTCAAATAAAAAATACAAATCATTTATAATTACCTAGTGGAATATAACACTAATGTACTTCTACATAGACAGAAATGGAAAACTTCAGTGACTTGACCAAGATAATGTAACAAAATAAGCACAAATCACCTGAGAGTTGATTTATGGTCCTCCATTAATCCAAGAAACCCACCTTCAAAAGTTTTAAAGGGAATTCGACTGTAACCAAAGAATCTTAGGTGAAATACCTTGCAGGTCTTCTATTTGTTTTTGTAACTTTACATGCTGCTGAATTAGATCCTTGATTCCCTCAGGGTCATTTTTACAGAGTTTTTGAGCTTTTATGTTTGCTTGTAGGGCCCAGTCATATTCCCCCAGCATAGAAAGAGCAGCACAATAACGATAATGACCCTGTTCCAAAAGATAAATTTAATTTTTTTCTCAAAAATATGCTTAAGTTAAAGAAAATAGATAAGGAAAAATATTTTGCTTGAAAACTGATTACTTAAAATGTTAGATTAGGATCCTATCAATGAAAAATTTTTTAAAATGTTAATACCTCTCAGGAAATAAAATTACCTAAATGAGCTAAAGTGAAGTTATGAATGAATAGTATTTATAATAATTTTAACTAGAGATCAGTATTTTTGCTTAAGAGATTTTTGTACCCCAAAGAAAATAATTCAACCTTTATTATATTTTACAAGTAAAGAATGAAATATATTATTTTGTGCCAAATAAAGTAACACAAACCATTCATTATAAATAATTTTTTTCAAAATATTTTAAGGCAGTAATAATCTCTAAGTCATTACATTCCCTACACTTTGGAAATCAAACAAATTTTAGAGCTGGAAGGAACAATCAGCTTACACAGTCGTTTTCCAACCCCTCTGAAAAGCATGGTCACAGATAGGGGGTGCATCTAGGCTAGATCTTCCATTCGGCTTGCTCTTAATCAGTTTTTAATTATTTTATTTCTAAGTGTAGTTCTTGGCTTTAAGAAAAGGTCTGAAAACCACTGATTTACTCAATTCCAATGATCAGGGTTTTTGTTTTGTTTGCTACAGAACCACAGTCCTGGCTGGCCCCATTTATGCATTTTGGGAAATCTTCTATCTCAAGGATGAACATTTTAATCTAGAAAGCTAATATTACCAAGCCTGGGGCTAACTCAATCACCCCCTCTTCTAGCTACTCACAAACTGATCTCCCATTGTAGGCACAGTATCTCCACTTGAGAATTGACTTACCCATGAGAGAGGCTAGAAATTGGCCTAATGTCACACTTATTTAGAGGCAAACCAAAGAATCCTGACCTTATGATTCCAGGTCCAGAGCTTTTTCCTCTTTACTACAGATTTTACAAAGAACATTCTCATTCTATGAGAAACTACTAAATCAGAAATAAGTGACCTTTTTAAGAAAGATGAGCTTTTCACTAAAAAAGGGCCAGAAACAACCACAGGAAACTTTATTTATGCAGGTTTGATACACATATAATCCTGCTCTCGTGCACCAACCCAATCTGTGAGTTCTGAAGCATTTTTTTAAGCCAGACTATTTAGACTCAGATCAAAGATCCCAATGCAGACTGCATTTGTTTAAACTTTGCTTTTCCTCAAAAGGCATATGAAGACAGATCTCTCAGATATGCTACAAGACCAACATCCCATCACCCAGGACTATTCCAACTTCAAAATTAAGGTAACTACATAAAAAAAACCCAAAAAACACACAGCATAAGATATATGAAAGATTATAAACCATACCTGCTAAATTTGTAGAAAACACTTTTTCTTTCTCTTCCCCATCCCGCCCCCCAATCTCCCACCTTCCTCATCTTTTGCTGGGTCCTTTTCCCTAAACTCTATAAAACCTAGCATAAAGTCTATCGGTTGAAAAATGAATTTATTCAGATCTCATTGCTGAGGTTATCTGAATGAAGCTTAAATTAAAAGGTATCTCAGAGAGTTTTCTGAACCCAATCACAATACAAGGTTTTGCTTTCCTTTGACATTACCTCATTCTCTATCACATATATAGAAATTCTCTGTTGTCCGTCTGCCTAGCATCCCCTCCTTTTGGTGCCATTATGTGCCTACTCCACATAGCAATGGCAGGACTGGGACTAGTGCTCCATCTCAAAAATGACTGGGGAGAAGCGTATGACCCAGGAGACTGACCAATCAAAATGCACCATTTTCCAGGTCATAGGATCAATCCACTGGTGAACACATGGCTCAATCAGGACCAGTTTGAGGCATCCTTAGGTGTACTGTATAGATACTAAAAGAAATTCTCTTGCCACTAGAATTAGCAGTTATTAAGGATAACAGTTTGGGGTTCCCACTACATGGTAAAAATCTTTTTCAAAATGAAGCCAAGAGAGCCCATACTCTCACTACCACTTGGGTCAAGATGGAGTTAACAGGGATTTGGATTTACACTCTTGCCTAAAAGAAACAAACAAGGACAAAATATATGAAACAAAGGTTTGCAAGACATTGAGTGACTATCAGGCAACAAAAGAGAGTGACCCTGGAGAAACACAAGCCCTGAATGGAATTTTCAGCTTACTGAATGGAATTCTAAGCCATGGCACAGGGAGAAGGAACACAGGCAGGGATTGCAGTTCTGGAGACAAGACAAGAGACCAGGAGAGCCAAGGCAGCTCAAGTTCACAGGGCAGAGGACCAGAGAGGAGACTGCTCAATAGAGAACTCCAGAGATCCTCACACAGTCCCAAGTTGAGTCTTGAGGTGAGTACTAATCAGTACATGCATGTGGGACAACTACCCAAAACCCAAACCAGGGAAAGAACCACTAGAAAGACTAATAAGGAAACAACAGTCAGCACTCACACAGGGCCAGGAATAATTCCTGTTTCCACCAGCCAGAGTGGAAAACATCATAATTGATGGAGTAACAGGCAGAGTATTCAGAAGCATTTTGCTTCAGCTGTGAATAAAAAGATAGCCGTTGACCAAATACCACTATGGTCCCACCTATCAAAGCTTAAAACAAGACTCCAAAGAATTACATTGTTTCCAAGTAACTTTACTGCATCCCAAAAGGAAGCTCAAAAATATTTACATACACAAAAATATCAGTAACAATGTCTTGTATCCAATAAAAAATTACTAGGTATGCAAAGAAGGAAAATATGATCTATAAGGAAGAGAAAAATGAGTCAATTGAAAATGCTCAGAAATGACACATGACAGAATTAGTAGACAAGAATATTAGGACAGTTATTATAAACATATTCCATATATTCAAGAAGTTAAAAGAAAGACTGAAGACTGAACATATTAAGATGTGAAATACATAAAGAATACTCAAATTGAAATACTAAAGATGGAAGTTATAGCATTTAAGGTGAAACAATACATCAGTTGAAAATTGGGGCAGATTAGACATTGCAGAAGAAAAAATCAGTGAACTCAATATAGCAATAGAACCCACCTAAAAAGAAAGAATGAAAAGGGAGAAAAGAGACTGAAAATAAAGCTAACAAACAGGGAAGAAAAACTGAGAAATGGGAAGAAAAATGTGTATAGATCTGGATCCAGCCATGCCTGAAGGATTATAATTCCTAGACTTTTTCAATTACATGAGCCAACTACTTAGGCCAAATCTGAGTTAGGTTTTGTCACTCACAAACAAAAGAGTCCTAATACACCCCTCAATATTAAAAGGTTCTTATGGACATCTGTGAGGCTACTGGTTTGTATGCTATATAACAATATCAAAAGGCAATGAATGCACAGAGAAATGTCAACAAATGTCTACTGATAATACCATAAAAATTCCCACTCTTTGGGATACAATGACATACCCTCTCTTAAGCCTGAAAGCACGTGTAGGGCAGTTGGCATTGTACCAGTCTTCTCTATCTGGAAAGAAGGGAGAATAATGAGGGTGGCCCACCCTCACAGAAATCTACAGAGAACTTTCTTATGCAGGCTTATATCCTAGAGGCATGACTCAACAGGCTTAGGCTCATAGTTAATCTCAAGTAGAAGTACAGAATGCAACTTGCACAGTTCACCTTTGCTTCTGAAGTTTAAGCTACCTTTTAACGAGCACTTCTTTCCAGTAAAATAAAATGAAAAAATAACCTAGATGTAGTTACCACATTTTTTAAATACTAGGGTTTGTGTTTTGCATCTATACAAATATTTCTGCAATCATCACAAAACATCCCTATTTAAATAAAGTGGGTGCCTGGGTGGCTCAGTCGTTAAGCATCTGCCTTCGGCTCAGGTCATGATCTCAGGGTCCTGGGATCGAGCCCCGCATCTGGTTCCCTGCTCAGCGGGAAGCCTGCTTCTCCCTCTCCCACTCTGCCTGCTTGTGTTCCCTCTCTCGCTGTCTCTCTCTGTCAAATAAATAAATAAAATCTTTAAAAAAATAAATAAAGTGAATGAACCCACATAAATATAGTCAACAAATATTTGACGAAGATAACAAAGGTAATAAATACAATGAAGTAAAGACAACCTTTGCAACAGTGATGCTGGGGCATCTACATGCAAAAAAAAAAAAAATGAATCTAGACCTTATATTCTCCATAAAAATTAACTAAAAATGAATCACAGACCTAAATGTAAAATGCAAAAATGGTAATGACTTTTTAGATACCATACCAAAGGCATGATCCATGAAAGAAATAACTGATAAGCTGGACTTCAAAATTAAAAACTTCTGCCCTCTGAAAGTTGCTGTCAAGAAAATGAGAAGACAAGCTACAGTCAAGGAGAAAATATTTAGCAGACACATCTGATAAGGTCTTAACAGACACCTCATCAAGGAAGGTATACAGTGGCAAATGAGCATATGAAAAGATGCTCCACATCATATGTCATTAGGGAAATGCAAGTTAAAACGAAATACTACTATACACCTATTAGGAAGGCCAAAATTCAGGACACATGCCATTAAAACAACACTACAATGACCACAAGGGACAATACCAAAGGCCAAGAAGGATATGGAACAACAGGAACTCTCACTTGTGGCTGGTGGGAATGCAAAACGGTATAGCCACTTTGGAAAACAGTTTGGCATTTCCTTAAAAAACTACACATATTCTTGTTGCTCAAGCTCATGTCATAATTCCAGGGTCCTGGGATTGAGCTCTGTGCCAAGCTCCCCCTGCTCAGTGGGGCGTCTGCTTCTCCCTCTCCCCCCTGCTCATGCTCTCTCGCTACCTCTATCCTATCTCTGCCTCTCTCTCTCAAATAAATAAAATCTTAAAAAAAACAAAACTAGGGGCGCCTGGGTGGCTCAGATGGTTAAGCGTCTGCCTTCGGCTCAGGTCATGATCCCAGCGTCCTGGGATCGAGTCCCGCATCGGGCTCCCTGCTTCTTGGGAGCCTGCTTCTCCCTCTGCCTCTCTCTCAATCTGTCTCTCATGAATAAATAAATAAAATCTTTAAAAGAAAAAAAAACAAAACAAAACTAGGGGCACCTGGGTGGGCATCTGCCTTCAGCTCAGGTCATGATCCCAGAATCCCAGGATTGAGCCCCACATCAGGCTCCCTGCTCAGTGGGGAGTGTGCTTCTCCTTCTCCCTCTGCCCCTCCCCCAGCTCCTCTCTCTCTCTCTCTGTCTCTCTCTCTCTCTGTCTCTCTCAAATAAATTAAAAACAAAAACTAAACATATTCTTGTCATATGATCCAGCAATCCTACTCCTTGGTAATTACCCAAAAGAGTTGAAAACATGTCAACACAAAACCCTGTACATAGGTATTCATATCAGCTTTATTCAAAATGGCCAAAAGTTGAAAGCAACAAAAATGTCCTTCAGTAGGGGCTCCTGGGTGGCTCAGTTAAGCATCTGCCTTCAGCTCAGGTCATGATCCAGGGATCTTGGGATCGAGCCCCATGCCAGGCTCCCTGCTCAGCGGGGAGCCTGCTTCTCTCTCTCCCCTCTGCTGGTGCTCTCTCTCGCTATCTTTCTCTCAAATAAATAAATAAAATCTTAAAAAAAAAAAAGTGTCCTTCAGTAGGTGAATGGATAAATCAACTGGCGCATCCAGACAATGTAATATTATTCAGCATGAAAAAGAAATCATCAAGGCATGAAAAGACATGGCGGAAAGTTAAATGCATATTATTAAGTGAAAGAGAAGGCTATCTGAGAAGGCTATATACTATATGATTCAAACTCTGACATCCTGGAAAAGGTAAAACTGATGGAGATAGTAAAAAGATCAGTGGTTGCAGGGGTTTGGATAGGCAGATCAGAGGATTTGGGGGAACAGTGAAAATATTCTGTATAAATCATAATGATGGATAAATGTCATTACACGTTTGTCCAAACCCACAGAATGCGTAACACTTAGGGAATGAATCCTAAGATAAACTATGGACCTTGGATGATTATAACGTGTCTGTGTAGGTTCATCAATTTTCAAATTACACCACTCAGCTGGGGGATACTGATAACAGGGGAGTCTATGCATGTGTGGGGGTTTATGGGAGGTTACCTTCCTCTTAATTTTGCTGTGAACCTAAATCTGCTCTAAAAAAATTGTTTTTTAGAAAGTGAAAATTTTCTGTTCAATAAATCAAGCCAGGAATAAACATTCTACACGAAGTCCTCAATGCAATTCAGAATATTTTAGTATTCTTTTTTTTTTTCTAAATTGATAATAGAAAATTCAAAGGTAACTCTAGAACACTAACTTCAGGGTCTGGGTTTCAGTATTAAGAATTCTATCAGGGCGCCTGGGTGGCTCAGTCGTTAAGCATCTGCCTTCGGCTCAGGTCATGATCCCAGGGTCCTGGGATCGAGCCCCACATCGGGCTCCCTGCTCAGCGGGAAGCCTGCTTCTCCCTCTCCCACTCCCCCTGCTTGTGTTCCCTCTCTCTCTGTGTCTCTCTCTCTCAAATAAATAAACAGAATCTTTAAAAAAAATAAAAAATAAAAATAAAAAGAATTCTATCATCCACAGAATAAGTATTTATGGAGCAAATGACAAATGCTAGGTTCAGTGATCAACAAAGATTCTGTATCAAGCACAACAAATTGATCACTCTCAAACAGAAGCACATCCAATGCTGGATTCTAAATCCAGTTTTGTCTTTTACTTGCAAAAGTCACTTTACTTTTCTGGGACTCAATCTCTTCATCTGTAAATCGAGGCATTTAAAAACGGACTCCAAAATCTGGATGCAGGAGTCCACCTGGGGAATTTCACAATCCCCAGTCTCCTCAGCCACATGAATCATAATTTGGGGGGGGGGGCTCTAAAATTCTATGAGTAATACTCACTTTGATTTAAAAACAAATTACATAAAGCCAGGAATGAAGTCTGAAACATGTATCTTTCTATGTCTTATTTGAAGCTCTACTTTAAAAAAAAGTCGGGTATTTTTGTGATTTAGGAAAATACAGTGATTAATATCACAAACACCCAGAATTAATTGCTAACATTTTGCTGTATTTGTTTTAGATTCTTTTTTACTAGAAGAAATAAAACCATACAAATATGGCTGAAATCTTCTTTGTACCCTCTCTAATCTTTCCTTCTCTAACTGCCCAGAAACAAACATTACCCTGAGTTTGATAGGTATCTTTCTGGCCTATAATATGCTTTCACTGATTTTTTTCATTCAACGCTATTTTTTAAATCTATAAATGCTGATAAACCAGTTAACTTATTCCAACTGCAATCTAGTAATCGGTTCGTTCATTCACCAAATCAACAAATATTTACTAGTAAGTGCTTGTTATGTGCCAAGCAGCTTGTCAGGCAGGCCAGATTCAATAGTGAACCAACCAAACAAAAAGATCCGTCCTCATGGATCTCACATTGTATGGGAGGACACACAATAATAATACATACAGTATGTTCAATAATGTTAAATGCCAAGAGGAAAAAAGTGAGCAAGGAAAGAGGGTAGCAAATGTCTAGACAGGGGTAGCCTTGGCATTTTAGTAATGTGGCCAAGAAGTTTTCACTGAGAAGACTTCCAGTAAAACATGAAAGGAAGTAAGGGAGCTAGCTCAGGCTCTGGGAAAAGGCATTCTAATTCTAGGCAGAGAGAAGAAAAAGCACAAACTGGGAGTGGGCCTGGCATATATAAGGAACAGCTGAGGAGGCCAACAGGTCAACACAGAGTGAACAAGGGAGAGAACGGTAGGAGTGAGGTCAGAGACATAATGGGTGTTTAGGGAAGAGGGAAAGATCAGATCAGAGGCACAACTCTGATCAAGTGAAAATACCATATCCATCCCTGTTTTATCAGTGGATATGCAGGTATCTGCAGTTCTATGCTGTTAAAACAGCATTGCCATGGCCACTTTGCATATCTCACCATGGGTACATATTGCAAGAACGTCTGTGGGGTACACACACTTAGAATCCAATAATTACGGCATATACACATCATAGCGCTCTCCAGGTTGGTTGCAACCAATTCTCACCCACTGGTTTATGGAAGGTTCCTGTTAGTACACACATTCACCAATACCTGAGACTACTGGTCTCTAATTTTTGCCAATCTAAAGGACCTAAACGATATCACATTGCTTTACTTACTTACTTATGTACATGTAGGTCTGTTTGGAAGCTCTCTATTCTGCTCTCTTGGTTTTGTTTTTCTATGTATAATTTTAAGTGCTAGGAAATAGAACATAGTTTATTTCTACTGCCCATTCAGATTTCTCTTCTATGAAATGCTTGTTTATTCACTTGCCCATTTTCTACTGGGTTTATTTATTATAGCTCTTTGCATATTCTGGATATAAATCCTATCAGTTATATATGTTATCTATATGACAAATTATCTCCTCCCAGATTATGATTTCATTCATGGTGTCTTTTGACAGACAGAAGTTTTTCAGTTGGATATAGTCAAATTTATGCGCTCCCCCACACTGATTTGTGCACTATATGTTATTTAACAAATCCTTTTGCACCTCAAGGTTGTAAAGACAGTCTCCTATAATTCTTCTAAGTTTTAAGTTTCACTTTTCATAGTAAGGTCTTTAACCCATCCAAAATATGCAGATGCTGACATCTCAGTCACTAAGGTACCCTCCAGCTCCTCAACAATTCTACGTGCTACTTGTCCTGCTCAGAAACGCATGTTCTCTCACTGCTGTGTTAAGTCTCCTTTCTGATTATGGAACTGAAGATTCCCCTCTCACATTCTTGAGCTTGGCATAATTTTATCCAGCATTTTTACATATAAATTTACATCCTGTACACAGATTTTTCACAAAGTTATATGGCATTACCTACCCAATGTAAAGATAAAAGCAACCTACCTTTGTCCAATTGCTCTTCAGGATAATGGCTCTCTTTCCATCACCAAGTGCATTTCTAAAAAGAAAAACAAGAAATATTCTTTTTTTTTCATAAAGGCATTATGAATTGTTTATCTATTTGTACTTCTTGAATTTTCCAGAAATAACCTAGTTAAAAATAACTTTTTAATTTTTAAAAATCCATATATGTCCATTATAGGAAATTTGGAAAATACAGAAAAGTAAAACAAAAGGAAAAAGTCACCCAGAGTTACAATCACAACTACCCAGGAATAACTACTTTTCAAATTTCTGGAGTATTTCCTCCACATATCTTATCTACGTCTCACTTGTTGTTACCTACATAGTTTTTCTGCACTATTTTTGCATGTCAGCAAGACTTCTGATCTCCAAAAAGATAACTCCCAGATCTTGCACACATCAGCTAAACTGCAGTGGACAGAGCAAAGAAGTTGAGACACAGATGGGAGTTAAGTTCAATACAATCACTAACTCTCCTCGGGACTGTTTAGGAAGTTATTAACCTCTCAGGCCCGCTTTCCCATATGTAAAATGAGGATGATAATTCTAATTAGTTTAAGCCAGCCATGGCAATATCACTTTCCTTTCTACTAACTGGTTTGGGGGTAGTCATATGACCTAGTGCTGGCCAATGAGAGCTAAGAGGACTCATCACTCTTAAAAAAAGATTACAAGGAAGAACAAAACTAGGTAACTTACACTACCAGAGAGCAGTACCTACTAAAAGACTATATATAGTTAAAAAAAAAAATAAAGTCTATCCAAAGATAGATGACCTGACCAACAGATTTGGATAAACAAATCAGAAACAGATGCTTACATACAGTCACCTGATCTATATGACAAAATGCAGTGCATGGAGAAAACATATTCTCAAGAAAGAGTGATGAATCAATTAGACATTCATACCCATCTTGAATCCTACCTCACTAAATGCAAAGTTAATCAAGCTTTTAAAAGAAACACAGAACATTCTGGTAATGTTAGAGAAGGCAAAGATTATAAACAGAACCCCAAAAGTGCTTATCATAAAGGAAAAAACTGATGAACGGTACTGTTATAGTTAGCATCATCCATTTGTAAAAAAAAAAAAAAAAAACCACAAAAGTGAAAAGGCAAGCCACAGAATGTGAGAAGCTATTTGTAATGCATGTATTTGACCAGTGACTCAAATCCAAAAAAAAATTTTTTTAAACCTAATGAATAGGACATTCAACTCAAAAGAAAAAAAATAGCAAAAGATCCAAACAGGCACTTCACAAAAGAGAATATCCAAGTGGTCAATAAGCATACGAAAAGATGCTCAACCTAAATATCCTTAATCGACTTAAGGAAATCCAAATTAAAATCACAGCACTGTATCACTACATACCCATCAGAATGTCTAAATGAAATGACAAAAAATAAGTGTTAGTGAGGACATGGAACTGAAACTCTCATATGCTGCTGGCAGGAGTGTAAAACAATATAACCATATAGGAAATTATGTATGAAAGTTGAATATAAGCATACCTTCATCCCAGCAACTCCACTCCTTAATTAGATTCTCAAAAGAAATGAATACATATGTTCACAATGATACTATCTGTAAAAGCCAAATACTAGAAACTACCCAAATGTCCATCAACATTAGAATGGATAAAATGTGGTATATTCATGCAATAGATGAAAACTGTACAACTCCATGCAACAATATGGATCTTGAAAACAATGCTGAATGCTAAACATAAAAGAGCACATACCATGACTGTTTACATTGCACAAAAACAGGCAAAACTAATCCATTGCGTTGGAAAATGGGATAATAGTTAAACTGGGGAAGAAGCTGGGTAGACTAGGAGGAGGAACAAGGGGGACCTTCAGGGGTACTGGGGTTGTGATCTGGGTACCAATAACATGTGTAAGGTTTCTGAAAATTCAACCTATAAACTTATGAATTGTACACTTTGCAGTATGTGTATTTTTTTTGAAGATTACAAGAGTCATTCTTTTGCTGGAGGCTGTAATGTCCAGTTTAATATCTGAATTACAGTAGCCAGAGGAGGCAGCCTGAGGTCCAAGTCACACAGAGGCACCAGAAAAATCCTAGGTCTTTGATGACATTGTTGAGGCACTAAATATACAACCCTAGAGCCACCTTCTTCTGGACTTCTCTTCACCATTTAATCAGGGTTTTCTGTTATTGGCAACCAAACACATCCTAATACAATGGCACACCTCGTCTCCCCACTGCTTCCCTCCGCGAATACTTTTAACAACTGCCTATACTGTTTCCATTTCCTCTCATCTCAACCCACTCCAACCCAGGATCCACAAGCTTCCCATACACAGCTCTCCCTATGGTAACTAAAAGATGTCCATATTGCTCAGTCTAAATTGCATTTGGCTTCTCAGCAGCAACAGGCACTACTAGTCACTCTTTCTCTTCCTTCCATGATGTCACACCTCTAGTTTTCCTCCTACCTCTCTGGGTTAAGTCTTCCACGCGGGTTCATCTTCCCTTAAATGGCCACTATTTATGTCCCTCAAGGCTCAGTCCTAGTTTTCCGCTTGCTCTACACAGTGGGTCTCAACCTTGGCTACACATGAGTACCATCTGGGGGGCTGCTAGAAGCCTAATGCCCAATTAATTAAATCAAAATCTCTGAGTTGGGGGTATTTCTTCCAAGGTCAATTCCAGGGTGCAGTAAAAGTTGAGAACCGCCTCCCCAAGCAATCTCATCCACATTTGCAACTTCAAATCATCTAGGTTAACTATCCCAAATATGCGTCTCTTGTTCAAATATCTCCTTGGAGTCCCAGACCCACATAATTCATTGCCAATGTGAAATTCCAACTGGGATCCTTCAAGGACACTTCAACTCAGGATGTCCAGGAGTGAAGTCAAGTTCTACTTCCTACAAATGTATCTTTTCCAGTGATCCCAGTGTTAGGGAGTGAGCCTATAATCCATGAAGTGGCTGAAGGCAGAGAGTTCATAATTCCAAACACCAAACCACAAACAACCTCCGTCCATTTTACCTCCAAAATATCTCAAATCCTTCCACTTCTCCATTTCCACTACCATTACCCTGCTCTAAGCTACCATCCCTCTGGCCTAGAGTACTGCAACAGCCTCCTAACCCAATTCATGCTACATCTCCTCCAAACCCATCCTCCTCACTACAACCAGATTGATCTTTCTAAGGTACTAATCATGCCATCTCACCTCAATTTAAAATCCTTTACTTACTTCTCGATGCTCTTCAAGGCCACAGTTATGTAGCCTACAAGACCCTCCTTGATCTAGTCCCTGACTACCACTCACTCCCCTCCTTCTCTGTATTCAGGCCACCCAGCACACTATTAATTCCATGAATGCAAGATCCTCCCTTCCACTGCTGGCCCACTGTCTAGAATACAGCTGTGTCTGGTTTTGCTCATTTCTGACATAGCTAGAAGCAGAACTCCAATCATACTTACTGAATCAATGTTAAATGTTATTAATTAACATACAATACGATAACCACTACGATAACTGTAGTTACAATCAATACATTATAAATACCATACATATTAGTGTGTGAATACACTATATAAATACAAATATAATATAAATATAAATAAAAACACTAACATATTTTCACATTTACTAGCATATGACCACATCCTCCTACTAAAACAAAATGGGCATAATAAATAACATGGTGTGATTGCTCATCCAACCTAGTGCAGCAGAGGTGTACATACTCTGGAGAGCAGGTATGACTTTAGCAACAGTGGTACATCTGCACAATACATTTATGAAAATAGGAAAACTCAAGAGATGCAAATGGTTACTCCTGAAGACTATGTGACAAAATGGTGAGAGTACTGAACAGAGGGCAAGAAAAAATATTCTAGCCTAGATGCTCCAACGGAACACATGTTACTTGGGGAAGTATTATTTCTCCAGCCCTCTCACCTATTTCTTCATATATGATATGGCACATTTTGCCCTAAAATATGTTAGGAGTGAATACATAATTTCTTCCTCCTCCAGCTTCCATGTGGATTTGCTAGATTAATCATTTTTGAGCTCTCTCCTTTCCCACCCCTAACTTTTCCCGAGGATGAATAATGGTGGGGAGGGGCACTAATCATTTGTGGTTTAGCCTCTTCTTTTTCTCACTCTTTGGAATCTTACACTGAACACCATCATAATACCAGATTCCCTTTTCCTCCAAGCTTAAAGTTCACAAAGGTCCCTGTTACCAGTTCTTTCTGTGACCACGGGTGAATTAACAAGTCAGTTGGCTATCAGACTGCTCAGATAAGGCCCTACTCTCCAAACACTGTGTCATCACCAGAGGCAAGACTAGATCACCATTTGCCTTGTCTTCCATTTCTATTTCTTAACTGATTCTGGACTTGGAAAGAAAAGAAGATGCTATTTACTGACTCTCTCAAATCACAGTATATATAAGAACTTCACAATACATAAAAGGGTTATCACTTTTTTCCTTCCCTATTGTAAATCATCACTTTTAGGGCCTGACCAGACCAACAAAGAAATAATGCTACTCCCCAAATTCCTAGATCTTACAATGAAGCAACAAAAGCAGAATTCAGATGTAATGGTCAGTTACTGCCAAATATGCAGTGACTGATAACCATCAAATGAATAAACATATACATTTAAATCAAAAGTTAGTGTCTGGAATTAAAATTACATAAGCTCTGGGGCGCCTGGGCAGTTCAGCAGCTGCCTTTGGCTCAGGTCATGATCCTAGGATCCTGGGATGGAGCCCCCCATCGGGCTCCCTGCTCAGCAGGGAGCCTGCTTCTCCTCTCCCTCTGCCTGCCGCTCTGCCTACTTGTGCGCTATCAAATAAATTTAAAAAATAAAATCTTAAAAAAAAACTACATAAGCTCTTTCTCCAAGTAAAAGCAATCAGGAATTTACCTACAGATATACTTGCACCTGAGTGTAGAACGTAAGTAAAAAGATAATCATTACAAAGCTGTAATTTTTTTAAACTGGAAATAATTTATATTCTAATACAAACTAACCAAAGCAGGAGTAATCCATTGAGCAAAAGACTATGGAGCCGTCAATCAGAGAAAGACATGTATCATATGACCTCACTGATACGAGGCATTCTTAATCTCAGGAAACAAACCGAGGGTTGCTGGAGTGGTGGGGGGTGGGAGGGATGGGGTGGCTGGGTGATAGACATTGGGGAGGGTATGTGCTATGGTGAGCACTGTGAATTATGTAAGACTGATGAATCACAGACCTGTACCCCTGAAGCAAATAATAAATTATATGTTAAAAAAAAAAGAAGAAGATAGTAGGAAGGGAAAAATGAAGAGGGGGAATCAGAGGGGGAGAGGAACCATGAGAGACTATGGACTCTGAGAAACAAACTGAGGATTCTAGAGGGGAGGGGGGTGGGGGGATGGGTTAGCCTGGTGATGGGTACTAAAGAGGGCACATACTGAATGGAGCACTGGGTGTTATACGCAAACAATGAATCATGGAACACTACATCAAAAACTAATGAGGTAATGTATGGTGATTAACATAACTTAATAAAAAAAAAAAGCTAAAAAAAGAAAAAAAAAAAGACTATGGAGCCATGAACATAAATAAGGGTATATCTCTATATACACTAATATGCAACAAGCTCCAAGATTTAAGTATTTTTTTTAAAAGAAAGCAAGAAAAAACAAGAAAGAAAAAATAAAAATAAATAAATAAATAAAAGAAAGCAAGAAGTATATTATGTATAGTATGCTTCCACCCATGTTAAAAAAAAATATATATATATACACACACACACACACACCCATACATATATATACACATTACATTGAATCAAATGAAACTGCCTACATTCTGAATTACAAAAATGGTAACTCCATTTGGTTCAACATACTAAGTGTTCATACAGGCATAAGATATTATGGAAATACATAGAACACTCACACTGAAGCTCCTCCCACACACTAGGATTTTTTTTTAAAGTAGGTTCCACGCCCAACATGGGGCTCAACTCATGACCTCAAGATCAAGAGTCCCAAATGCTCTACTGACTGAGCCAGCCAGGCGCTCCCCACACTAGAGTTTTTGAAATTCTCACAGGAACATACAATTGCCTTGATTTATACCTCTGGCCTCAGAGAAATTCAGAAAAACACAAAACGAAACAAAAAACCAGAAGTCATTTAAAGTCTATCTACCTGCTATTAATCACAAGTTGGATTTAACAGAGGAGAATATATTATGATGGGTAAACACTGAAGGTCAAAGTAAATGCCAAGTTTAAAATTCCATAATTTTCCAAAGTAAATTAAAAAAAAATCCAAGGCTAAGCTTTCCCTTTTTCCAATTACATTTCCCCTTACACAGTTTATCACATCCCATCAAAGAATTCAAATTGCCACATTTGAGTACCAGAAAAAAGAATGAAACAGTAAAGAGGCACAGTCTGATGATATATTCACATAAGTGCTGTAACTACAGAAGCCATAGATACGCGTAATTACTTTTTTTAGATTCTCTTTGAAAAATATCTGATTACATTCAATTAAAACTATCACTCTAAAATTCCCTATAACTGCCAAATTGTATTTGTGAAGTGAACTTCTGGAAGACCTGAATAAAGTGTATCCTAAGGCCACGACGGGCATTTGGGATACACTGCACACAGTCCTGAGCCTAAAGGATTCAGCAGAAGCTGTGGCAGGAAGTAGCGTATTTCCACACAGCCCCCCAATCCCATTCCACAGATTTCCCAAGGGGGACATCCGCAGACCTGGAGGTGCACACGTCTGAGGAATGTTAAAAGTTCAGATGGGCTCTTGGCCTCACATACATTCACCCAAAGGTGGTACAAACTTGACTACCTGGCATTACCACCACCAGCACATGGACCATTTCTTAATGAAGCACTTTCCCCACACATACCTCACCTCAGGCTCCCCACCATTAGTCTTAAAACACTTACACTTCTCTTCTTTCGAGATTACTTTCACTTATTTTATCCTTGATGTTTCAGTGAACACTGCTTTTGTTTTTTTTTATCTTATGTGCATTTTTAATTTTACTGTATCACTTTTTATCACATATTTCAAGTATACATAAAAGTACAGAGAATAACATTAATATAGTCGACACCCATGTACCAGCAACATTTTGCCGTATTTACTTCAGATCTTTTGCAGAACTCTGTTATAGTCCACAACCGCTGTGTACCACTTTCTCATCTCCAATCCTTTTCCCTCCTTCCCTCCCCAGAGATAGCCACTCCACTGATGTTTAACATGCCCATGCATTTGTAAACATTTTTAATACATACTATGTATTAACTATGTTTGTCATTCTACATATTTTGACATTATATAAACCGCATTATACCATACAAATCATTCTGCAACTTGCTTTTTCACTCAACATTGTCATCATTTTAACTGCTGCATAAAATTCCATTGTATGAATATACCATCATTTATTTATCCATTCCCCCACGGATGGACATTTAAGTCGTTTCCATTTCTTTACTCTTACAAACAATGCTATTGTGAAGGCTTGTACGTATCTTCTTGGGTACACATTTGAGTTTGGAGGATAGGAGCCTAGAAGTGGGCTGCAGAGTATGCACATCTTCACCTTGCCAAATTGCTGTCCAAAGTGATTGCACCAATTTACACTTTCTCCAGCCGAGTATGCAAGTTTCCTTTGTTCCACATCCTCTCACACACTTGGAATTATGAGGTTTTTAAAATGTTTGCCAATCTGATGGACATGAAAAAGAGACTCAAAGTTTGTAATCTGCATGTCCTATAAGGATACTCATGTTTATTGACTATTTGAACCATTTATTTTTTAATCCTCTTTTCAGCTTTCACATTGCCCTTTCCATCGGGATTAAGAGTAGATTAAGAGTAGAAACTCTGCATCCAGGCTGCCTGGGTTCAAATTCTGGCTCCATCACACCCACCTAGTTTCTGAGGATACTTTGCTTGACCTCCCATTCCTGTTTCCTCATCTGTAAAGAGATAGCAGCACCCACCATGCAGGGTTGTTGAGGGGTTTTTGAGCTTGTATGCATAAAGTGCTCAGAACAGTGCCACTGAGGTTGGATGCTTTACCCCCAGGTGTCCCACAGCTGCTCAGCCAGATTCCCATGACAGATCTACCAAACCTCAGATGTGAGAGCTTCAAAACATCTCAATCATGGTAACTCAGCTAAAGGGCATGGGTCCTTCTGTTTCAATGCACAAGCGAATCACTGGCAACATGTTCCTTTCTGAAGTCACATTATCTACTCACTTGGTCAGGAGTGAGATGTACTGTAAACTCAGAAAACATTATCCCTACATTACTGAATAAGTCATATAAACAACGTGCAAGAAGGTGGGAAACACCACCAAAACTGTGTGGCACAATGTTTCTGACATTACATTGGCATTCAATACATATCGGTGATTGCCTGAGAAGGAAATGTTGCTGACCTGCCTCTAGTGAAAACTTCGATGGGTGCTGAACCACAAGCTAGACTATCAGGAAGTAGGTAGAAGGATTGATGCACAACCCTGCTCTTGACCTTTTCCTCGCCAGGCTACCTGGCTTCTGTATTTCTACTTTGATGCACCTCCTTTGCAGCGTAGTTTTAAGAGGATCCTCCTTGAGTGTCTAGCATTCAACACTCATGAAAGCGGGCAGAAACCCCCCGGCTTGCCTCTCCGCTCTCAGAGCTCCCCTATGCAGAGTGGATGACCTTTCGCCCAATCAAGGTTTCGATTTTCACAAGAGGCTAGCCAAGTTGGCAACCTATTCATCTTGAAAGCACATAGATTCACCATCAAACAGCATAGGATATCTGCAATTCTGGACCTAGCCAGACGCAATAACCTAAGGACATTTGCAGCTCATCTCTTGTCAGAACCAGTTGAGGACAGTGGTATTGATGGAAGACTGTGTCCAGCCCATCCATTCCTCTAGTCTAGATAGCCTCGCTTTATCCACGGCTTAAGCCATCTAAAAGCTGCATAACGTTAATACAGCGGTATTCTCCGAGGTGGTTGGATTACTGGTGATTTTTATTTTCTTCTTTTTAAACTCTTGTATTTTCCAAATTTTCTACCATGAGAATGTGTTCTGTTTATAATAAAAGAAAAACAAATGTTATTTTTAAAAGCTACATACTTGGAATATACTCTCTTCCCCACTCCCACCCTCCCACATCCCAATAATAAGCACTTTAACTAAAAACCACTAGTATCAGACTCTCCGCTTTGATCAGAAAACTCCTCAAAAAAATTTATTTGTGAAA
This sequence comes from Mirounga leonina, assembly GCF_011800145.1. Taxonomy (NCBI): domain Eukaryota; kingdom Metazoa; phylum Chordata; class Mammalia; order Carnivora; family Phocidae; genus Mirounga; species Mirounga leonina. Next base: position 89,249 of record NW_023270783.1, on the reverse strand, counting down.
CCCAAACTGCACTTTCAGGGAGTTTTCTGCTTTGAACAGGAATGTGGCTGAGGTTCTTCTCTTCTCCATCACCCCGTCCATGTTACTTGTAAGCCATATAAGAAATTTCTTCCAGAACTAAACATCAGGAAAACTGTTTCACCTGAGCAACTTCTATCCTCTTTCTTCATGGACAGTGAGAATCATGTAACTTGTCAGGCTTTCTCCTTTTATTTTGGGCAACAGAAAGGTCAAATACAAATATGAATTGTAACTAATAACTGTGCAGGACCTTATCCCTATAGAGCTTTATTCTGAGGATCCCCAGCTCTAAATTGGTTTTTAGTTTGTTTGGTTGTGTTTTTAATAGTCTTCTACCGAGCAGATTTATTCCTGAAGCCACGCTAAGCCCTTCTTACAGCAAGGCAGGACATAATTAAATGTAACAGCATACCCTGCTCAATATCAATGCTTGTAATTTATATCCCAAAAATTTTAAACTGAGGGACAACAAAATCATGGTGCAGTGTCAACAATCTTTTTCAACTAATAAAAACTCAATGCAACGTAAGAAACGAAGAATTAATTATGGAAGAAATTAAAAGAATTAATTATGATTTCACTCTGATGGTTAAACCATTAAATTTCTTTTTTCTTTCACTTACAAATGAGATTTACTTTATTTTTTTATATCAAGATATAGAACACAGCAAAAATTCTTCCAGAATTATACGATTAAGAGAGCAAAAGGAAATAACACAGGTATTATAAACAAAGACTTCAACATCATCAGGTAAGATCTGTGTTCAAATCTTGACATCACTACTTGTGAGTAAGTACAAGTCCGCCCAAATGTAAGTGCGGAGAATAACGTTACCTAGTAAGTGTGTTGTGAGAATCAAGGAACCACGTACAGTACTGGAAACAGCACATAACATGTTGTCCACTCAATCAGAACAGCTGCTGCTGTCGTTGTTATGTATAAAGCCTACACAGCCCCTTTAACCATTTAGCTACATCCGACAAAAAACTACTAAAGGATTTTCTTATATACCTGCAAAACACAAATATTTCTCAAAAACAGGTATTTAGCATAACAGCTCAGTGACTGGGGTACTCTAACCAACTTACCTAAACTGTCCAGTGCGAAGAAAACAAAGAGCTCGGTTACCATAAAGAAGATGATTTTCAGGTCTTTAAAAGAAATAATGTATAGTCAGTAAAGTACATTACATACAAAACAAAAAAAAGCACAGAGAAAACATAAGGCATGAAAAATTTTTCAAAAACTTTACATCTGTGTGGCAGAGCAGAAAGAATATAGGATTTGGAGACCTAACTGTCTAAGTCCTAGTTCCTTTACTTCCTACCAGAGTAACTTTGTTCAAATCAATCTACACTTCCCTGTATTCAAAATGTTCTACTTTTTCTGCCTAGCTCATAGGGATGTTGTGAGGATCAAATGAGACATATTAAAAAGCTAGCAAATCACAAGTATGGTGTAGGTATAAAGGACAGAATTATACTTATGTAAGTCAGGCGCCTGGGTGGCTCAGTTGGTTAAGCGACTGCCTTCGGCTCAGGTCATGATCCCGGAGTCCCGGGATCGAGTCCCGCATTGGGCTCCCTGCTCAGCGGGGAGTCTGCTTCTCCCTCTAACCCTACCCCCTCTTGCGCTCTCTCTCTCACTCTCTCTCTAATAAATAAATTAAAAAAAAAAAAATCTTAAAAAAAAAAACTTATGTAAGTCAGAACTATACCACTTTGACAAAGAACTCTGACAAAGAAAGTCTGTAAATTTCAACAATTTAAATAGCTTCATTTCAAATTTTGTCTTTTCTAGTTTAATCTGTTTCCTTCCTCAGAACAGAGCAGCAGCCTTCCAGATGTGGTGTGCTACCTTGATTCACTCATTCCCCATGGAGATAGGCAAGGTAGGAAAGAGAGTCGCTGTCTACAGTACATCCTCCAAAGACTGCTACAATATTAGATGGCCCAGCTAAAATACCAGTAGGAACCAAGTATGAGGCACACATGTAGGAATGCTACAAAATTCTAGCAGCTGAGCAAACAGAAGATCAGGTGGAGAGAACACACACACTCTTTCAACAATTCCAACTATTATACTTTAAAAGTTCCCTCTTAGAAAGCAAAAATTCCTGAATGGGTAAACATCTTAAGTATTAGTAAATAGCCCTTTTTGATTAGCTAATAATTTGGAAGGTATCAGCTGAAGGCAAAATAAGAACAAGAAAAAACAGGTGGACTTATATGGGAAAGCTTGAGAGAAAATGGGGCAGGGTAGAAGCAATATTCACAATTCTGCCTGACTTGCTTGAATTCTACTACTCAGTTATGTTCACCTACCCAGGCCATCCCTAACACTTCTAATGCCTAAGGGTGAGAAAATCTATTCTACATAGCAAGTTGAAGATACTCTCTCCAATTCCTCGCCTTGCTTTTATCTCTCCTGACTAGCGTTTCAACTTGATCTGCCACACACAGTAAGGATCTCATTGTTCTATTTTGCTCTTACCTATATTCAATGGCTCTGGTGTAATAGATAATAGCTATATCAAATCTTTCTTTTGAAAACTCTTCATTTCCTTTCATTTTCATTAGCTCTCCTTGCTGAGAAACCAAGGTGAAAGAAGACCCATCAATTAAAAGCAAAGACAATCAAGAACGCCAATATCTAGGAAAAATGGTTCTGGGCTTTTATCTCTGATAACAGAAATAAGCTAGGAGATTATTTATGTAGAAAATGAGAACCCAATATCTAATATTTTGGTATATTTATTTTAAAAAATCTATTTCTGATGACTCAAAGCTAACTTCGTTAAAGGAATATTAAAAAATAAACAAAACCACCACATTATGAGTAACAACTAACAATTTATCCCCTTGTGTATAGTATTTGGCAGGCCCACTTTTAAAAATACCTTATTGAGCCTGTCATATAGCAGGGAAAAAAACAGATGCAAGGTAAAATTTTAAGTTAGAAGATATGATATTATTCAATAATCCTGAGTGCTTAAAAAAATATATATATATATATAAATTGGTAGCATAGAGTCAATGTTGACTAGATTAACAAAAATGAGGCAGCAAAATTAGCAAGAATGAAATAAAAGATGCTACAGATAAAATGGAAACTGTTCACTTCAAATTTTCAAAATAAACAGATTAAAATAAACTGGATCCTATAAATGGCTTTAGTAAGTGAATTAAATAGAACACTAAATATTTTCCTAAATCCCTCTTTAAAAATTTAGTTAAAATCATATTTCCCAGGGCGCCTAGCTGGCTCTGTTGGTAGAGAATGTGACTCTTGATCTCAGGGCTGTAAGTCTGAGCCCCGCCTTTGTGAGTAGAGATTAACTCAAAAATAAAATCTTTAAAAAAAAAAATTTCCTTTGAGTGAATTCTATGGCATATGAATTACATCTCAATAAAGCTGTTATTATATAAAAGAAAATTATATTTCTTCAACTAATTAAAAACCTTAGTTTAAAAAAATCAAATTTCAAATTTCAATTAACTCTTTTAAAATACATATATTTAAATGTTTATTATTCAATATTCTATAAATTTACTTTAATAATAAATATATTTGAAATACATATGTAAATTAAAAAATTCTGATCAAGATGTTGTTTTCCTCTTCCAAAAAGCCATTCCAATCAAAATTTATTAAAATTTTCCCTCAAACGTGTTACTAAATTTTACAATAGTTCCTGTGTGCTGACAGACAGCAGTTTTATTGAACTTTCTTTGAATGTTAATAAAAGTTCTAACAGATAAATTTTAAAATATACTTACAAGTAAATATTTATTCTCACCTCTATACATTCCGCACAATTTTGAGTTTTAAATTCTTCAAGCAAATTGCAGTTTTCTGTTACCACTTTAGTTATGTGATACTTGTCTAAATTTTATTTTTAGGAGAGAGTGAGAGAACATTTGTTTAAAAAAAGCAAACTGGTATTGTTAAAGTTCTAAAACTTAGGTTACGTAGGTCAGTCCATAAGGTCAACTAATTATTATACTTTCTAATATTTCTAATAACATGTTTCTTAGAATCTTTTACACGTATCAAATTATACAAATTAAAGTGAACAACTGATAAAATGTTTTAGAACACATTAGATTCACTGCTTGTGAATCTAACCTATTTTAGTTCTACCATTAAAAAAAGGACTTATTACATTAATTCTAACTGTAGTTAAAACAAATCCTCAGTCATAATATTCCAAATAGGCCTCATAATTACTCAAGTTAGTTCAACAAACATTACTGAGAGCCTATGATGTACCTGGCACAATGTTCAACAAAAATGTCTAAAAACAAAAACTTGGAAAACTCTCTAAAATATACTTAATGTAACAAAGAATTTTAAATATCTTATTTCAACATTTTGATTCTCATGAATGAAACGTTAAAATGTTATTTGAAATACTATGCTTTTAAAAATTTAATAAACTAATTAAAATGCAGTAGGTAATAACCAAAATTTATGTTAAAAGTTTATCAGACCTCATTTTCTGTATTTTTAGCTGTTTATAGATTTAAATGTTAATAATTTTATCCCAACAAAACTATAGTTAAGCCTCTAGCCAAACACATACATTTCCAAGATGAAAAAAGTATCTAAAATCTAAATTTAAGGAAGAATTTCAGCAGTTCACCAAATAAGGTAATTAATAAGGGACAGAGTAAGATTACAGGATAAAAACCTGGGCTTTGAAATCAGGGAGACTTGACTTCTCATCTAGGTTCTACTACTCAGTAGACTGCAGAAATATCACTTAACCTCCCAAAACCTTAGTTTGCTTATTTCTAAAATAGGGACAACAGCAGCTACCTTGTAACAGCTACCTTGTAGCTTCTTTACAGAGCTACTATAAAGAAGAGAACAGAGAGAAAGAGAGAGTATGTCAGAACCAAGCCCACATGGGTGCCCAATACATGATATTGGTCCTCTACTTCTACCATAAAATCTACCCTATAATTACAGGCCTCCAGAACAGTGAGGAGAACCACCTCTATTGATATAATACAGTCCAGTATGTAATATCAGAAAAACCTGTCTCTGTGTTTAAGCTTAATTTCTCTCTACCACTTAGATCAACAGTATAAAATCTGACCTCTTCTCAAGTGGTGATGGCAAATTACTAGTCATCAACTAAAGAGCATAATATTTCCTGCTTCAAGATCCCTACAGCTGTACTATTAAAAAAACACTGCTAACATTCAAATGCTTTAGAGAAACATTTCACAAAGTTAAAATATAGAAGGCAGTTTCATTATACGAAAGAATAACAGAGTCATCAGGAAAATGAAAATTATAACCTTAGCTCTGTTACTTATTTCTCTTTTGAAGAAGAATACATGAGGCCCCAGTTGTGGATTCTTTTTTTGGGTATTATATATATATATAACTTACAGCATTCACTTGGTAGGATTTTTAGAAGTGTGACGTCATAGAAATTATTAAGACGGGAAATATAGAATAAAGCTAACTATGAGATTATAGTTCTCTTATTTAGGCTTTTCTCTTCTTTACAATAGAAAAAGATTTTTTTAAGAGAAAACATTTTTTAAAATCCTAAGATAAATAAGAAATCACATAACCACACCATTCAATTTTCCTAAATAATGCCTTTAAAAACTGAGTCAAGTAACAATTTAATGCATTTATACTTACATTCAGTAAAGAAAATACTTAACATAGGCCAACAATTGTCAACTGCTCCTAATTTAGGTAGAATTGTTACATCACCTGTGTATTTCACCCAATTCAAAGCTTCCTCCATTGCCAAGATTTTCTGTATCAAAAAGATGAAGAATGTGCTTTGGGTATGAATTTTAATTGTACATGTGGTACCATAAATTTAACATAGAGTATTTCAGACTCTTAATAAAAACTTAACACAATGTTGCATTTTCATTACTCATGCAACTACAATAGCTGGATCCCAACATTTAAGTTAACAGATACCACGGACTCACATGTGTTACATCTTCAAGTAACCTCAGGCTACCCTCACAGACCAAGATGCTGCTTCAATCACTACAGGCCTGGAAGTTGGCGTTTACAACCTGGCCAGCGGCTGCCCTGGGTGGCAGGAGGGTGCAATAATCCAAGGTGAATGAGGGGTCTCAGATCGCATCTAAACTAGGACTGCCATCCTTACCACAGGGTTAAAGGGACAGATTAAGGTTCCTGAAAGGAACTGTGTATTTTAAATGGTCTATGGCAAACAGAAGAGTAAGGAGATACACAGGAGGAGAGTGCAGCTGTGCAAATAAGCACTCACTGCAAAGATCTTCATGAAGAGTCAGGAGCTCACAGGAATGTTATTCGTACTTCTAGTCTGAAATGACTTCAGAAGTTAAGTAGAAGAGTTATCGATGCTCATGTCAGGCTTAAGGGAAACAAGTAGATGTTTATTTTACCAGTAGCATTAAAAATTGGCTTGTAATTTCATCTGGAGATTATCTAATAATTACGTATCAAAAATGTCCATTACAGAGACCTAATAATTTAATTTGAGAGAATATATGCCAGATAAATAATCTAAAAAAGAAAAAAAGAATCAATGTGTAAAAGCAGCCCAGGGGTGCCTGGGTGGCTCAGTCATTAAGTGTCTGCCTTCGGCTCAGGTCATGATCCCAGGGTCCTGGGATTGAGCCCCACGTCAGGCTCGCTCCTCGGCGGGAAGCCTGCTTCTCCCTCTCCCACTCCCCCTGCTTGTGTTCCCTCTCTTGCTGTCTCTCTCTGTGTCAAAAAAATAAATAGGGCGCCTGGGTGGCTCAGTTGGTTAAGGAACTGCCTTCGGCTCAGGTCATGATCCTGGAGTCCCAGGATCAAGTCCCGCATCGGGCTCCCTGCTCAGCGAGGAGCCTGCTTCTCCCTCTGACCCTCCCCCCTCTCATGTACTCTCTCTCATTCTCGCTCTCTCAAATAAATAAATAAATCTTTAAAAAATAAATAAATAAATAAAATCTTAAAAAAAAAAAAGGGGCAGCCCAAAATTATACTACATATATGGGGGGGAGGGAAGGATGCAAACCCCCAAAATAAGGAGACTGCTTAAGCAAAATACAGAAATCAGTACTAGCAACTACTACATGTAAAACACTAACTTGTGAACTCAATTCATGGAGCAATGAGCAGTGAGACAACTGCCATTTATCAGCAGTGGTTGTGCTTGCTTCCTGTGTTTAACACTTACATTTTCTATTTTATAACCAATTCTCAGTAAGCCTCCGATAAAGAATGAATCGTTCTGCAAAACAAAACAACAAAACATGAACCATCTTCAATCAGTTACACTTGAATTTTCCAGTGGACAAAAAAAAATCCTACATTTCAGAAATACTGCTATGTGTACACAGAGTCCACTTCCCACAAGTACTTTCATGCCCAATTTACCTCCTAAGAACCCTAAAACAAGAATTCAGAAGTAGTCTTACATTGGCTTCTAATAATAAAATGGCTTAGTGTAACTTTTAGATGTATGGACTTTAAAGTTCATTACATCAAGATTTTTTTATGAAACTACATTGACTGATATAAGGAATAGCAAAGGAGGGGCGCCTGGCTGGCTCAGCTGGTTAAGCGTCTGCCTTTGGCTCAGGTCAGGATCTCAGGGTCCGAGGGGACCGAGACCCGCGTCAGGCTCCCTGCTCAGTGGGGAGTCTGCTTCTCCCTCTGCCTCTCACTCACTCTTTCTCTCAAATAAATAAATAAAATCTTAAAAAAAAAAAAAAAGGAATAGCAGAGGCTCATCAGCAGGAAATAAACACTTGGCTCCATAACTCCATAACCAACTGAAATAGGAAATGATCAAATGGCTTTCAAGGGAAAGAACCTTCAGTATAACACAGGGCACTGCCTCAAATACTATATAATAGAAGTTTACCCCAAAGATCAAGGATTTGTTGTGGTGCTGCTGCCAGTGGCATGATTTCACAAGAAAGAACCCGTCACTTTCAGTGACAAAAGTTCCTATGAACCAGGAGCTTTCTTTCATCTGTGACAAATTCCATTTTCTATCCTTTAATGATGAGGAATGTCCTGGATCTCATCATTCATGTCAGAACCAGAAGACCACCATCTACCTAATCTCTCAAATACATAGCACAAACTCACAGGTAGTAGAACAATCTCAGGTTCAATCAAACTGAAACCATTACCTGTTAACTACCATAAATGAGTAACATGGGTCTGACACCATATAAATTATATTCTTTAGATACAGGGGGCCAAATACACATTCTACCACTTACCACGACTTTCTTTGCCAAATCCACAATATCTTCCATCAATTCCAGATGTTGTAATTTCTTCAAACTTATCTCAGAAGCATGAGAATTGCTTAAATACAAATTCATTTTTAAAAAAATTAGGTTCTCATATATAAAAATTCATTGAGCTTTACGCTTTACTGTATGTTACACCCAATTTAAACTACTTGAAAAAAATTAAATTCTCTTACTTCACTTTAGGTAACTGTAAGTTGTTAAGTGGACAAAATACCTTTTTCTCTCTTCTGTACTACAATGCTGCTATTTATAAACAAGCATATTAATTTTCCTTCAGTTTCAAATCTACCATCTAATGCTCCTCAGAGGTTCACCATCATAATGTCACTAATCATGTCACCATGATTAGTCATTCTTATCCAAATCCAAAGCATTAACTTTTTCCATCTTATTACGTAAGAGTGAAGTTGAACAGTATATACAAGAATAAGACATAAGCCTTCCCCTGTACTTGACATTCCTCAATAATGGGCAACATGCTTATCATCACTGTTTACACAAAATGAATGACGTGTAGTAACTTACGCGGCCTCCACACAGGGGTGCAACCGTGATATTATAGAACTGTGCTGACGTTGAAACAGAAGTGGCCAGAAGATGTATATTTTAATGGCATCACAGTAATCTTGCAGGACAGAAACTGGTTTACTACACCACATATTGCAGATGTCAAATTCTTTATTAAAAAAAGTTTTAAATTAATATTTTATGCCTCATTTTGGAATAAATCAACACTGTTAATAGAGAAATAGCTACAGTGGATATGGAAAGGTAAGAAAGAAGGGGATGAGCAAAACAGATGAAGGGGACTAAGAAGTAAAACTTCCACTTATAAAATAAACAAATCACGGGGATGTAAAGTTCAGACAGCATAGGGAATATAGTCAGTAACATGGTAATAACTTCGTATGGCAACATATAATAACTACACTTATCATGGTAAGCACTTCGTAATGTATATAAATGTCCAATCACTATGCTGTACACCTGATACTAATATTGCATGTCAACTATACTTCAATTAAAAATACATTAATCAAAAAGTAAAAAAAATGAAAGATATGTAGGACTGCTTTGTTGATGTGAATGGATGAACCTCCCACAACAGTCTCTCAACAAATTAAAATACCAATGTACTCACCTAAGTTTCTCTCACTTTGAGTAAAATCTTTATACTGCATACCCTAAACAGAAAAAAATTCTTTTGATTTGTATCTGGTGAAATGCAAAAATATAGTTTTCAATTTTTAATGTAAGGATTATCAGTACTAAACTAACAAATTTTTCAGTACACATTTACTTATACATTTTGATTACAATATCTTCGGCCAGTGAGTCCTTTAGGCTTTTTTTTTTAAAGTGTTTCCCCCAAGTCTGTGTCTACGGCTATCTCTTGAGAGTATTCTAATCTCCAGTCAGAAAACCATCTTCCCCTATCAGTATTGAACGTTCTTGTTGTTGAGGCACTGTTTACTTTCTCTTCTGAAATCGCATTTGAAACTCCCTGTAAAAACTTTACCCCACAGGGACGCCTGGGTGGCTCAGTTGGTTAAGCGACTGCCTTCGGCTCAGGTCATGATCCTGGAGTTCCGGGATCAAGTCCCGCATCAGGCTCCCTGCTCGGCAGGGAGTCTGCTTCTCCCTCTGACCCTCCCCCCTCTCTTGCTCTCTCTCTATCTCATTCTCTCTCAAATAAACAAATAAAAAATCTTTGGGAAAAAAAAAAACAACACTTTACCCCGCAAAAACATCTTTACTCCCATAGCTCTAAATTAAAAACCTTTAAAATGTAGACATTAAGTCCTCAGAATAAGAAAAGATCTGTAACTATGAATGGTGATGGATGTAGTTTTTTTTTTTAAAGATTTTATTTATTTATTTGGAGAGAGAGAGAGAGTTAGCAAGAGCAGGAACACAAGCAGGGGGCAGTGGGAGAGGGAGAAGCAGGCTCTCTGTTGAGCAGGCAGCCTGATGCAGGGCTCGATCCCAGGACCCTGGAATCATGACCTGAGCTGAAGGCAGACGCGTAACGACTGAGCCACCCAGGCGCCCCGATGGATGTAGTTTTAACTATACTTACTGTGGTGATAATTTCACAACATTTACACATTTCAAGTCATTATGTTGTACACCAGAAACTAATACAATGTCATATGTCAATTATATCTTAATAAAATAATAAACCTTTAAGACGACACAATGTTAAAACAAAAAAGCAACAAATCTTACCACCCCATCGCAGTAAAGTTGTGTCACACGAACATAATCATTGGACATAAATTCAGGAGCAAAGACACAATCATCCACATAAGGGCAATCTTCTAACAAGGCATCATCTGCTACAGTGAAATCTCCCAGGGCAAAATCGTCCATGCTGTACCATCCTAAGGAAACAACACAAACCCAAATCAGTAATTAAATCATTTGAGATAATATGAGAAGCAGTTTTCCTGGCTTCTATGGTATATTAGAAAAATCCTTCGAACTTAGGCTTCCCCAAAATAATCAGTAAGAACACTGAGTCTGGAAGAGTCTTATCCTCAGTCTGCTGCTATTCTTTCCCCAACTCTCTTCAAATACCAGTTTAATCTTTTTTTTCTTAAGCTCACATAGTCACCATCTACTCTGAACTTATCTGTTACATGTCTCCTTCAGATGGAAGATAATTTAGGGCATCTTAGTCACTTTTGTATGTGCCCAGCACATGGTAAAGCCCTCCAATAATTGTTTGCTGAATGAACAAAAGACATCTTTCCACTGCTGCCCTTTTACCCCATCTGCTTTTACTGAATCCTGTGAAACAATGCCATTTCACCACACACAAACTCCGCCATATTCTCAACCTCCTGGCCAGAAGTAAATCCTGACCCCACTGAGAAAATGGTTTCTTATTGGCTGCTTATATTTCCCTATCCATCCATCCGTGTGTGTTCCTGTCTTGGGCAAAGGGGCTGAGCTGGAGTGGTACAGGGCAAGCTTGTCAATCCCCTAACTCCCCACAGCCGCACCCAGACTTCCATCCTCCTAACAATCACTGCATCTGGCGCCCTCACAACTACCACAACACACAGCACTGCTAGATTGCAAATGTGGGCAAAAAGCCTCAAATTACTAACAGCCTCCTATTATCAAACATATTATCTATGTTTTAAAAAGAATTATTTCAATGGGGGAAAAAGAAAATTAGGGCTGGAGTTTCAGACTAAGGCTTTTTTCTGGAAGAAAGTTTAATAATAAAAATTTATCACCATCAGAGAATAGCCACAAAACATAAACATCACTAAAAAATGCAGCACAGTAGTCCTTCTAACTCTTGCCCAAGTGATGGCCTTCTTTCATATCATTATCACCACCACTATTAACACCACTTCTTAGACTTTTCCACTTCACTATTGCCCGGCTATTGTTAGTACAAACCAAGTTTCTTTTTTCCTAAGCAAGACCACCCTCGGTCCTCGAAATACAAATCTGTTTAATTCTTATTATGTCCAATTGGCCGTACAAAAACCTCATAGTATGAGAAGTGAAGAACAATAACAATCCTCCTAGCTAACTATTCATACTATTTGTCACACATCATACCGAGCATTTTTACACGCATTATCTCGTTCATCCTCTCGGCAATTCTCAGGTCCAATCATCACCTGCAGTGTATAGATGGGAAGCATTCTGAATAAAATTAAGTAATTTGCTCAAAGTCACCAAGCTAGGAAGGATTCAAACGCAGATCCTCTGATTCCATAGTCTCTCCTCTCACTCTATTTCACTATATCTACCTTTCCTTGTCATTGCTACCTACTTAGCTCTTGCTTGTCCTGTTTAAGAACACTGGCTGTTAGTTCACAGTGTTCCCAGCTCTCCTCCAAACTCTCACCACCCCAGCCACATCAAGGCCCTTCAAGACCCCAGCCTTGCTGTTGACCTCCTTGATTAAAATGATCTTCACCACCCAACACCTAGACTCTTCCTTCCCAGGCTACAGCTCAGATCACAGTGCAGGTCTAAACCAGTTTTTAAATCTTAACTCTGATTAGCTCCTTTGACCACAACCAAGAGTCATACTGCTCTTGAGTCCTCCATCACCTACCACAGAAATCTTCATCCTCATCACAATTCTTCCTCCCTTCTCTCCCATTTCCTCCATTCCAATTCACTTTCAGCTTTCTGCAACTGGGTTTCTACTTCTGCCATTCAAGGGAAACTGCTCCCAATAAGGTCATTAGTGACCTTCTACAATAGGTTGGTTATCTATCATGTCTGGAACGTGACCTGTTCTGGATGAACAGAGTTTAGGGAATTTAACTCCAAGAGTGAAAAAACAGACTAGGACCCAAAGTATGGAATGTAAGATGGGACACATGCTATCTTGGAAATAGACACACTTTTAAACTCATTTGCCTTACAAACATTTTTCGTATGTATACACAGAAAAAGCCAAAAACTCTCTGTCATAGCCCACACATCACCATCACGGCATTGATTACAATCCAGTTAATGTGCTCATACCCAGCAGACCCAGCCACTATGACATCATGCTGGTCATTGGCAGCCTGGCAAACCTCACTGATAGCACACCCTACACCAACTACACTGTAATTAGACACTGGTGTGATTTTTATTTTCTATTTTGTTTTAACCAGAGAGGTGACTGGCACAGGGGTTAATTAAGAGCATGGACTCTGAAATCAGATTGCCTAGGATTGAATCCTGGCTCCCCCATTTCCTGAGTATATGATCTTGGGCAAGTTACTTTACCTCTCTGTACTTCAGTTCCTCATGTATCAAATGCAATAGCAATACTAACTACCTGATTAACCAGTTAACACATTTGTAGTGCTTAGAATAGTACATGGCATATAGAAAATGCTATAAATATCACCTACCATTAACATTAGTATTAGGTGAGTATTTTTAAAAATCCACTGTTTGGATGCTTCCAGCTAAATGGTCTACCTTAATTGCTAAGTCCAAAGAGCACTTTTCAGCTTACAACTTACTTGACGCTGTTGACCACTTCCTCCTCCTCAGAACTCTTCATTTGGACTCCAAAGACCATCTTCTCCTGGTTCTCCTCCTATTCTTCTGGCTGCTTTTCCTCAGTCTCCATGGGCTCTTCTTCTCCATTCCCCACCACCCAAATGTCAACTCTTTTCTTTTCAGGCTTACTCTCTCCTTGGTGACCTTATCCACCACACCCATGGCTTAAAGCAGAACTTTCTGAACTGCCATTATTTGCACAGCTTCACCATGATTTTTGCCATTTCCACATATCACATGTATTTTTATTTACTTAGTATTCCTCTTTTATTGGGCTCACTTGGCCTATGGGATAATATCCATGACATCACAGGTTTGATGCACAACTTTTATCTTTCATACACATTAAATTCTTAACTATTAAAAAATCTATGTGCCACTTTAAATATCTCATACTGCACTGTAGCAAACAATCTCTGAAACACCCAAATGCTGAAAAGTCTTTAATTTCTGCAGGCTGCACTGCATCTCTATAGTTATTGGATCAACTGTTACTGGATCTTAAACAAGATGTCCCACAAGCCTATCAAATTCATTAAGTTCAAAAATGAACTTCTCTTTTTCCTCAAAAACAAACAAATGAAACCAAGGTCCTTCCTCTTTCTGTATGTTATCAGTCAATTGCTCTACATGCCACCTAGTTAACCAAACCAGCAATCTGGGGGTCAATCTAGACTTCCCAGTCTCTTTCAACATTCCTATCCAACTGACCACAAAGTCCTATCCTTTCTATCCACCTAAGAAATCTAAAATTAGCACCCACACACCTCTTCATGCCAGCAACACTGCTGTAATTGTCACTTCATCTTTTCTCCTCTGAACTAACTTAACAAGCAGCCTCCTAGCTGGTCACTTGCCCTCAACCTTGGCATTCTCTAAAACTCTGATCGTAACATTTCAGTGCTTAAAATCATTCAATAGCTTCCCTTCACCTTCAGAATAAAGTACAAACCCCCTACCATAGCATGGAAGGCCTTTTGTAATCCTGGTCCTGCTTTTATTTCCAGTCACTCCACAACATACAACTTAGAAGCCATTCATTCTCAACTGCTTCTGATTCATAAACAAACCTTATTCTGCAGCCACCTAATGCCTACCAGCCCTTAATACTCCATTCTAGGAAGCATTCCTTGATCTGCTCAATACTACCAATTTTCTTTCTGCACCTCTTCTCTGTAAGACCACAGCACCCTGTCCATATCTTTTTGACAGCAGTTCTCACACTGGTCATCACGGATTTATTTTTGTAGGCCCAGAGGGTACACTGTGCCCTACTCATCTTGATTCCCTAACTATTTCTCAAATTTTTTATTCACACTACCCAAGTACAAAACCTTGTGAAATCCACTTGCCACCTATACTACTGTTACTCAGTATTTTTTCCTTGAGAATAATTCAACTTCTAACTTAGATGTAAACTTGTTTTAATAGAAAATTTGATACCACAAGAAATCTTATATTTGGTAGGACGGGTTTTATTTTTCTAATACAAACTCAAGTAAACATATTGCTAAAATTAAACATTAATGTAAAGGACTTCTAATCCCATCAGTTACAATGAAATAATGGGGGACTCTCACTGAAAAACAAAGTAGATCCTAGATTTTAAAAATTTTTTAAATTTTGCTGAGCTCATAGAAATAGGGAACATTTAAAGCCACCCTTTCCCCCCGAAAGGAATAAACCTCTAGCTAAAAACTAA
The DNA here is from genome assembly GCF_011800145.1 of Mirounga leonina. Lineage (NCBI taxonomy): Eukaryota > Metazoa > Chordata > Mammalia > Carnivora > Phocidae > Mirounga > Mirounga leonina. The sequence continues at coordinate 74,200 of NW_023270783.1, read as the reverse complement.
AGCTGACAGTCAAGAGCTACAAGTAATGATGCCAAGAGTAATAAGGGACACTAAGCCCTGGGCCAGAAGCAAAGTGAGGAAACTGAGCCATGTAAACTCCCTGACTCCCAATGGAAGCGGATACAAATCCTATCAGATTTGTAGCACCCCCAAATCAAACTCTCAAGATCCCACAGGGAAAGATCAATCAAATAGGAGTTCATAACCAAAGATCATCAAGCAAAGGAGGTGACAACCCACCATGAGGCAGAGACAACAGAAAGAACAAGTCATAAATTTAGATCCCTAAAGACATCAGACACTGGGACTACCAGATACAGTCTACAGAATACCCATGGATTCAGAAAAACAAGCAAGCAACATGAGACTATAAAAGAAAAGATTTGGTGTGTCTAAAAAAAGAAGTGGAACTTTGAGAAATAAGAAATATGACTGTTAAAAGTAAAAGGAAAAAAATGGATGCACTTAAGAGAAGATTAAGCACAGATAAAGAGAAACTGATGAACTACAAGATGTGCCTGATAAAAATTACCCAGCATTGTAAATTCTGGTAAAGAAACAAGAAAATGAAAACTTTGAAAGATGAAAAGTAATTGACCTGGAAACAGTTCAATACACATACATTCAATTAAATTTCCAGAAGGAGAAGATAAAAGATAATATTATAAGGCTCAAAATCATCTAGACCTCATGAAAGACAAAATTCAGAATCAAGAAACACGTGTATCCAAAAGAGAATAAATAAAAAGTAATCTCCATCAGACTTAGAAGGGAAATGACATAGCACCAAAGACAGAAAATCCAGTGCAACCAAAAGAAAAAGTATTTTCTTCAAAGTAGTGAAAATAAAACTGGCAGAAGGCTTTGCATGTAGAAGATTTTTACCATGTGGACAGAAAATAATCTATCAACTAGAACTATATACCCATCGGAACTATCTCTCAAGAACAAGGATAAAATGAAAATAATTATATTTTTAAATTTTTTTATAAGATTTTATTTGTTTGAGAACACGCGCACACACACAGCAAAAGGCAGGGGCAGAGGAAGAGAGAGCAGACTCCCCACTAAGCATGGAGCCCAATGTGGGGCTTGATCCCAGGATCTGAAGCGCCCTCAGGCACTTAACCAACTGAATCACCCAGGCACCCCTGAAAATAACTCTAGATAAAAACTGAGCTGACTACTAAGAGACTTGAACTAACTTCTAAAAAAATATCAATTAAAAGACATAAACTGTCTGACTAGATTAAAAGAAAAATCCAGGAATATATTCTTTATAACAGACATCTAAAATTTAAGGACATAAAAAAAGTGACAGTAAAATAAAGGAAAAGGATATTCCAGGTAAATTACCACCAAAAAAAAGGTGGGATAGATTAAATAGATACTAACAAAGAAAGCAAAATTAGGCACAGAGAGGATGAAAGCATAATAGAAAAGGTTCAATCCACAAGGAAAATAATGTTAAACTTTCATATATCTAATCAAAGTCTCAAAATACATTAAAAAAAAGTTGTTAGAACTACAGAAAGTCAGTTAGAAGGTGGTAGTGGGAAATTGCAACACATCTCTCTCAATTAAGACAGGTGAAACAAAAATTAATAAAGACAGCCTGAACAATACAATTTACAAGCTTGAGCTAACAGATACATAACAATTAGAAAATACATACTTGTCACAAGTACACACTGAAAAGTTATAATTCACGATGTACAAGGCCCTAAGTCTAGGGAAAATATATTTTTTTAAGATTTTATTTTTTTATTTATTCATCATTTGAGAGAGCGAGAATGAGAGAGAGAGAGCGCACATGAGAGGGGGGAGGGTCAGAGGAAGAAGCAGACTCCCCGCCGAGCAGGGAGCCCGACGTGGGAAAATATTTTTTAAAAGATAAAATACACACTACATTCTCTGATGACACAATTTAGAAGTGAATAACAGAAAGAAAAAATGTTAATGTAGCTACTTTTGAAAATTAAACATATTTCAAAGAAAAATTTAAAACATGTAAGTCAAAGAAGAAATCAAAATGAAAATTTAAAAAGTACTTAGATTTGAAAGTTAATGAAAACACAATAAACTAAACAATGTTAGATAAACTGAAAGTAAATTTTGAACAAGTTTACAGCCTAACATACTTACACTAGGAAATAACAATGGCTGAAAATTAATAAGTTAAGCATGCAATTTAAGTTAGAAAAATGACATATGGCTAAGTCCAAAGACAGAATAAGTAAGTAAATTTAAAAAAAAAATCAATGAACTAAAACACAAAAATGTAATAGAAAGAATTAGGTCAAAAATTAATCGCTTGCCAAGATTAGTAAAATAGACAAACTTTTGGCAAGATTAATCAAGAAGAAAAAGAAGCCACATACAAATAATGTTCAAAATGAGGAAGGGAACATTAACTACAGATAAAACAAATTAAAAAGGGAATTAAGAAAATACCATGAACTTGACACCAATCAACCTAAAATTTTTGTTGAAAAAAAAATTTCTTAAACTTACCAAAATCAATGAAAAGAAAAAGAAAAATCTGAAATGCTATTACTACTCAACTGCTAATCACTACTAAATTATTAACAATTTATAATCCATCTACAAAGAAAACATTAGGTCCAAATGATCATAGAGGTAAATTACGCCAAACTTTTAAGAAACAAATCATTCCAACCCAAACTGCCCAGGGAACAGGAAAAAAAAAAGCTATTCTCTAATTTGTATAAGGCCAGTGTAACCTTAATGCCAAAATCAGACAAGATAGTCAATAAAGAAAAATGATGGGTGATTTCACTCACAAACAGATACAAAAATCCTAAATAAAATATTAGCAAACTCAATCCAGTAGTTTACAAAAATACAATTTACTAAGATCAATTTGGGTTTATCTCAGTGAAGAATACAAAAGAGAATTAAGAATTTTAAAATATATAAATTGAAATGTATTACATTTAACAGATTAAAAAAGAAAAACCACAAAATATTTTTTAAGTTTTTCTGTCCCATGCAGAAAAGCATGTGCCAAAATTACAAAGACTTCCCTAACTTAATAAAGAGAATCTATAAAAACTTAAAACAAAGATTTTTAATGGGGAAACATTCCCTTTAAAATCAGGAATGAAACATGTATGCCCACTATAATCACTTCTAAAGAACAACCATAATCACTTCCATTGAACACAGATGTAAAAGTATACCAGCATATCAAGACCAGAAAAAAAAAACTGAAAGGGAAAATAATTGAAAGAACCAAGTGTCAGTGTTTGCAATGATATAATTATTCACACAGAGAATTACAGAAACTATATTAGAAATAATAAGAGTTTATCAAGTGATGACTAAAGGTTAATATAAAAAATCCATTAAATTTCTATTTGCTAACAATAAAGTCAGAAAATAGAATCTTAAAAAATAATACCATTTATAAAAGGAACAAAACTACTAGAAACATCAGAATCAATCTTTTAAAAGTGTTAGATCTGTATGGAGAAAATTACAAAACTACATTAAAAGACATTGAAAACCTAAATAAATGGAAATACATACCATGTTCTTAGACAGGAAGGCTCAAAATCTTAAAGATTTCAATTCTCCCTCAAAGTGATTCAATAATTCCAATTAATTCCCAGAGAATTTTTCACGTCACTTGACAAGTTGATTCTTAAAACAAGAACAAAGGTCCAAGAACAGCTGAGACTCAAGACCCCTTGACCCAAATAACAAGATTTCTGGTAAAGCCATAGGATTAATAATTATGACAGTGTGGTATAACACAGAGATAGTCAAGCAGACAAGTGGCACAGAAAGGGGAGTCAGAAACAAACCCATGCTGGTGAACAGAGGGCCAATTCCTTGCATGGTAGTAGGCCAGCTGTAGCCACATGGAGGAAAAAAATGAATGTGGATCACTGTCTCACACTGTACACAAAAATCAATACTAGATGAATTATGAATTTAAATGTGAAAGACATCATTTTAAAATTTCTAAAAAGAAACCCAAGAGAATGTCTTTGTAATTCCAAGACCAGGTAAAGCTTCCAATTAGATTACATTAAAATTAAGAACTTCTGTTCACCAAAACACACCATAAAGAGTAAAAAGACAAGCCATGAACTGGAAGAAGATATTTACAACGCATATAATCAACAAAGGATCAGTGTTACCAGTTTATTAGTTTTAAAAGACAACCCAAGAGAAAAATGGGTAAAAGATATGACCAGGTAATTCACAAAAGGGAAAACAGTTCATAAACATATGAAAAGATGCTCAAACTCATTAACAAAGAAATGCAAATTAAAATCACAAAGACACATCACTTCATACCCATTTGATTGACAAATATTAAGAAATCTGATGATAATAAGTGTTGGAGTAGCTACAGATCAACTATAACTCTTATACACTGCTTATCAAAGTATATAAAAATTGACAAAACTGCTGGCCAAAGTACCAGGTGGTACAACCACTTCGGAAAACAATTTGGTAAAGTTGAACATTCACACCCCATAATCCAGCAATTTGACTTCTAGCAAATAGCTTACCACAGTAGTATTCCAACCATTTTTTACTCACAAACCACTAAAAATTGTTTGAAATCATTTTCACACTAAGATGACATCTAAAAGTGTTCAGCCCAAGTTTAAATAATTGCAAATGATGAATTCTTGTGACTTAAAAATAAAACTGACATATCATTGGTTTAAACTGTTATAATTATTACAGCATAGCATTTATCAAAAATAACTACATACACTGATAATTAAACATAAAATGTGAAATTGTTATTGCAAATGCAGCTCTTGAGATGGGAAGTACCTGGATTAGAAAAGGCTTTCTCTAACACTATACATACATTATATATATATATACTGGATTTTAAATTATCTGTGTTCCATGGAGTTTTTCTGCTTGAGACAATGCCTTAGTAATATTCCATGTGGGCAAGTGGTATGCCTTCCTTATCTAAGGTAGAAGTGCTACTAGGAAAGGTAAGGTAGAAAGCAGAACCAACAGGAGGCCTCTCTCACAGGCCTCAGGCATTACCAATTTTAAGAGTACACATGGAATTTAATGATCTAGAAAGTGATTCATTAATATCACTCCTGCCCAAGTACTCCCTAGAAATATCTTCATTACTCCCCTGGGGGTCATAAACCCCAGCATGAAAATTAGAGAAATTCTTGCAACTGCGTACCAGAAGATATGTACAAGAATCTTTGTAATAGCAAAACCTAGAAACAGCCAAATGTCCATCAAAGAATGCATACACTGTGTTATATTCACCTGTGGAATATTACACAGCAGTGAAAATTAATGACTTACATCTATACTCAGTATCAGTGACTCTTAGAAACAACATTGAGTGAAATAAGCAAGTCTCAGAAAACTGTATCCAGAATTCCTTTTTTTTAAACTCAAAAACAAAGAAACCATACAATACATTGTTGAGGGATATACACATATCTGACAAAATTGTTTTTAAAAAGCAAAAAATGACACAGACAATTCAGGATAGTCACTCTGGAGATGAGCACATACAATATTGGTCATTTTGATTCTTGGATTGAGTGGTGTATTGATTGGTGTTCATTGTATTGTTTTGCTTCACAACCTGCATATATATTACATAGATTTTATTTTTTATTATTTTATTGTTACATGTATTTTGATTGTATCAAGTATTACATTAAAGAGGAAAAAAGATTTTTCAAAACCATTCATTATATTTTAAAAAGTAATTAAATCACCTCAACTGCCACTAAAGAGGTACATAAAACATACCACGGAAATTACTATCTTTACATCAACCATAGGTGCAAAATAAATTTTTACTTGAATTTATCTTATGAAGACCACGTGAGATAAAGACTGAGCCAGTTAGCTGTGAGAGATGAACCCATCTGACACAGAGCAGAAGCCAAGGTGGCTACAAGCAAATTTAGCCATAAGCTAAAGTTACAAGGAAGCTGGTCAGTAAAGAGAAGGCAAAAAAGTAAAGGTCTAGTAACAAAGTATTAGCAACGATGTGAGGAAATGGGTGTCCTCACTCAATACCAGTGAGAGTGAAAATTAGTACAACCACTTTGAGAGCTTCTGTGATATTTAGTTAAGCTGAAGATGCACATATCCTAATATCCAGCAACTCTACTACTAGGTATATTTCCTAGAGAAACTTCCAAATGTGTGCACAAGCAGACAAGTACAAAGATGTTTATTGCAGGATTGTTTTGAGTCAAAAAACCAGAAACAACTTCAAAGTCCATCGATTGGGAAATGGATAAATTATGGTATATTCATACAATTGGATTCTATACCAGCAATTAAAATGAATGAACCAAAGATAACACAATTAACCAATTCATTTGTATATAAATCTCAAAATGTGATACTGATCAAAAAAATGCAAGTTGCAAAAAGACACGTATCATTTAAAACCATTAAGATTTAAAACACATACCACCACACATTGTCTATGGATTCACTGTGAACCAACTATAAAATATGCAAGGGAATGATATACACAAATCTGAACACAGTGGCTACCTCTAGGGAAGGAGGGACAGGAGCTCGGAGCGCCTCCAACATCTGCAATTTTATTTCTCAAAATAAAAAAGGATCTGAAGTAAATTTGGCAAAATAATTACATTTGTAAATCTGAGTCATGGGTTGGTGAGATTCCCCGTGTATTTTATATGTGAAATATTTCAGAAATTAAAAAGGAAAAGGGAAATTAGGCAAAGGTAAGAAAATTGAACAAATGAACAGAAAGACACACCGAAACACAGCCTTTGAGCGCAGAGCATGAACCTTTGAGCAAGAAGCAGCGTAGGAGGTGGATCTTTAATCGGTTTGAAGTCTCCTTCCCTGTGTATCCTTGTAATAAATCCCATTTCCCTTAGGATAAAACGCAAATTTCTTGTAATAAAAAATGTCCTAACTAGAGCTGTAACTATGAGAAAACTGCTGCCAAGGGAGAAGTAAAAATCTGCACGATGTCTACCTTGAGTCCCCTCGCCAGGATGTTGGGCAGAATCAAGAGATAATTTATGTGGACGCCATAAAACACTATATGAACCGTAGTGGCACGTAGCTGAGCCCAGGCACAGCCAACTCCTGCCCAGTTGGCGTGTGTGCGTATTTTGGAAGGAGTCCGCAATCGAAGGGCTTTGGGCGTATTCGGCGCTTCTGGAAAAGGCACTCCGCACTGGTACCAGCCAAAATTCACCTACGCCTTGGCTCAATTTTTGGCCCTTGGCTCCCCGCTCATTGTGTCCCCAGAATAGGCTGGCTCGACAGGCCACACCTGACGTCGTCAACACTACGGAGCAGCTGTCCAGACCAGCCTCCGTCTCTCCCTTCCCACTCGCGTCGGGGGAGGGAGGAAGCTCCCGCGAGGAGGGAGCGGGGAGCGCTGCGTTGATTTTCCCACCCCGGCCCCCTCCTGGGAGGGAAGCCACCCCCGGACTCGACTGCCACTCTCACGAAAACAGGCGGCGCAGACTTAAGGCACACAAAACAGAGAACGGGGCGCGCACGAACGCTCGCGAACGAAAACGCGCACAAGGGAGATCATACACTCGACAAGACCCAGGCGCCGCACGCGCGCAGGGACACGCGAGGACGCACACCGGGCCGGGAGATGATCCAGGATGGGGTCACGACTGCAGAAGGCGCGGCCACGCGAGCGGGGGACGCGCGCCCCCCGGAGGGGGACGGTGACAAAGGGGGGCCGCCCACGCCGTCGCCAAGAACGGGCGCGACACAAAGAAGCCGGGAGTGGAAACACAGGCGCGTGCCCGCCCGCCCGGACCGAGGGACCCCTCGCGTCTCAGGGGTGTCACCCTCCAGACGCGAGTGCGCGGGCAGCAGGGGGATGCGCACACAAAGGGGCTACTCCCACCCTCGCACAGATGGCCGGAGGCGCCCAAGGGGGCTGAAGGGGCCCGTTAGATAAAGGTGACACACCCACTGGGGGCAACAAAGGCGGCCACACCCCCAGCGCACCGGCACCCCGACCCACGCAGACACACCGGGGGCACCACAGCGAGCGACGCGGGGCGACGCGCACACACCACACTCACCACACACCCACGGAGGGGGTGTGGAGGGCCCCTCTCCCCGGGCATCTCGGCTGCAGCGCGATAAGGTGACACATCCGGGAGCCCCGCCGCGCGCCAGATGTGCACTCACCGGGGCCCGCCGCCCGCGAGCCTCGGACGCGGGGCGCCGCCGACGCCGCCGCCTCGGGCGCTCCACGTCAGCCAGCGGGCGGGCGGGAGCGGGCGGCGGCGCAGGCGACAAGCGCGTCACGTGGGCAACGCACAGGCGCAGTCGTGCAACCCCGCCCTCTTCCGCGGCGGCGAGCAGAGCGATCCGGCCGTCCCCGGCGCTCGCGCGCTCCGGGCCGGCAAGGGTCGCGGTGCGCCTGCGCGTGGGCGGGAGGGGTGGGGGGGGCGCCTTAGCGACCCGGCCTTTCCTTTAGGTTTTCCCTTTCTCGCCCCCGCGGAGGCTTTCCGGAAGGGGCTTGCGCGGGGATCTGGCGCTGAAGTGGCCGAGCTGTCGGGGGGGGCCTGAGTGGGCGCTTCGAGGACCCAAGGTCAAGGGCCTCCCCCACCCCCCAACCCTTGAATAGGAACCAAGCTCCCGCGAGAGGGCAGGGCCCGGTCCCGGGCGCCGTGGCCCAGACCTGGGGAGGCGCGCGTTCCCCGAGCGCGGCCCTGCCAAGCCCTTTCCGCAGGGAGGCGAATCCTGCAGGGTGGGAGCGGCGTCCGTACTTTCCCTGCTCTCCCCTCCCCTCCGCTGCAGGGTGCGCGCGCTTTGGCGGGTGCGCTTGTGTGCGCGCGCACGCGAGGTCTGGGGCTCGTGCGCGCGTGCAAGCGGTGTGTGTTGGAGGTGTGTGCGCAGGCTGGCGGTGTGCATTGGTTTAGGCTAGGAAAAAAACTGCAAAGGCTGTGCCCATAGCAAAGCGATGAGGCTACAACAGACCAGTGATGAGGGGAGTAGATCACTGACGATGATTGTGTTTCTTTCCCACAGATTGTCTAAAGCCACAGGGAAAATGGTGGAAAATTCACCGTCGCCATTGCCAGAAAGAGCGATTTATGGCTTTGTTCTTTTCTTAAGCTCCCAATTTGGCTTCAGTAAGTACTTTCCTGATGGATGGCCAGGGCCTCTTTTCTGGTGTTCAAGGACAAGGATATTACTGCATTTGTTCTTAGAATGTGCACATATGAGCTGTGATTGTTTCTACTTACGCCTCTTTTTAGGAAAACCTGAAGGGAACTTGTGTTTGGTATTTCATATGCCCGACACTAGTGTAAATAATCTCAACAAATACTTATACAGCACCAGACAGGATTGCAAAGTGAATAAAACCTGGTCCCTGTGGTCATAGTCTTCTGTACAAGACGGACATGGGAATCTACAATTAACTGTGAAAAGAGCCATGAGAACCCAGTAGAGAAACATGAAATCAGACAGGGAAACAGGGTTAGCTTTCTCCCTGATAATAAGAAGGAAGGCAATAAGAAGGAAGATGTGGGAAGGTTTTGAATGAAAGGTTTAGAGTGAGTAAGTTGGTGCAGGTGCAGCCTGTAGGAGCCAGGAAGCCAAGAGAATTAGGCTGGAGAAGTCATGTGCACTTTAGAGTCTTAGATCTGGCTTAGTTCCTGGAAGATCCTGTTTTCCAGATAAGGAAACTGATGCTCACTGAGACACTCCTGTGCCCAGGGTCACACAGCAGGCCCCACATCTCTCCTCTAAAGGATGTCAGAATTATAAGGAATACAACAGGGAAAAAATTGGGTGCCCCCATCCAACTTTTCGGAATTTTGTGGAAACCAGGGAAGTGAGGGAGTGGTGGTTTCTCTGAACCCTGACTGCATTGGTACAGCCAACCATGCTGTTGGCGAGGGTCGTGTATGGAGTAAAGAGGTTGTGACTTGAGTTCAAATCCTGACTCCTCCGGGGACTAGCTCTGTCACCTGGCACCATTTGTCCACGCTCTTGAACCTTCAGGTTCTTCATCTGTAAAAGGGTGGTGATGATGTTTATTGAATGCTTATTATGTGCAAGACAGTCCTGTGAGGTAGGTATTGTTATTACTGTTCTCATTTTACAGATGACGATCCTGAGGCATGGGGTTTTAGGAATGTGCCCAGGATCACCCAGCCAGAAACTGATAGAGCTGGAATTTGAACCCAGACACTGGGTTGACTTCACTGTGCTGCCTTTTAGAGCTGTTGTGGGGATTAATTGCTTGATTCATGCAAAGTGCTTAAAACAATACAAAAGATTGATAAGTACTCAATAAATGTGGGCTGCTACTTCATTGTCACCATTGTTTAAATCCCTGTTCTGTAGGGTATTTGAAAGATTAGAAACTATACGAATAAATAAAGGCATTGACTTTAAGACTTAAATCCAGTAACACCCACTGTTTTTAACCTTTTGAGGAACCACCATACTGTTTTCCAGAGTGGCTGCGCCAGTTTGCATTCCCACCAACAGTGCAAGAGGGCTCCCCTTTCTCCATGTCCTCGCCAACACCTGTTGTATCTTGTGTGGTTAATTTTAGCCATTCTGACAGGTGGGAGGTGGTATTTCATTATAGTTTTGATTTGCATTTCCCCGATGATGAGTGATGTTGAGCATCTTTTCACATGTCTATTGGCCATCTGTAGTCTTCTTTGGAAAAATGTCTTCTGCCCATTTTTTAAATTGGGTTATTTGTTGTTCAGGTGTTGAGTTGTATCAGTTCTTTTTATGTTTTCAATACTAACCCTTTACCAGATATGTCATTTGCAAATGTCTTCTCCCATTCAGTAGGTTGCCTTTTAGTTTTAGTTGTTTTTTTTTTTTAAGATTTTATTTATTTGCAGAGAGAGACCTAGCGAGAGCAGGAACACAAGCACGGGGAGTGGGAGAGGGAGAAGCAGGCTTCCTGCGGAGCAGGGAACCTGATGCGGGGCTCGATCCCAGGACTCTGGGATAATGACCTGAGCCGAAGGCAGATGCTTAACGACTGAGCCACCCAGGTGCCCCTGCCTTTTAGTTTTGTTGATTGTTTCCTTCACTGTGCAGAAGCTTTTTATTTTGGTGATGTCCAATACTTTATTTCTGCTTTTGTTTCTTTGGCCTCCAGAGACATATCTAGTAAGAAGTAGTTATGGCCCACAACCAAAAGTTAATGCTACAAATTTTTGAGTGCTTACCACATGCCAGGCACTGTTACAGGCAAAGGAGGAGCAAAATATTCAAAAATTTCCTGCTCTCAGAGGGATTTCATTCTAGTAGGAGGAGATAGCCAATGAACAAATTAAATAAGTAATACATATATGATAACATGTACCATGGGGAAAAATTAAGAAAGGAGGATAAGGAACGGGAGGAGGTTGCTGTTTTAAAGACAGCAGTCTGGAAGTGCCTCACTGAGAGATGAGATTTAACCACAGACATGAAGAGTGCAAGTTAGCCATGGAGCAATCTGGGGAAAGGGCCTGCCAGACAGAGAATGGACAGTACAGAAGCGTTTAGAAGAGCATGCCTGTGGATTCAAGGGACAGGTGGAGGTCAGTAGGGTTGAAGTCTGAGAAGGTGAGGCAAAAAGTAATAGGATAGAGGTCAGAGACCATATCCGGCAGTTATGATAAAACTAGGTGGTGGGTGCAAGAGGGTTACAGGATTCTCTCTACGTTTAAATATTTACTGAATTAAAAACAAGGCAGTTTTCTTAGTCTGCTCAGGCCTCTGTAACAAAATGCCGTAGACTGGGAGGCTTAAACAATAGACATTTCTCATAGTTCTGGAAGCTGGGAAGTGTAAGATCAAAGAAACCAGGCCAGCATGGTTGGGTTCTTGGTGAAGACCTTCCTGGTTTGCAGACAACCACCTTCTTGCTGTGTCTTTACATAGTAGAGAGAGAGTAAAAGGAAGCTCTGGTCTCTGACTTTCCTTATACGGGCACTAATCCCATCATGCGGCCCCACCCTCATGACCTTCTCTAAACCTAACTACCTCCCAAAGGCCCTACCTCCAAATACCACCACACTGGGGATTCGAGCTTCAACATATGAATTTGGGGCACATGCAAACATTCGGTCCATAACAGTAATTACGGATTTTGATGAAAGTTTTGAAGGAAATAGAGGGAAGTGATAGGGAGTAAGGAGAGTGTGGTGGGTGGGACACAGTTGGAGTATCAAGTGATGGGGAATGCCTCATTTAAGAAGGTGATATTTGAGCTAAGACATGATGGAAGAGAAGGAGTCATCCACTGAAAGAGTCAAAGGAAGAACATTCTGGGCAGACAGCACTCACTGTAAGTGCAGTGGCCCTGAGACACTGGAGCTAGAGCATAGTGCACCAGGACTAGAAGTTGGAGAGGTGGGCAGAACATTTAAGTCCTTGCAAGTCCTGGTAAGGAGTTTGGATTTTATTCTAAAGGTATTTAATTTATTCTAAGGGTTTGGGCAAGTCAAGTGACCTGGTCAAATTTATATTTTTGGAAGATCACTCATTGCTGTGTGGAAAAGGACTGCTCAGGTCAAATTTATATTTTTGGAAGATCACTCATTGCTGTGTGGAAAAGGACTGCTTGAAAAAAAAATTTTTTTGACAGAGCAGGGGAGGCGCAGAGGGAGAGAATCTCCAGCAGGCTCCACACCCAGCAAGGAGCCAATCCCACCACCCTGAGATCATGATCTGAGCCTAAGTCAAGAGTCAGATGCTTAACCCGCTGAGCCCCCCAGGCACCCCAAGGCTTGAAATTTCTAGACACCCTCTCTAAAAACCTGGGAGCTGTTCTTCACTTAACAGTCTTTCTCCTCCTAACTCATTCCTCCGCTCCTGCCACTGAATCTGGCGGGCTTCTTACTGCCTCTGCCAGAGATGCGTCCTGCACACAACCATCCCAGCTCTCTTTGGATCACGGCAGGGAACACCATTTTCTCCTATTTACTTCCTTCCTCCTTCGTAGGCCCCAACTATGTATCTTTCTAATCTGGCTAATCCCCTGACTCCTCCGCTCAAGACCTCTGGTTGGGGTAGGAATGGTTATTTCTCTTTGTAGTTTGCTGTGTCTTTAAAGTTAAAAACAAACAAAATACCCAGTTCTCCCCATTGCCTGGAGCATAAAGTCCAGGTTCCTTGTACAACATATTTCATGATCTGGGACCTGTTTGCATTTCCAGCTTTATTTCTCAGCACTCACAGCCTCACGCTTTATGCCCCATTCACTCTAAACGGCTTAAAGTTACCCCCAGATACATCACATCCCTCCTCACTTGTGTGTTTTTACTAATGCTCTTGCTGCTGCCTGAAACCATAGTATGAGCACACTGGGTTCACATTCCAGCCCAGTAACTTTTAGTGTAAGATCCCAAGCAAGTTACTTAAATTCCCTATGCCTTGATTTTTTTCAAATCTGTGGATCAGGGATAATAATAGCATACATCCCAAAGGGTTTGGAAAGGGTCGAATAAGCTAATGCATGGGAAGTTCCTGCCACTACATTTGACTCATTTCTGTCTCGTACACTAGTTTGTGAGAATAGGGTCTGTGTCTTTTATTTCTGTATAGCCTTGACTTTTACATAGTGCCTGGCATATAGTAGATGTTCAATAAATGCTCATTCATTGAATTAATTAAAGTCAATCACTTCCATTTATGAATTCGTATTATGTTTTCCCGCTCTTTGTATTTCATTCATCTTAAAAACTATCACAAGCTGCAAGCCTGTCCCATGCCACCTTTTCTCTCTACCATCTAGTCACACCAGATCCCTTACCAGATCCCTCGCGCTCTCTCTGTGGATCATGGCAGCGAACACCATTTTCTCTTATTTCCTTCCTTCCTTATCTGCAGGCCCCAGACATACACATTTTTAATCTGGCTAATCCCCTACTGATTATTTAGGTCCCAGTTTAGTCACTTCCTCCAGGAAATCTTTCCTGACCATTAACATCACCTCTATCAGCACTAGAGTGGGCTAAGATCCTTCTTGTGTGTTCCTGTGTCACCTCTTATTACACATTCGCACTTATCACAGTGTAATGAAAATATCAGTTTATTCTATTCCCCTCCCCTAGATTTTAAGCTTGGGAAGGCCAGAGACCATGTCTTTTGGGTTCGCCACTGTTTCTCATGCTCCTGATGTAGAATATGAATCCTTCAACATCACTGATACAGATAGTTTGAAATTTGTCTGTGCCCCTTACCTTGGGCAGAGGATGTAACATTTCAAAGATTTCATTTACTACTCTGTAAAAATGGCATACATATCATAAGATTGTTTTAAGGATTAAATTAAATAATGCATGTGAAATGCTTTGAAGTGTGCTTAGCCCACAGTGAGTGCTTGGAGGTTAGCTGTTGTTTTTACAAATTAACAATAAAGGGTTCCACAAAGACTGGGCTTGAGGGAAATAAGATTGTATTCTGGGAGATGAGGCAGAAGCCCGTCATGAGGCGGATCAGAACAAGGGTAGATAAATTCACCTTTAAACAACCAGTGTCTATAATCATTTCAACCCTGTGGGAATGAAGTATTGAATAGCTACTATGTATAAAGCAAATTGCTAGGTGCTGTAAGGATCCCAACAATTGCTAAGATGTGATTTCTCCCCTTAAATTGCTTAAAATACAGTATGAGAGTTAAGACGTGTTTTAGAAAAAAGACTAACGGGGGAAACGGAGTTGTTTAATGGGCATAGAGTTTTAGATTTGCGAGATGGTAAAGTTCTAGAGATCATTTCACAGCAATGCAAATAGACTACTTTAAGTGTCATAAATATTATAAGAATGATAGAAATAAGGAGCTAGGAGACTGAAAGGAAAGAAAACTCAATTCTGAGGTGATCAGAGAATCTTCAAAGAGCTTTTTGGTTTTTGTTTGTTGTTTAATATTTATTTTAGAGAGGGAGCGAGAGAGCGCACATGAGCAGGAGGGTCAGAGGGAGAGGGATAGGGAAAAAGAGAATCTTAAGTAGACTCTGTGGTGGGCACAGAACCTGATAGGGGCTCCATCCCACAACCCTGAGATCATGATCTGAGCCTAAATCAAGAATTGGACGCTTAACTGACTGAGCCACCAGGCGTACCAGGTGTTTTATCTGAACCTTGATAAACTAGATGCATGCCTAAATGACTTCTCTTTTTTCTTGTTTCTGTTCCTCTCTGCAGTCCTGTATCTAGTGTGGGCATTTATTCCTGAATCTTGGCTAAACTCCTTAGGATTAACCTATTGGCCCCAAAAGTAAGTTTAATGTTTTTCTTAAATAAAAATGTATTAATACTGTTTTTAAGGATCATAGTTTTTCCTTAAGACTACCCAAATTGTAAATATTTATCCTTTTAAGATCCATAAATAGCCATAATGAAATTTAAAGCTTTTCAGAGATTATTAATACACCTCTAATTCAAGATGGCAGGATGAACACACATCATTGTCTCTATTTCCTCCTAACATCTTGCTAAGATAACACTATACAAGAAAAATGTGGGGTTTTCTTGTTTTTTTTTAAAGATTTTTTATTTATTTATTTGACAGAGAGAGACACAGCGAGAGAGGGAACAGAAGCAGGGGGAGTGGGAGAGGGAGAAGCAGGCTTCCAGCTGAGCAGGGAGCCCGATGCGGGGCTCGATCCCAGGACCCTGGGATCATGACCTGAGCCAAAGGCAGATGGTTAACGACTGAGCCACCCAGGCGCCCCAAGAAAAATGTTTAAGGTGTAAACCCACAGGAACAAATAATGGGATAGCAGATAAGAAGTATCAAAAGAATTCAAGGAAATGGATTGCAGACAGGTGAGAGGTAACTGACTTAGTTTCCACTTTTTCCATGGTGCTACGGTAGGGAACGATGCAGGATTGCAGCTTTTCATTACAGGCCTTGTAGAACGATTTGGCTCTTTTATATACATGTATTATTTTAATAAAAAAATCAGATTTAAAAAGCATGTTAACTCGGTGAAGGACTCTTGAGAATGATGACTTTATAGCAGTTTAATATTTTCTTTAATATTTTCTTCTACAGATACTGGGCAGTTGCATTGCCCGTCTACTTCCTCATTACTGTAGTAATTGGTTATGTACTCTTATTTGGAATAAACATGATGAGTACCTCTCCACTCAACTCCATTCATACAATCACAGGTAAATGTATATCAAAGGGAAGTGCTGGGGGAGGGAGGAGCAAGGTATTAGCTGTTTTATCAAGAAAAGCAACTAAGAATAGGCTGTAGTAGGTGACACATGTCAGCACAAGAAAAAGAACCTAGGAGAAATAAATACAAAGTTATACCAGAGGATATGTTTATGTGGCAGAAATAAATTCTGATGAATATGCTATTTATGGCACCAGTCATCAGGTATATTTTCCCATAAAGACCACAAGTATATAATATGTTCCTTAGCAACTGTGCCTGAGAAAACCATATTTTACCCTAAACAGGCAGTGTTGATCAAACAATGGCAAATAGGTCCATGCAGACCTTGTTCAGTAGAGGGATTTGAGAGTGTGCATGTTCCTCAGGATCCTTGTATACACCTGACCCCAATTATGTAGTTAGAAGAGCCACGGCATGTTTTTGTAGTTTTTTTTTTAATTCCCCTAAGTCTAAAAATTAAAATAAATTCCTGACCTTGCTTAGATTCTCGGAGGTGAAGGGGTTTTTTAAGTTGCTTGGTATGATTTTTAACTTTTGAAAGCCTTTTTTCATGAGCTTATACAATGTCTTTTGAAAACCAGTTCTAGTATTTTTATATTTCTTTCTTTTTTTTTTTTTAAAGATTTTATTTATTTATTAGAGAGAATGAGATAGAGAGCATGAGAGGGGGGAGGGTCAGAGAGAGAAGCAGACTCCCCGCTGATCAGGAAGCCCGACGCGGGACTCGATCCCGGGACTCCAGGATCATGACCTGAGCCGAAGGCAGTTGCTCAACCAACTGAGCCACCCAGGCGCCCCTTTATATTTCTTTCTGATAAGCTACTGTATTCCCTGTCTTCTTGCCTAAAATTACAGCAGATAGATAATTTGTGCAATGAGGGGACATTGTTAAGTTTGCATGAATGATTGTACCAAGTGATTTAATAGTTTGGGGTGTCGGATTAAATATATTTTCTAAGCCTTCATATAATTCTGTCCCTATGAGAAATGTGCAGATGGGACTTTAATCATCATTGTAGAGTTGAATGAATGAAATATTTCTTATCCTAGAGATGCAGAAAATACCTTCCTGATTTTTATTCGAATTGGGACAGTTCTTCTAAAGAGAGAATTTAAGTAGTCTTTTAATTTAAGAAGTCTTTTAATTATGTTAAACACGGTATTTGTCATTATGCCAATATTAGCCTAGTAAACTATGCAGTGGATCTCCGTAAACCACAGAAATGGTAAAAGAGGGGCTCCTGGGTGGCTCAGTTGGTTAAATGTCTGCCTTCAGCTCCGGTCATGATCCCAGGGTACTGGGATCGAGCCCCGCATCAGTCTCCCTGCTCCGCGGGAAGCCTGCTTCTCCCTCTCTCACTCCCCCTGCTTGTGTTCCCTCTCTCACTGTGTCTCTCTCTGTCAAATAAATAAATAAAATATTTAAAAAAAGAAATGGTAGAAGAAATTGCTTGGGTAAACAGAGCTTTTTGTCCTCTTCTTACAGATAACTATGCTAAAAATCAACAGCAGAAGAAATACCAAGAAGAGGCCATCCCAGCATTAAGAGATATTCCTATTAGTGAAGTAAACCAAATGTTCTTCCTGGCAACTAAATAACTTTATGCCAAAAACTAAATTGTATGTAGACTAACACTGAGCATTTACTATAATTTTTTATATAATAATTTTGACCATAATTATTTTGACTCTCTCGTACCCAGTATTGAAATGTAAACAAAGTAAGTTGATTCTTTTAGATTAAGTTATATTAATATTATAAAAGTTCTTGAGTATTAGTTATTAACAGAATAAATAAAATACTGCATTACCAGATAGCAGACAAAAATAAGTATCAGTAAAAACAAGAAGTCCCTCCAGAGAAGCATTCATGTTATGATTTTTAAATGGCAGATATGTCCTTCCTGCTGTTTTTTTCTTAGAGGCCCAGAATTCAAACTCTTAGATTTGGGAGAGGGGTACATTGAATTTGTGTGTTCTTGCATCATATTTGTGTCTAAGAAAGAAACATTTGTTGAGTACTTACTACATACCAGGTATTTTTCTAGATATAGCAATGATAAGATTCTTTCTGAAAGAGCCTACATTTCAGAAGCAGATTGAGACAGACTAAGCAAATAAGCAAATATTATTTGACGAGTGCTATGCAGAGAATTAAGATAGTATAATGTTCTAGAAAGTAAAGGGATGACTATTTTAGCTTGGGTGGTCCGGGAAGGCTGTTCAGAGAGAGGCAGTTGAGGTGGAAATGTGATTAGCAAAAGCCAGGAGCCCATCCGAAGGATTGGGAATGTTGGAGAGCTTGCTGGTAAGAAGCAGCGGGGGGCAGAGACCTCCAGGTGGGAAGGAGCTCAGTGTGGACAGAAGCCCAGCAGGGGGCCTCGAGCACACTGCCCCGGGGAGTGTGGTCTCAGGGGAGCCTGGAGAGGCCCAGCACCATCGCACTGCTGCAGGGGGCTTTGTAAGCCAGCTTGGGAAGTCTGGAATTAAGTATCAGTGTGATGAGTTGGAGGCCCTTTAGATTCTGAGCTAGAGGGAGGCTTTGAGGAAAGGCATGACCTGGCCCAGTGCATGTCTTGAAAAAGTTGCTCAGGCTGGTGGATAGAGGATGGATTCAGGAGGGAGAGTTGGGGGTGGGGCAGGAGTATGGATGTGAGGGGGGCCGCTCTAAGTGGTGGCAGTGGTGCTGGGGATGAGCGGGTCGCTCTGCAGCCTTTGTCGGAGACACAGCTGACGGACAGGGTGTGTGGATCTGGTTGTGCGGAGTGGGCGGCTGCTGAGAGAAGTTGTGATCGTGGGGCATTCCTGGGGTCTCTGGATCGATGAGCCTTGTAGATAGTTATGCTTTTTACTGAATCAGACAGTATTTGGGGAAATTGAGGGGGTTGGAGGATTCAGTATATGAATTCGTTTGAGTGACTCCTCCTTGTTAATATCTAGTTGTGTCCATGTGAGATTGAGAAGCTTGGATAGAAATAAGTTTTAAAAACCATACGGGGTGCCTGCATGGCTCAGTTGTTAAGTGTCTGCCTTCGGCTCAGGTCATGATCCCGGGGTCCTGGGATCGAGCCCCGCATTGGGCTCCCTGCTCAGCGGGAAGCCTGCATCTCCCTGTCTGCCTGCAGCTTCCCCTGCCTGTGCTCTCTCTCTCTGTCAAATAAATAAATAAAAAATCTTTAAAAACAAAAAACAAAACAAAAACAGACCATATGTAACTTAGCAAGAGTGTACTAACAGTTGGCCAGTGGGACCAAATCTCAACTCCTCAAGCATTCGAGGCCTTCTAACTTTTGACACCCAAAGTCTCTGTACAGGAATGGAGCCACACATTTTTGTGCAAATTTAACTATACCTCCTGTAAAAAGAAGAAAAAGAAACTATTAATTTTAAATAGTTGAGAAAACCAGGGCTTCCATTTTTCATAACCATATCCCTGCCTTGTAAGCATAAGACAGGTGACATGAATCTGCTATTTCTAGTCTGTCGTTTGTCCCAGCTCCTGTATTTCTAGGGTAAGAGCATGTCTCCACACTTCAGTTTGAGAGGACCAGTTGGCTCCATCCAGGGTAGAACGGTAAATAAACAAAAAATATCTGTTTATACAGTGGAAAACTGGGGCACCTGGGAGGCTCAGTCATTAAGTGTCTGCCTTCGGCTCAGGTAATGAACCCAGGGTCCTGGGATCGAGCCCTGCATCGGGCTCCCTGCTCGGCGGGAAGCCTGCTTCTCCCTCTCCCACTCCCCCTGCTTGTGTTCCCTCTCGCTGTGTCTCTCTCTGTCAAATAAGTAAATAAAATCTTTAAAAAATAAATATATGGTGGAAAACCACACAGCCATGCAAACAAGAACAAATCACTGCTCTACCTAACTACATGAATGAATATCACACACACGCTGGGGAAAAAAACAGACATTAAAGAATATATAGTGTATAATACCATTTATATGAAACTCAAAATCAGGAAAAACGAACCTTTGGTGATAACTATACAATAGGAGTATTAACCAGGAGAGGCATGAGGGAACCCGTTGGGAGGTTAAAAATGCCCTGCATCTTGATCTGGGTTATAGTTACCTGGCTATAACAGAAGCATACTGTTAATATCATTTAACTTGTGCTTTTTAAAATTGAATCATAGTTGACATACTATCTTAATTTCAGGTGTACAAGGTAGCCGTTTGATATTTTTATACATTACCAAATGCTCACCACAATGGGACTAGTTACCATCTGTCACCATATAAAGTGATTGCAGTGTTATTGCCTATATTCCCTATGCTGGACATTACATCTCTGTGGCTTATTTTGTAAGAAGTTTGTACCTCCTAATCCCCTTTAGATGTTCCACACATCCCCCCACCCAAGATCTGTTCCCTTGATATAACATCAATAAAAAGGTAAAGATGCCTAAGCCCCATCCCTAGAAATTTTAATTCATTGGTCTGGAGTGGGGCCCAAGGAGGGGTAGCTTTTAATGACTCCTGGACACTGAACAACTTGCAGCCAGGACTGAGAACTGCCTGCCTTAATCCATTGGCTTTAACAACCTGTGGTCAACCCGGAGGGGCAGTTTCTTTGGAAGAATGGGTCCTTATCAGAGCAGTCCTTTCACCTTTGTGAGACTCCTTCCCAGATCAGCATCGTCCCTTTGTATTCCCCTCAGGCCAATGATAGGCCTAAAAAGATTTTGAAATGGGTCAGAAAAAGGCCCTTAATTACTCCAGTACCCCACCTCACCTCAGGCCTCCTATTAGCTTTTCATTCTGTTTCCCAACCACAGTGTCCCTACCGCTCGTAAGAGATTATGTCAGTGTTTCTCAGATTATGGGCTGCAATTCTTCCCAGGGTCTTGGTCAGTTTAATGTAGCGATTCGCACCATTTTTTAAAATCTCAGGACCCCCTTACACTCATAAAGAGTGTTCCCAAAGAGCTTTCATATATGTGGATTATACTTAGAAATTAAAATAGGAATTTTAGGGGCGCCTGGGTGGCTCAGTTGGTTAAGCGACTGCCTTCGGCTCAGGTCATGATCCTGGAGTCCCGGGATCGAGCCCCGCATCGGGCTCCCTGCTCAGCGGGGGGTCTGCTTCTCCCTCTGACCCTCTTCCCTCTCGTGCTCTCTGTTTCTCATTCTCTTTCTCTCAAATAAATAAATAAAATCTTTAAAAAAAGAAATAGGAATTTTAAAAACATCTTTATAAATACTAAACCCATTATACTTTATATATTAAATAACATTTTATGAAAAATAACTCTATTTTCTAAAACAAATTTAGCGGTGAGACCAGTAGAATTGTTTTACATTTTTGCAAACCTCTTTAAATGTCTGGGTTACTGGAAGACAGCTGGGTTCTCCTATCTGCTTCTGTATTCAGTCCGCACGTCTGGAGAACCACTGCACCCTTGTGAGAGAATGAGAGCGGAAAAGAGAAGCAGCATCTTAATGGTTTTATGAAATTGGTTTTGATCTTACAGACCCCCTGAAACAGGGTCTCCAGGCCACACTTTGAGAACCACCGCTTAGTGGGCCTCAGCTGGAGTGTGTGTGTGCGTGTGAGAGAGAACTAGCATGGGATGCGGTATTGCACTTGGTAAGGATAAGTATCTTGATTGAACACCTCTCGTGGCCACTGCAGATCTTTCCCATTCGACCCCTTACTCCAGCCCCTGATGCCCTTTTGATCAGGGCCACAGAGGTGCCACTCAACAGGGCACCCTGGCGCGGGGTGGGGGGGCGGGGGGGTCAACACCCAAAGGACACCGTGGAGCTCACTGTGGGGCAGGCATCCATCCCCCAACAAAGCCCGTGTGAGCCGAATTCCTTCAGCTTCGGAGCAGGTCTTGGGAGACTGAGCTGCGGTCACCATGGCGACGGTGGCCGCGGTCCCGCGTGTCTGTGTTGGCTCTTCTCAGTTTTGCTCCCTTGCTGCCCACTCCTTCCTAATGTCACTTTCCGAATAAACTGCCTACACACCAAGCCTTTGTCGCAGGCTCTGCTTTCATGGGAACCCCAGCTGAGAGGTTTTTATTTTGTAAAAATTGTGCTTCAGTTACAGGGCTGGGATGTGTAATGCATTTCCCTGCTGCATGTTCTAATTCAAGAAAAATGTTGGAAAGACACTGCGTTTTACAACAAGCCCAACTAATAGCATAAAATACCCCCCAAATGTCAGTAGTATAAAGTTTCCAATTTTGCCAAAACCCCCTCCAGTAATTAGATTCTCAACAAGAATTTCATTATGGAAGTCCAAATATGAAATCACCTAAATGAAAAGCCAAGAGAATTCAAATCCAAAATTCTTCCCTCCCTAATATCTTGACCTCCCCTGTTTGAGCAGGATCTCAGTCAGGAGCCTGGGTTTTCTCCAGAAGCTGAAGCCTAAGTTCTCATTAGAACAGGTGTCACTCCTTAAGCAAACTGATCCAACCCCAAATTTCTTCTATAGCCCACTTTTTCAAGGAGTCAGTGGGACAACCAGTATATTACCAGCCCCAGGCCCACAGAACTTAGAAAACCCAAGTAAACCCAGTGCTACCACAGTTGTCCCAGACTCAGTACGGTGGACAATGCAGATGCCCCCACCTAGCCTGTCACTGCGGTGGGGACTGGATGGGATATGGGGAAGGGGAGGCAAGAAGGAAGGGGTTCTTGATTTGTCTTCCCGAGGTACAGGTCAGGCTGTGGCTGTTGTCAAGATCTCCTCGTTCAGAGAAAACTCAGTTGGCTTAACTGTGGTACTCTACTACTTCAGAATGGGCAAAAATTGACTTATCCCTAGGGGCGCCTGGGTGACTCCGTTGGTTAAGCATCCGACTCTTGATTTCGGCTCAGGTCATGATCTCAGGGTTGTGAGATGGAGCCCTGCAATGGGCTCTACTGGGCATGGAGCCTGCTTAAGATTCTCCCCCTCCCCCCAGCCCCGTCCCCTGCTCGCTGACTCTCTCTCAAAAGAAATTTACTTACCCCACCTTTTCTAATCAGTCTAGGCATAACCACTGTTCATTTTTCAAAAAACAGCACTTTGAGATAGCCACCAAATCAGAATGGAGCCACATAGACAGAGGCAGTGGATGTCTCAATGGTCACCTGTGTGGACTTCCGACCAAGGACCAAATGTTCTCTCCCCCTCCACTCCTCAGCACCATGTAAGACCCAAGGTGCCAGGAATACAATGGAAATCTCAGGAACCCAAGGAGCCATGGAGTTCGAAATGATGGTATTACAGAAAATAAGTTATAATTCTTGAGCAGATGCATTTGTGGACCAAGATTTATATCTTTCACATGGTCCAGGAGAAAAACTCTCTTTCTCCGATAATTCAATACCTGTCTCAGGCTATTTCGGTAAATCCAGAGTTCAAGCTCTGCTTGTATGGGTCACACTCACAGAGGGCCATATGGCCAGGCCTGGATGACGCCAGCCAAAGCCTCCCAGTGACTCAAATGTCACACTCCAGTCACGCCATAGTTGCCCAGGCTGGCCCACTTGTGTTATAAAGCCTGTTTACATGGCCCCTGAGTATTAGAAGCAGCTGTGAGGCAGCCTGCACCAGCTGCTGGGGCTTCTTCAAGAGGCCCCCTCCTGCCCTCTGACACTGGTTTCCAGGACCCCCCCCCTTCTATGACTATTCTCAATGAACCATGGGTGGGCATGCTCTGGGATGAGCACAGCCACTCCTCACCACTATCCCATGAAGGACAAGCATCAGGGAGGAATTAAAATACAGAGTCCACTTTATTACTGGTGAAGCCAGATGTTCAAGTGCTGCGTAAAAATGAAGCCCCAAACCAAGGTTTCTTCCTTAAATCTGATCAGAGGAAGGCTGGGCCTGCAAATCTAGACTTGGTACAGCCATCTGCTTGCACTAGAAGGCGTGGTGGGCTGCCACCTGGGTGGTCCCGGCAGATGGCAGACAACCCACGGGTTACCATTTCTCACCGTCCCATAAGTCACACCCCTCCCCACGGTTGTTAGGGAGTGTGGGATAGAGTGCAAGAGTGTGGTCCCTAAACCTTCCCCAGGAAGACATGACTGTTTTAGTCACTGAGGCAGAAATACGAGGACAAAGACCATGGTTTCCCTACACTGGCCACTTAAGTCATCTCCTGTTTTCTCCTGTTATAAACAATCAACAGAAATCTTTGTGAATAAGCTTTGTGAAGTTGTGTCCTTGGGCTAGGTTCCTGACATTGGGATTGTTACAGGGTCAAAGGGCTTGAACATTTTTAAGACACTTAATATGTGGGGCGCCTGGGTGGCTCAGTCGTTAAGCGTCTGCCTTCAGCTCAGGTCATGATCCCAGGGTCCTGGGATCGAGTCCCGCATCGGGCTCCCTGCTCGGCGGGAAGCCTGCTTCTCCCTCTCCCACTCCCCCTGCTTGTGTTCCTGCTCTCGCTGTCTCTCTCTGTCAAATAAATAAAATCTTAAAAAAAAAAAAAAAGACACTTAATATGTAATGTCACACTGATCTTCAAAAAGGTTGTATCTATTAACACACTCCCTACAGTTCACTAACATTATACTGATGTGACGGTTAATTTTATGTGTCAGCTTGACTGGGCTAAGGGATGCCCAGACAACTGGTAAAACATTATTTCTGAATGCGTCTATGAGGGTGTTTCCAGAAGAGATTAGCATTTGAATCAGACTAGGTAAAGAAGATCTGCCCTGTCCAGTGTGGGTGGACATCCAATCCTTTGAGAGCCCGGAATAGAACGAAAAAGTGGCGGAAGGGTGAATGCTCTCGCTCTTCTTGAGCTGGGACATCTGTCTTCTGTCCTTGGACATCAGAGCTCCTGGTTCTCAGGCCTTTGGATTTGGACTGAATTATACAACGTGCTTTGTTGGCTCTCCAGCTTACCACGGACGGCAGATGGTGGTGTATCGCAGGCCCCATAATCACAAAAGCCAACCCGCATGATAAATCTCTTCTTCTGTATCTATGTGTATGCTCTTGGTTCTATTTCTCTGGAGAGCCATGACTAACACAGCTGGGTATGAAGTGCTCCTCACTTCTGGAGTGTATGAAATGTCACCATGTTCCATTTTTCCAAATCTTACTAAACATGTTGTGATTTCCCACTGTCCACTGTTGACAGGAATTTCAGAATCATTCATTGGATGGGGGGGAGACTTCCTCACCCTCCCTTGGGCTGTTTACACTTATGCTAGCCAAGCACAGGAGAGAACATCCTGGCGTTTAATCCGTCATGTTTGTTGTCTCTGCCCCTGTGTCTTTTCCAGGCCCATTATCCCACCTCCTCCCTTGCCCTGCTCAGAGACCACGTCGGGCTCCTGAGGCTCGTACTCAGTGTCCACAGACCACCCGCTGACCTCCCCTATTCAATGCTCCCTCTCTGGGTGCTGCACGTTAACTCCCAGACCCCTATCCCTCTGTCCCTCTGTCCCTGTCTCGGGACATCCATTCATCTGTCAATGGACATCTTGGCTCTTTCCACAGTTTGGCTATTGTGGAAATTACTGCTATAAACATCATGGTGCACTTACCCCTTCGGATCCCTACATTTGTATCTTTGGGGTAAATACCCAGTAGTGCAATTGCTGGGTCATAGGGTAGCTCTATTTTCAACTTTTTGAGGAACCTCCATACAGTTTTCCAGAGTGGCTGCACCAGCTTGCATTCCCACCAACAGTGTAGGAGGGTTCCCCTTTCTCCACATCTCCACCAACATCTGTCTTTTCCTGACTTGTTAATTTTAGCCATTCTGACTGGTGTGAGGTGATATCTCATTGAGGTTTTGTTTTGGATTTCCCTGATGCCGAGTGATGTTGAGCACTTTTTCATGAGTCTGTTGGCCATTTGGATGTCTTCTTTGCAGAAATGTCTGTTCATGTCTTCTGATTGATAAACCCCTGGCCAGACTTAATCGAAAAGAAAAAAGAAAGGACCCAAATATATAAAATCATGAATGAAAGAGGAGAGATCACAACCAACACTAAGAAATACAAACAATTATAGGATCCAGAATTCTTGTTCCTTGGTAATTATCCAAAGGAGTTGACGACTTCGGTCTACAAAGACCTATACATGGATGTTTATAGCAGCTTTATTTATAATCACCAACACTTGGAAGCAACCAAGATGTCCTTCAGGAGGGGAATGGATTAGTAAGCTGGGCTACATCCAGACAATGGAATATTATTCAGCATTAAAAAGAAGTGAGCAGGGGTGCCTGGCTGGCTCAGTTGGTTAAGCGACTGCCTTCAGCTCAGGTCATGATCCTGGAGTCCCGGGATCGAGTCCCACATCGGGCTCCTTGCTCAGCAGGGAGTCTGCTTCTCCCTCTGACCCTCTTCCCTCTCATGCTCTCTATCTCTCATTCTCTCTCTCTCAATTAAATAAATAAAATCTTTAAAAAAAAAAAAAAAAAAAGAAGTGAGCCATCAAGCCATGCAAACAGACAGAGGAAACTTCAATGCATATTGATAAGTGAAAGAAGCCAACCTGAAAAAGCTACATACTTTATGATTCCTAATATGCGGCACTGTGGGAAAGGCAAATCTATGGAGACAGTAAAAAGATCAGTGGCTGCCAGGGGTTAGCGGAGTGGGGAGAGATGGAGAGGTGGAGCACAGAGGATTTTTAGGGTGCTAAAAAATACCCTGTAAGATACTAAATGATGGATACATGTCATTACACATTTTGTAAAACCCATAAAATGTACAACACCAAGAGTGAACTCTAATGTAAACTATAGACTTGGGGAGATTATGATGTTTCAATGTGGATTCATCAATTGTAACAAATATACCGTTCTGGAGGGGCTTGTGGATACTGGGAAAATCTGTGCATGTGTGGGAGCAGGAGGTAGGTGGGAAATCTCTGTTTTGCTGTGAACTCAAAAGTTCTCTAAAAAAATGAAGTTTTAAAAGAAAGCACTGTGTGGACACCAGAAGCACAAGAAACAAAAGTAAAACCAGACAAATTAGACCAAAATCAAACTTCCGTGCATCAAAGGACACATTCCACAGAATGAAACGCAATCTAAGTATGAAACAAAATATCTACAAATTATATGCCTGATAATATATAAATGACTACAACCCAACAACAAAAAGACTCCAAGTAACCCAGTTAAAGGATAGGCAAAGGATTTGAACAGACATTTCTCCAAAGATGATATACAAATGGCAATAAGCACATGAAAAGATGCTGATATCACTGAACATAAAGAAAATGCAAATCCAAACAACAATGAGGTATCACCTCGAACTCAATAGGATGGCGACTATCAAGACGAAACAAAACACAACAAACCCCAGAGAATAATGAATGTTGGAGATGATGTGGTAAAATTGGAAGCCCTGGACAAGGTTGGTGGGAATGTAAAATGGTGAAGCGTCTGTGGGAAACTGTCTGTCAGATCTTCAAAAAATTAAACAGAGTTACCATAGGATCTAGCAATTCTACTTTTAAATAAGTACTTAAATGAACTGAACACAGGAACGCAAATAGATGTGTGTCCACGTGTGTTTATGGCAGCACTATTCACAATAGGCAAGAGATAGAAGCAACCATGGATGGATGAATGAATGGATAAACAAAATGTGGTCTATCCATATAATGGAATGTTATTCAGCCTAAAAAGGAAGGAAGTGCTGACATATGATTGAGTGGATGAACCTTGATGACATGGTGCCGAATGAAATAAGCCTGTCACAAAAGGACAAATACTGATTCCACGCAAATGAGGTACTAGAATAATCAAATCATAGAGACAGAAAGTAGAGTGGTGGTTGCCAGGGGTGAGGGGAGGGGGTTAGAGTGAGGAGTTGCTGTTTAATTGGTACAGTTTTAGTTTTACAAGTTGAAAAATTTCTGGAGATTGGTTGCACAACAGTGTGAATATACTTAACACTACTGAATTGTACATTTAGAAATGGTTAAGATGGTGAATTTTATGTTCAGCATTTTTTACCCCTTAAAAGTCAGACCAAGGGCAAAAATAAAAACTAAAGAGCATTGGCCTGGTTGACTGGCAATTCTCTGATGGAAGGGTATGAGGCAAAGAGATGTCACAAGCGATTGTCCTACTAACTCCAAACAGAGACACTAAGATGTGTGCCCCAGAAGTCAGGAAGTCAGTGAGGTAGGACAAAGGTTTCACAACAAGTGGAAAGAGTTGGCAGTGAGAATATCACTAGCAAAGAATTTCTGACTAGCAGCCTTCGTCTGTCGCCTGGCTTTCACGGAACTCCAAAAAGACTGTGCATAGTTGAAGTTTGACTTGGCTCTTCCATAACTGTTGCCTTGCTCTTTGTAGTAAATCTAGTCGGAATTCTTTTCTAACCTAATAAGGGCAAGTTAGTTTCTGGACCGAATGTAGCCCTCAGAATACAGAAGGGCCTTGTTCTGGAAAAATTCATTTCTAGACCAGTGGAGTGAAAGTTTGAACTGATTTGTAATTTGAAAACAATCCTAGAAATGGTCTTTAAGTTATCGGTTCTTATTATACAGATCTTAGGAAAGTATCAATGTTCTGAAAGTTCTCAACACCAGCTTCATTCACAGCCAGTGGCTGCTTTTAATAGATAGAATTTTCTGTGGTTCAGTCAAAGAGATTAGAAAAAGAATTCCAGACCTGAGACTCTTCCTTCCTTCCAGGATTCTGGTCAATGTAGTATATACACAAAGGGTGCTTTCCAAATGGAGACCAAAATATTATATTAAGGGCTAGACAAGTGCCTGGAGCCCACTCAAATGTGTGGCTTCTGGGAAACTTTGATGGGGACACAGGTTTAACCTGTGCTTAGAGTAGGGGTTTTGGGGGAGACTGGAAAATGGCTCCCTAAGAGACATCTGTGTCCTGATTTCTGGAACCTGTGAATGGGACCTTATATGGCAGAAAAACGTCCTTGCAGATGCCATTAAATTAAGGATCCTGAGACAGGCAGATTCGCCTGGATTATCCAGGAAGGTCCTAAATGCCATCACATGCATTCTCTGTAAGAAGGAGGTAGAGCAAGGTTGGACGAGTCACAGAGGAGAAGGTGACCTGAAGACAGGGCCGAGAGAGAGATTCAAAGATGCTGGCCTTGTAATTGCAGTGATGTGGCCACAAGTCAGGGAATGCTGACGGCCGCCAGAGGGCAGAAGAAGCTAGGAACAGACTGTCCCCTAAAACCCCTGGCGCACAGCCCTGCTGACAGCTTGATTATGGCCCAGTGGATCCTGATTTCAGACTTCTGGCCTCCAGAACTGAGAGAATAATTTCAGTTGTTTTGAGCCATCCAGTTTGAAACAAAAATGAATACATTTGTAACTGTTAAAACTAAATAAGGTCCCTATGCTGTGTGGATCCATCCTTGGCATTCTGGTGCACACGCCTGGATACAGGCATTCCCAGGAGGTTAGCTTCAAGGAGACAGGAGCGAGGGCAACGGGCAAACAGAAGGCCTCCTCTGCATGAGGAGGAGAAGAACCCTGCCTTTGAGGCACCGTGACTCTGCCCACTAGTGAATACGGCTCTATGAACTCCATATTTCCACTCCAGCTCCCTTGGGGAGGGAAGAGCCAGTAGAGCAGAAAAGTAACAAGGGACTGAAATTGTTGCTTACAAAACAACCCATCCCTGCCCCACCGCCTCCCATGTACACATTACGGGGAAAGGGAACTTGGGCCACAAGTGGTGCTCCTTCTCCGCCTCCACCCCCCATTTCCGCAGCTGAGCTCATCTCCCCTTTTCCCTCTCTACCCCCTCAACTTACTCAGCCATCCATGCCCCATTTCAGTGCATGGCATCATGCCATGTCCTATACACACCAGGAAAAGTGGACCACACTTGATGCCCCCTTTTCCATCATACCCCCATATCCAACTGGAAATTTAAGCCTTTTTATCCTCCACTAAAAATCCTTGGGAAAGAATCTCCTTTTTCCATTATTTTGTCCTCTTTTGCAGGAGACTCACAATACCCAAATCTGATCCATTATTGCCCCCATGGAACCCCTTTAGTGGCTTCCTGTTATGTTTAGCATAAAGTTCTAGCTTGTTACAGTTTAAACTTGCTTTCTTTTGAGATTCCCCACTCCTCTTAATTTTACTCTGCCCTTCACTCTAAACTGTAGACTATGGCCACAAAGATGCTGTATGTCCCGACCACAGAAGTAGTTTCATGGCTCTGAGTCTAGTGTCCTTTCTGCTGTGTGATCTTCCCTGGCTCCCCACCAGAACTGGGAGAACAAAGCCCAGCCCTTTGATGGTGTTTCTCTCTGACCCGGGAAGAGGAAACCTGATCAGAGGGCTCCTGGGAGGACAAGTCATCCTGGACATTGCCGATCAGCATCTTTGTCATTTCCAGCAAGAGTCTCAGAATCAATATACTTGTTCCAAAAGTTTTCAGATCACCTCCTAAACTGAGCTGATTCCCATCCTTGGTATTCTTCTAGAATGTATACATTCACTTCTTGTTTAAGGAAACTTGGTTTACTTTTTTCTTTAATAAGTTTAGAAGATGCCAATCTTTGCACTTAATGATTTTTTTGTGGTAAATTAAGGGAAACAACTCTAACTCTACTCCATATCTAGACTACTACCTCCTTCTGATCCTTCTGCTTCTTTCTTTCAGTGTGTGAGCTTCTGCAGGGCAGCCTTCTCAGCCCCACCCAAGCGTGTCACTCAGTGCTTCCTTCTCTGCTGGAGTGTGTACAGTTGTGCAAAGACTGCCTGATGGTGTAGTAGATCTCTTAGAAAATAGTGTATTCTCATGTCAAAACAGGTCTTATGATATGCAGCTGTTGATTAAGTATCACAACTTTGAATTGTTTGAGCATTTGCCCAGAAGTGACTGAGCAGCCTGGAAGAGTCAAGATTATTTTGTCTCTGCTACCAGAAGAAATGGGGGCTCATGAATATGTTGAGTTCAGCTGTGGAGGAATATATGCTGCATCTCTGCACAGGTAAATTTTAACCTTGGGCAGAAGACCTGTCCCCTTGAGAGCAATTGGTTCCCCCACCTAAACAGACAACATTTTTGCTTCAGGTCAAGCTCCTGGCCTGGGTCTAAACTATTACTTCTTGGAAAGCAAGTTTGGTTTTACCCAAAGGAAAAGTCTATTTTGTGTGGTGGGATCTATAGTCCATTCCATGTATGCCCCATGGAAGAAAGTCCTCTGTATCCTGCTTTTCCTGCTGTTGGTTGGTTGGCACTTATCACCTGCTATCTCTAGGTCAGGGGTGCCCTCCAGTCACAGCAGCTCCTGTTAATGGATAATATAGGAACATTTGCACACTATATGCCAATATGGTGGCCATTTTAATGGATAAACCAATAGAACTGAAAATTTAAGTCTTCTCTGCACTTTGTACAGGACTTACCACTTTATGCATGCTCTGTAAATGTAGGAGAAGAGATGATGATAATGAAAAAGTCCTGGAGAGTCATAGTTATAAGTTCTGAACAGGTCTGCTCCAGCAAAAGGGTCTGCTCAAGCTTTCTTAGCCTGTCTCCTATTTAGGATCATGCTGTGCAAACAGACACTTAATCAGATGGAAGAGAAGACTGCTTGCCCTCTTTACAAGGTGGAGGGGGCTGCAGCCACCGTAAATAACATCAACTGAATGTCTGCAGTGACCTCACTTCTAACAGAGAAGTCCTGGAGATCTTTCGGTCCAGCTTCATGAAACTGAGACAGCTAGCCTGGTAACTCTGAGAAAAACTGCCATGTGCTTTGGGTGCACCTTTTGGGCTCTGTCCATCCTGGGTCCTGCCTAAGGGAATGAAACAACCTTCCTCTGCCCGACCAGAACTCTCAAATAGTACCTTGATTTGCTTGTGGCAATTCACTGGAATTGTAGTCACATGCCCTGTCCATTCCAACATAGTTCTTCCTCCAGCTAAGACCAATAGCTGTGGGAAGGAATAGCAGCTGAGGGCCACTCCCTTTTGAAACATTTTCCATCCACTCGCAAACCCCCTACATCTGTGCCTTGATCACACTCCTGGAACCTGGTTTTCCTTGTGGCAATTAAGTCCATTGATCTCCTGATTCTATTTTCAATGTCCTCCTCTGCCCCAACACCTAGGATAGTGCTTCCATCCATGCAAACAATGGTTATCTACCAAAGTCCTCGTTTCCTACTCATTTATGCTCAGAAATATGACTCATGGAAGGAGCACAAAACTAATTGGGAAAAAAATGGAAAAAATCCAATTAGGCATGAGAAAATAAAGGAGTGAAGCCATGTAAGCTAATAAGAGAAAAAACAGCTATGATGATGAGACTGAATTGAAAGCATAGATAGAGTGGGGGGGCGACACACCCAGGAAGTGATCAAAAAAGGCAAGGAACTTAGGTGGAGTTTAACATGAACATGAGTCATTAACAAATGGAGCAACTGGTTTTGTTTTGTGAGATGAAAGTTCCAACCAGTTTAGTCCACCAATTGATTTTGTTTTGTTTCGGTTTTCCTCCCCATAGAATTACTTGGTTGTTAGATTCCTCTTTCCTCATTAAATTGCCTGATTTAATTTAAAGATATAATGAATCCCTCTTAAACACAGATGGGGCAGAGCAGAGAATTGTCCTGGAAACATGACGGAATTTTCACAGGTTGGGTGGCAGATGGACTGTCATCAGCGTAAACAGAGAGGAGAAGGTTAACAAGGAACATCTGGTTCATCTGTAACTCCAGTTCATCCGTAAACTGATGAACCAGAGTGTTCCCTGGAATGAAAGACTCCTTATCCTGGGATTACACCTTTCTGTGAGAATTAAGCTACCCATTGAGTCTGATTACACAAGAAACAGAAAATAAAGAAACAGAGAGTAGACAGAGAAGGAGAATCCAGGGAACCAAGTCTTCCCAGCCTGATGGCCAACTCCTGCTTCCAATAGCTGCTTCCTTCTGCAGACGTGTTTTGCCACTGGTCTCCCCAGTGCCATCTTGGGTCCCTCGGTAGCCTGATGTGGAGGTCATACAGGGTCCCTCCCAAGGCCAGGAAAGGCCAACATTTACTGAGGAACTTTACATACAGCCTACAAATCCTTATACATGAGGAAACAGAAGGTGACAGAAGTTCAGTCATTTCCCCAAGTTCTGCTCAGTGGTGGAGTTGTGCTTTGAGGTCATCTGAAGCCCAAGCCTACACTGCTTCCACTGAGCCATGCTGTCTCGTTCACAAGATAACATGTTTTTCCCCCCAAACCTTATTCAGACTGTGTAGTTGCATTAGGAAAACAAGCCTACCAAATAATGCAGGGTCACATTGTACTAAGACGTCCTTTGGCTTGTACTTTGAGAGAGAACTCAGGTTTGCTGACTTTTCCCTGGATCATTTTCTGAGTTTTAAGGCAAACATCTTGAAGGGTATTTCATGTAGACCCTATGTCTCCTTCAAAAGTCATTCCACAACCTTTGTTGAGTACCTACTAAGACCAGTTTCCATGTGAAGTATCTGGAGATGATAAGACCACATCCCCGCCTATCGGATGTTCAAGATCAAGTGAAGGAGACAGTCATGGGCAGTGAGCTATATATAACCTGATGCATGCAGTGGTATAGGCTGAGCACCAGAGCTGAGAAAGAGCCTCATACCTTCAACAACTATTTACTGGGTGCCTACTATGCCTCTCTATTTCTCTCTCCTCTCTGTCTTGTGCATGCCTAAGCATGTTATTTCCAAGAATTGGATATGGGGGTACAGTGGGTACCTGCTGTCTTTTCCTGTCCCCCTTTTCCCATTGTTTTGCTGGCACCACACCATTTTTTCTTCTAGGGAACTGTTCTTTCTCCACTCCCTATCCATGTGACTCTAAGTGTGGCTTGACCCACTTCCTGATGTGGAGACACAAGCATGTTCCATATTCCTGTCCAGAGATAGATTTGGGAATGGGTGTGTGATCCAAATCAGACTAGATCAGAGTTATCCCAGGACATTCATTGGACCTGTGGAGAAAGAACACTCTCTGCTGTGGTTGCTAAGCAGGTGGGGTGCATACCCGAATATGCAGGCTCCCCAGCAGAGAGCCTCATCTAGAATGAAGCTGACCTAGAGCAAAGACAAAAGAAAGGCTGAGATGGACTGGACCTGGGTGGTCATCTTGCATTCTGGGCCCAGCCATGTGTGGGCAGATGTGTGGACTTGCAGATGTGTGATCCCCCAAACCTCCAGCACAATTTTCACACCAGCTCATCAGGAAGAGTTGAGTAGCTGTTAATCACATGATACTCTCTGACTTTCATCTGCTGTTGTTCTTGGTAAATAACATCTTTGGGAAGCCCATTGGAGGAAGGGTGTCTGGCAGGGTAGGATCCAGGTGTGCTTGGGTTCCTGGTCATAATCTCAATCATGATACTGTCAAACGTCATCAATACTCTCAGCAGAGGCCATGCAATCATTTCCCCACTTGTATTCAGATAGGATTTAAGTCCTCTAAGAGCTTTTGTCAACAACATCAATGGTTATTTGTAGGGTCATGTCATTGCCTTTCTTATCCATGAAACTGTTAACGAACTGTGGCTACAAAACCTGAAAAAGGTGTGAAATGGAAACACCCAAACCTCTGTCTCCCATGATGTTTATATACAACCAATTACTTGCGATCATCACAAAGGACTTTAACTTGAAATAAACCACCCTTTCCTTTATTCCTTAAAAAGTATGGTGACAGATGTGACAGGCTTGTGGTGAACACAGCATAACATATGGAGAAGTTGAATCACTATGGTGTCCACCTGAAACTAATGCAACATTATGTCAACTCTACTCAAATAAAAAAACCTTTTTTTTTTTTTTTTAAAGTACAGATACCAGGGTGCCTGGGTGGCTCAGTCAATTGAGTATCTGACTCTTGGTTTTGACTTAGGTCATGATCTCAGGTTTGTGAGATCGAGCCCCCTGTTGGGATCTGCACTCAGTGGGGAGTCTGCTTGAGATTCTCTCCCGCTCCCTCTGCCCCTCACCCTGTTCATGCTCTCTCTCTCTTAAATAAATAAATAAATAAATCTTAAAAAAAAAATAAAGTACAGATACTATAGTCAGGCCTTTCTACTTATATAAAGTGCTAGTTGAACACCACCCAGCTATTAAAATGACCAAATCAAACCCAAACTAACAGTCACATATCTGGCAAGAATGTGGAGCAACAGGAACTCTCGGTCATTGCTAGTGGTAATGCGAAATCCACTTTGGATTTTGGTTTGGCAGTTCTTACAAAGTTAAATACAGACCTACCATATGATCAAGTAATCACACTTGGGGGTTGAAAACATGTTCACACCCAAACCGGCACATTGAATGTTGATAGCAGTTCTATTCACAATTTCCCAAACTGGTAGCAACCAAAATGTCCTTCAAGATGTGGTTGGATAGCTGTGGGTCATCCATACAATTGAATATTATTCAGAAGCCACAGACATGGAGAAAACTTAATGCATATTGCTAAGTGGAAACGCCAGTTTGGAAATGTTACATAGTGAATGAGTCCAACTATATGACACTCTGGATAAGGCAAAAGTATAAAAACTATAAAAAGATCAATGACTGCTGGAGGTTTGAGGGTGAGGGACAGGGAGGGAGGAGTAGGTTGTGCACAGATTTTCATGGCTTTAGTGAAACTATTATTTATGACAGTGTGACCATGCATTTGTGGACAACTACAACGGTAAAACACCAAGTGTGAACCATAGTATAAAGTAGAAACTTTAATCAACTGTAACAAATGTACCACACTAATACAATGTATTAATTAATACTAGGGGATACTATAAAGGGAGGATTTTTATGGGAACTCTCTGTACTCTCTACTCAGTGTTTTGTTCTGTAAATCTAAAACTGTTTTAAAAATGAGGAATTAACTTTAAAAATGTTATTGATAACTCAAACAATTTATTCAATAATTCAGAATGTTGATGAAAGTCTTGCAATAAAATGCAAAACAATAATTTAGGTGTGTGATGTGATTTGAAATATTAAATTTTATAACAAGTAATAAGCAATCAGATTAAAAGCTTTATAAATAGATTAGTATTTCCAAATACACATGCAGTTAAATTTGCTGAAAAATGTTTCCCAATTTCTAGTCTCTTATGCAGCTCTAAACACAATTGCAGAGAATTGTGTCAATCAGAAATTAACTTTGAATATTGAAAAGAACAAAAATGTTATGGCACAGCTAACATTTTAGTGTGAAAATCTGTATGTACATGGCAAAAATCAATGCATGCATTGATAAACACATATTTTGTAAGTAAAAAATAAAATAAAATAAAGCATTAGTTAAGGAAATAAGCTTATTAACTCTCTACTCCATTCACATAGCATACAAAATATTAAACATTGTACAAAAGAAACTTAAACACCCATCTAAACGTTCAAACCACCCATCAAACGTTCGACCATGCTTTGGTGCTCCTGGCTACAAAATGTCATTTAAAATAAAAATGACAATACATATGGAAACATATTTCTTTCTTTCTTTTTTTTTTTTTTTTTTACCATTAACTTGTTTTAATGTTTCTTCACAAATGGTGAAAAATACTAAAGTACAGACAAGGAATAATCATAATGTTGTGGCCAACATTATAAATATGGAATTATAAATTTAAACATTTTCTGGTTTAAAAAATAAATCTGGTAGTCAATGAAGCTCTGCGGGGTCTCCGCGTCTAGTAGGGCCAGTCTCTGCGTTCCTGACGGTGCTCGCCTTTATCCATTTTTCCAGGTCCTCCGCACCTGCCTCTTCTTCCTCCCATCTGTTCCATCAAAGGTCCAGGGGGCCCACCAGGGCCGCCCCGTCTTCCTCCACCAAAGCCACCTCGGTCCATGCCCCGGCCACCACGGAAGCCCCCTCTGTCTCCACCACGGCCACCTCTGAACATACCACCGGGACCACTGCGGTCCATGAGGCCGCCTCTTCCGCCCTGCATGCCACCAGGGCCGCCTCTGCCACGGTCACCACCCGGGGGTGGAAAGGGTGGTGGAAGGAAGCCTTCAGGCTTTGGGGCCTTACACTGGTTGCATTCTGTTCTCCAGGCGAAGTTCTGGTTTCCACACCCCGGATTGGGGCACTGCCAGTCTCCAGCTCGGTGCTGGACATTTCCTTCTCCGGATGGGTTCCCTCGGGAACCCCGAGGCCCTCTTGGGGGAAAGCCACCTCTGTCTCCTCCACGGCCTCCCATACGACCCATGGGGCCCCCAGGACCTCCTGGGCCCCCTGGACCTCCACGAAGTGGCGGCGGCATCCCTCTGCCCTCACGGGGAGGCATACCACCCCACATGCTGTTCATCGGAGGCTTCTTCCGAGCAAGAGAAACCTTAAGTTTGCTCCCTTGAAAATCTTTCCCATCAAACCACTCCACAGCAGCCTTGGCAGTTGGTGGGTCTTCATAGGACACTGGAGCATCACCTTTGGGCTTTCCTGTTTCCTTGTCCAAGTAGATATGGATCATGGGTTGTCCGGTTCTCTTGTTCATCGTAACAACTCCACACTGCTTAAAGAAGTCTGCCAGATCATCTAGAGTCACATTGTCATTTAAGCCTTGCACGTAAATTGCACTGTTGTCAGAGTCTTCATCTGGATCTACAGGTGGGCCTAGATCAAGATCTGGTCCTTCGTCCATGGGTCCACCAGGCTTACTGAAGCCACCTCGCTCTCCAGCGCCCATTCCACCGCGTCCTCCTCCCCGCCCACCTCTGCTCATGCCTCCACGATCCAATCCCCCTCTTCCCCTGCCCCGGTTATCAGGGCCACTCATGCTCCGGTTTTCTCCTGGTCCGGAAAATCCTCCAGACTGCTGCCCATAGCTGCTTTGTTGACCATAGCTACTCTGCTGTCCATAGCTGCTCGGCTGCCCATAGGGGTTCTGCTGAGAGTCACTGCTCTGATCATAACTGGTCGGCTGTGTAGAGGAGTAGCTGGTAGGAGGATAAGATGGTGGTGCTGTGACTGGCTGCATGGGGTAGCTCCCAGGTACCTGGGGTAACTGTAGTTGCTCTGTCCCTATCCTAGGCTGGGCTGGTTGTGACCCCCTGTGCTAGATTGAGGTTGACTAGTCTCAGCGGGTTTGTTACCATCCTGCGGTCTTGCAGGTGCGGTGGCTGCTGGCGGCTGCCCATAGGCTGGGTAAGCAGGCTGAGGGCCATAAGCAGACTGAGCTGCACAGGAGGCCTGGGTGGTAGTGGCCGTAGCCGTGGTCGTTCCGTGAGCACCAGTGCTGTCCCCCTGGACAGGCTGACTGTATGCCTGGGGGGCAGCTGGAGCAGTATAACCAGCGGGAGGCTGTCCATGAGAAGCTGCAGAGGCGGTCTGCCCATAGGTCGCAGTGGTCTGAGCCTGCTGTAGCTGACATCAGTGGGCTGTCCATAGGTGCCGTAACTTTGCTGCCCATATGCCTGGGTGGTCTGTGCGTATCCTTGAGTGGGCTGGGCGGTGTGTGCACTGTATCCCTGCTGGGCTGCCGCTTGGCTGTAGGTACTGTAATCCGTGGATGCCATTTTCTCTCCTTCCTTCTCGTTCTCTCTGGAAACATATTCCTAGTAAGATTTTTCAGTTGTGATGGCATAAATCCTCCTGCTGTAAATTATACCACACTTTGCCTGCAGGTGTAAAGAAATCATCACTGCCCTGGAAATGACTCTAGATTTAATTTTTGTATTTCTATGTGAACTCCTGAGGGGGACATATATTTCTTCAAGAATGAGAACATTTCCCTGTGCAAGCTCTCCCTTCCCCAGGCTCTGTGCAATATTCTGTGCCCCATGGCAGGAATAATGCTTAACCATTAGCATCGTAAACCGCTTAAAGGACAAGGTGTGGGTGATTTGAAAGCTATAGCAAGTGGAACTGAGCAAATTAGGCCTGTCCCTGTTGTTTCATCTTTATTTATTAATGGCAATAATTCTGTCCTAATCTTTTGTACAGCACTTTATCCATTATGTGGCGTGTAAAGCTCTTTAAATGATTTTCGTTGATGTCTTCCTTCTTCTGCACAGGCGAAAGGTTCAGATGGCTCTAATTCCTTAGTGTGAGGCCATGAGATCAGCAGATTCTTGTGGTTCCTGATGTTAAGGGGTCTGTAGAGACTCATCCTCTCCTCCCCAAAACAAGAACTTATAACTGATGAAGTAAGCCATAAACAGATCAAAGCAGACAAAAGTAATGTCATTTTAAAGTTTTCAGGCATTGGGGATGGTGACCTTAATTTTGTTGAAAGTATGAGCATGATTCAAGACAAAACATGCCAGTCAGAAGAAGTGGGGCCAGTCACCCCTGTAAGCCATGAAAAGTCAAGTCAGTAGAGGATATGGGCACTGCTCATCCAAGCTCTGCGGCCTGGGGAGGAACCAGCGGGGTTTCCAGTTGTCTGGTCCCACTGCCCTAGCCATAGCTTTTGAGGGGATGGATAAAAGGGAGGAGAGCTGATGGACTCATTGGTAAGACCATTTCTACTAAGCATTTCTCTCCTCCCCTCCCTGGCCCATTGCCATGGTCACCTAGCAACCTTCTGATTATGAGGTGGCTTTTCATGTGCATGTTCTAACTATAGGAAGAAATGGTTTGGCCATATACATTTTGAATTTTAGTATTCTTCTGATATAATTTCTTACTTTTAAAACAATTTTATTGTGGTAAATATACACATATTATTTACAACTTTAACCGCTTCTATGTGTAACAGTTCAGTGGCATTAGGCATAGTCACAGTGTTGAGTTACTATCACTAACTACTATCCATTTCTAGAACTTTCTTATCAGCTCAAACAGAAACTCGGTCCCCATTAAATACCAACTTCCCATTTCCTCTCCTCTTAGCCCCTGACAAGGACTACTCTTTGTTTCTCTGAATTTACCTATTCTAGATACCCCAAATAAGTGGAAAATGAGTATTTGTCCCTTTATCTGTCTTCTTTCATTTGGCATAATGTTTTCACCCGTGTTGTAGTGTGCATCAGAGTTTTATTCCTTTTTTTAAAAAGGTTTTTAAAGATTAATTAATTAATCTTTAAAAAAAGACTATTTATTTGACACAGAGAGCGAGAACACAAGCAGGAGTGGCAGGCAGAGGAAGAGGGAGAAGCAGGCTCCCCACTGAGCAGGGAGCCCCACATAGGGCTTGATCCCAGGACCCCAGGATCATGACCTGAGCTGAAGGCAGACGCTTAACTGACTGAACCACCCAGGCACCCCTAAATTAATCTATTTGAGAGAGAGAGAGAGAGAGGGAGGAGCAGAGGGAGAGGGAAAAGCAGATTCCCCCTGAGCAGGGAGCGCAACGCAGGGCTCATTCCCAGGACCCCGAGGTCATGACCTAAGCCAAAGGCAGATGTTTAACCAACTGAGCCACCCAGGTGCCCCTAGAGTTTTATTCCTTTTTAGGGATGAATTATATTCTATTGTAGCTATACTACGTTTTGTTTACTCATTAATCTGTTGATGGGCATTTGGGTTGTTTCTACCTGGTGAATAATGCTGCTGTGAACAGGGGTGAACATGTATTTGAGTCCCTGGTTTCTATTTGTTTGGGTGTATACTTACAAGTGGAATTGCTAGATCACATGGTAATTTCATATTTAACTTTTGAGAAACTGACAAAATGTCCTCCATAGTGGCTGTGCCATTTTGCATTCCTACCAATAATGCAGAAGGATACCAATTTCTACATATCTACACCAACACTTGTTCTTTCCTTTTCTTTTTTTTGGGGGGAGGGCAATAGCCATTCTAATGCATGTGAAGTGGCATCTGATTCTGGTTTTGACTTGTATTTCATGAATGATTCCTGATCGTGAGCATCTTTTCATGTGCTTATTGGCCATTTGTGTATCCTTTTTGGGGAAATGTCTACTCAAGCCCTTTGCCCACTTTTTGAAATTGGGTCAAATGATGTAATTTCATAATGTAAATTTGTGTAAGTTCTTCTTTGGTTATCTAATTCCTGGGCAACCTGGTGTCGGGAGAGACTGTGTTGGTCATGTTGATGCCAGAAGCTGGGCATAGCAGTTATTTCTATTATGAATTAAAATTTCCTTGTGCTTTATACTACAGTTTTCTGAGCCTGGCTAATGTGACTTCATGCCTAGGACATGGCTTTGCTCTTGAGGTGCTGGCAAATCAAGATTCCGAATGTGTGAGGCAGAGGTCTAAACCCAGATCATTGTTTATTCACCACTGTGATGAAAACACCCCCTGAGGTTTTGGGGAGAGAGCTATTGGCTCTCCTTGTTTTCTGGGTTTATCTAAAAGCTGCACTATCTAGTATAGTATCCACTAGCCACATGTGGCTTTAAAACTAGCCTTTAAAATTAAATTGAAATTAATTAAAATTAGATAAAATGAAAAAGTCATTCCTATAGTCTCACCAGCCATCTTTCAACCACTTGGTAGCCACACATGGCCAGTGTCTACTGTATTGAACAATACTGATATGGAATTTCCCCCATCATCTCAGAAAGTGCTATTGCACGATGATGATTTAGGAATTCACGCATTTAAAAATGAGCATTGGAAACGGATAAGTAAAACAATCATAATAATAAAAAATGACTGGAGCAGTAAGGAAAATGTTAGAACAGAATTGAAATAGATAGTATAACTACTAGGAAAGAGTCCACTAGTATTCTCTGTTATAGAATCATTTGTAAAAATGAGCTTAATTACCAGCAATGTCCGCAATAGCCAAACTGTGGAAAGAGCCAAGATGTCCATCGACAGATGAATGGATAAAGAAGATGTGGTATATATACACAATGGAATATTATGCAGCCATCAAAAGGAATGAGATCTTGCCATTTGCAACGATGTGGATGGAACTGGAGGGTATTATGCTGAGCGAAATAAGTCAATCAGAGAAAGACATGTATCATATGACCTCACTGATATGAGGAATTCTTTTTTTTTAATTTTTTTTATTTTATTTTACTTTTTTTATTCTTATGTTAATCCCCATACATTACATCATTAGTTTTAGATGAAGTGTTCCATGATTCATTGTTTATGCATAACACCCAGTGCTCCATGCAGAATGTGCCCTCCTCAATACCCACCACCAGGCTAACCCATCCTCCCACCCCCCTCCCCTCTAGAACCCTGTTTGTTTTTCAGAGTCCATTGTCTCTCATGGTTCGTCTACCCCTCCGATTTCCCCTGCTTCATTCTTCCCCTCCCACTACCTTCTTCTTCTTTTTTTTTTTTCTTAACATATATTGCATTATTTGTTTCAGAGGTACAGATCTGAGATTCAACAGTCTTGCACAATTCACAGCGCTTACCAGAGCACATACCCTCCCCAGTGTCTATCACCCAGTCACCCCATCCCTCCCACCCACCCCCCACTCCAGCAACCCTCAGTTTGTTTCCTACAATTAAGAATTCCTCATATCAGTGAGATCATATGATACATGTCTTTCTCTGTTTGACTTATTTCACTCAACATAATACCCTCCAGTTCCATCCACGTCGTTGCAAATGGCAAGATCTCATTCCTTTTGATGGCTGCATAATATTCCATTGCATGATATGAGGAATTCTTAATCTCAGGAAACAAACTGAGGGTTGCTGGAGTGGAGGGGGGTGGGAGGGATAAGGGTGGCTGGGTGATGGACATTGGGGAGGGTATGTGCTATGGTGAGCGCTGTGAATTGTGCAAGACTGTTGAATCACAGATCTGTACCTCTGAAACAAATAATGCAATATATCTTGAGAAAAAAAAAAGAAGAAGATCGCAGGAGGGGAAGAATGAAGGGGGGGAAATCGGAGGGGGAGACGAACCATGAGAGACGATGGACTCTGAGAAACAAACTGAGGGTTCTAGAGGGGAGGGTGGTGGGAGGATGGGTTAGCCTGGTGATGGGTATTGAGGAGGGCACGTTCTGCATGGAGCACTGGGTGTTATGCACAAACAATGAATCATGGAACGCTACATCTAAAACTAATGATGTAATGTATGGTGATTAACATAACAATAAAAAATTTTAAAAATGAGCTTAATTACTAGTGTCATTGGCATCGGGTCAATGTGAGCACTGAGTAAAGATTAACAGCCTAGCACGTAGTAAGCATCATATAAGCATGTGACGAGCACAGAAATGCACTGTTCAGATCTCTTGGTCGCAGGAGTGCAGTTGAATGGGTTATGCACACTGAGGCCAAGCTTCTTGTGGA
The DNA here is from genome assembly GCF_011800145.1 of Mirounga leonina. Taxonomy (NCBI): domain Eukaryota; kingdom Metazoa; phylum Chordata; class Mammalia; order Carnivora; family Phocidae; genus Mirounga; species Mirounga leonina. Next base: position 30,902 of record NW_023270783.1, on the reverse strand, counting down.
CCACCGCCAGCCAATAGCAGAGTGTGGCAGGGTGTTAGTGCCCCAGGGGGCTTTGACTTGCGGACTCCCCAGTGGTCTGGTCCAAACCTTTTGGAACTGCGATGCACTCCAAAACTCTTCCTTATCCAATCCATCCGCCTTCCTTCTCTCTTTCCACAGGTGTCAAACCTACAGCATGGTCTGAAGGCTGTCCCATCTCCATCTCCTCCTATTCTTTCCCCCAAGACACCTTTTGCATGTCTAATCTTGTCTTAGCATTGGCTATGCGGCAGACCCGAACTGAAGAAAATGCCTGCTTCTGTGAGCATTACTTTCTAGGGGACATATCTTCATCTTTTGCCACATGAAGCTTTCAAGCATCCTTCTTACATTAAAATGCCCACATCAGCTGAGCAAGCACTGTTTCTTCCATTTCTTTGGAGACCTTCACAGTGGGAAGCTCTTCTGAGCTCCCAGCTCTGACAGCACAGGCTGGTCGCACATCTTTCTGGGGTCCTCCAGAGGCGACTCTAATTTGGAGCTCTTGGAAGGGATGTTGTCTTCTGTGTTACATTCAGGTCTCTGAGACACATTCAAAATCCAGATATTGCCCATCAGTTTTGCTGTTGGGCATAGGTTACCTACTTTCAATTGCTTTATGCAAGAACACTCTATACCTTTAAGCCATCAGTTTCATGGAAAAAGCTGGAGATGCTACTTTTCCCCTAGCTTCAGAACCTTCCATTAACCTTACTGTCTTCTTTCCCAGCTTGGTCAAAACCCAAAATGGAGCCCTTCTGAGCACTGCACCTGAGCTCCCGTTTTGGATTTGTTGCCCAATCAATGCTCAGGCCTTTCCTTCTGTAGAATTTTACCTCTTCGGGTGTTCCCTTTCATCTTCCAGGGCCATGTCTATCCAGAGTGTTGCCATTATTTTCCTGCGCAATGCCCAACATACATACCAGGGTTTCCCATGACCTGAAACAACCTACAGGTTCTGCAAGGTAAACAGGCATTTGTAGCAGATCCTGGTGCCCCACCAATAGCCCCTTGGGTCCTACCACTGTAGCAGCCTGGCTTCCAACTGCCAACATCTGCATCTTTGCCAGAGGGTTTCTTCTTGCCCCTAAGCTCTCTGTCTACGTGTGCTGTAGGCCAGACAGCCTGAGGAGGAGTTCATGCTTCAGTTTCTTCACTGCAGGAACCCTGCTGGTGACTTGCTCAATGACACCTTGTTGGCTGCCTGCTCCACCCTGTTTCACTGCTCATTCTCCTCTTTGTTTCCTCTGATCATTTCCCAATAAACACCTTGTAATAGAATATCAGGGGAACCCAAGCACAGATAGTGTTCTATTAAGAAGACAATTATCATATGATCTCACTGATGAGGAATTTGAGAAACAAGACAGAGATCATAGGGGAAGAGAGGGAAAAAAATGAAACAGGATAAAACCGGAGAGGGAGACAAACCATAAGAGACTCTTAATCTCAGGAAACAAACTGAGGGTTGCTGGAGTGGAGGGGGGTGGGAGGGATGGGGTGGCTGGGGGATGGACATTGGGGAGGGTATGTGCTATGGTGAGTGCTGTGAATTGTGTAAGACTGATGAGTCACAGACCTGTACCCCTGAAACAAATAATACATTATGTTAATAAAATAATAATAATAAAAAAAGAAAAGATGTCCCATGGCCAAATAGGTTTAGGAACTTCTGGGCTCAACAAAAGTAAATATGATTCCTAAATGCAAGACTTCAAAACGCATCTGATCTATTAATTTACTTAGTGAATCTCCAAGGGTGGGAAGTAGACAGACTAACCAAAGTTATTTGGTAATGTGTTAGTGTTAGTTAGACACAGCGCATGCATGCACGGGCATCTATGATGTAGCTTAAGAAGAGCTACAATGTGATAACTGAACAAAATGTTTGGGAAGAGCATGGTTTTGGAGATATTTTGGTTCCATTTTCTAATACAATTTTACTCGAAATGTATAAGACTCATTAATTCCAAGGCACACAAATACTAAAAGCATAAACATATTTTCAAGAAGCAGTGGACAAGTTAATGAGCACTGCTTCCTGTGCATTATGGATCACCATGAAACCTAAGCACCCAGGGAATGGACCGGAAGGCAAGCCGGCCTGGACTGGCATACTCATGGAGCAGTCAATAACAGTCTTGCCCAATGCTTAATTAAGCAGTTCTGATTGTTCTCCAAATATGAGAAAATGCATTTGGAGATTCATGCTGGTGGTTCTGCCCTCCCAATTAATCTAGTTACAAATAGGTCCTTAGCCAATTCACTTTTTCATTATTGAGGGGACAAATCATAACAGAGCGTGAACTAGAACTAATTTAGCATGGTAAATACTTTTCCCCTAGCTGAAACTGAAGTGGAGAAGAAATTAGGTTCATTTAAACCCCCAGAGCAAATTTATTTCCTGTTTCAAGGCCCTTGCCTTTCCTGGGGGCCAAAAGGGGGCAACTTGTTTAGTATCCAAGGTGAGCCTCAGCATAGGTCTGACATTCTACCGCCTCTGGGGGTGTTTCAGGATGGTCTCACAGAATCTGCCTCCACCCCTGATGCCCCAATCAAGAGAGCAAACTGTTGGATCTACAGGTCAAATTTAACCTTCAACTATTATTTATTGGGGGACCAGTATATGTGTTTGTGTGTGTTTCTCTCTCCCTTCCAGTCTTCCTCCTGCTATCCTTCCCTCTCTCTTTCTTCCCCTCTCCCACCCCACATCTCTCAGTCTCTCTTCTGAGAGAGCAACCTCCCCCAAATCATACCTAAAAGCCAAATTAAATAAGCATATATATTTAAACTTAATAAGTGGATTTAAAACTCACTGAACTTCTTCATGTAAAATATATTTTTTTAAAAATCTTTCCAATTTTATTTTCTCTGCAGATATTAGAATTTTTATAAATCACACATTTGCATCATTTTAAACAACATTTGTAAACATCCATTTTTGAAATGCTTTTTCTGTAAGTAGTCTTCTTCCTTCCTTCCTTCCCTCCTTCCTTGCTTCCTTCCCTCCTTGCTTCCTTCCTTCCTCTTTGTTTCTTTTACTTTTTTTTTTATCTCTACCACAAAAGTAGATGGGGAAAGAAATTTTCTATTTCTATCCCTCTCAACACATAAGGAAATGCAGATTCAGAGCAACAGTTCTTTTCATAGTTTGCCCTTTGAACATGGTCATATGTTGCTGTGTAGGTTGTGCTGGTGGGAGTGGGAATGGAGGGCTTTTTCTTTTCTCTCTTTTTTTCAGTTTACTTTCAGTTTTATCTTTTATTTTCCCCCTTCTCATTCTTATGGGTTTAATTCTTATTTATAAAAATATATTGAACATTAACATGTTACTAGAAGTCAAAAGTATACCTCAAGTTAAATTAGGGGTGTGCTACTCCCTTCTAAGTGCCTTCCTCCCATGTCCTCTATACTTTGTGAGCAATCAGCCTTCCTATTTTCCAGTTAACCCTCCTGGGTTTCTTTCTGAATTGTCATTAAAGCATCACCTTCATTTTCAAAGGGAGCATTAACTCTTTCTTTTCAACCCATATGCTAAGTAGTATACCGTTGTCAGTTATTTTTCTGGAACACTTGTCATTTTGATGCAGGATCGTAGAGCCCAATGGTCAAGAAAGAATTCTTGAGACATGTTACTGTGCAAAAAGGTTTTTTATGATAGCACAGGGACAGGACATGTGGGCAGAGAGAGCTGCATGGAGATTGTGAGGAGTGACTGATTGTATACTTTTCAGCTTGTGGAGGGAGGGGAAAGGAGGGATAAAGTAAGTTTCCAAGGAATTTTGAAGAAAGGCTTTCAGGAACTTGAGATGCTAGTTGCTGTTAAGATAAGGTTATTTTGGTCTCCAGCAAAACATCAGCATTAAGACAGCCATGAGTTCCTTGAGGAAAGTCACATGTTGCATGTGTCAGGGATCTATGCATGGGCTGCAAGCTGTAAGGAGATGCTAATTTAAACTACATTTCTCTTGCCCTTGTTTTCCTTTTCATTCCCCCCTCTGAACAATTTTGACCTTTAAATCTTTAAGGTTGTTAAATGTGGAAGGTCTCATCTTCTGTAGCTTCCTCCTGCATAGAGATGTCCCTACCTATGGGTCAACATTGGTCAGTCAGGGAACATACAGGGGAAGGCAGAGGCAGCCGAGTCCAATGTGGACAGCAAAGAAGTATCTCTGGTAAGGACTAGCTGTTGACGTGAAGTTACTGTAGTGATGGAGTCTTGGCACCAAGCGGAGAAATATCAGAAAAAGCAACCTATTAGGATTAGGATGGCTCTAAGAATGAGAAGTCCAACAAGAGACCCTTAAGAGTTGACCATAGTCCTCCCAGGAACCAGGAACTTAACCAGTCCTTGAAAGAGAGGGGAGGATTCTGTAGAGCCTCAATTTGGGTATTCATATCTTTTAATAGCCCTGTGACATGTTTGTGGTAATCTGAAGTACATACACAACACTCTGTTTAAATAAAGCATAGGTTCCTCCTTGAGCTGCAGTCATGATATCAAGGGCCATTCAGTTTTGGAGGGCCATCTTTTGAATTTGTGGGTGACTACAAGTTGGGTCTGGTTAAAGGTAGCCACTGTATGCTTGATGAAACCTCTATTTGCAAGTTTATATCAACACAAGTGGCTCCTGGGGCAAATATGGCTAAGGGATAAAACCATCAAGAAACCCTTCGACTGAAGTCTAACTTTCACAATACCCTAATTATGAGGAATCACTGGCATGTAGGAGAAGACTTATCTGGGGATATGGGAGTCCCAAACTGCATCATCCAATCCAATCCTAAGGAAAGTAGAGCCATCCATTACCTCCACAAGTCCATAGTTAACCCCACAGAGTGGGGTACGCTCTGGCTTTTAAGGAGCAATTTTGTCAAGGTGACCAATTGGTCAAGGTGATAGCTGAGTTATACAATTATTGGGGAATCCATCCCATTTTCCAGCTGTTCAAATAATCCTATGCCCATGGAGTCCTATTATTCCCAAAGAATAACAAGGAAGAAGACTGTTTATGCATGAGCTATTGTAGCAATTTCTCTGAAGTTTACCTCAAGTTGTCTAGTTTAGGCAAACAACAAACATTTAAAGACAATCAGAACTAGAATTTAACATCTTCAAAGATGTGGTATTGAAACATAATTTTTCTCTCCCAAAATCACCCTTGTTTTCAGAGACAGCAAAGTCAAGACTAATTCATTTGAAAAGCAAGTTTAATTTTAATAAACTTGGCCCAATTATTTACATAAGCTCAGCAAGAATAGTGATTGATCATACAGATCTTTTAAAATCTGCTTTGCTGGAACTTTTTATAAGGAATCTAGGTTGAACTTTTACTAGTCTCTAAAGGCCAGAAGCCAAGCCAAATAATTGCCACCAGACATGCCTGCAATACCTGTAGATTTGGGTGAATTCCTCTCCTCAAGGTCCCCAAAATATCCTGAGGTTCCTGCACCTGCCAGGAAGTGACATTCTTTACTCACCTGGTAAGGCTGCTAGGAACTCAGCAAGCAAGATAGCAGGCCAACATTTCCAAGGGGCTTTATTGGCTCCAGAAAGTCAACCTTAGTTCCTCAAAGCTGTCTGGTCATATTTGAGTCTATGCATGTTTCTTTCAAATATGACATTCTAGTCAAAGTCTTGGTAAAATAACCAATGTTCACAATAGTGTCCCGTTACAAAGAGAACAGATTCTTATTGAACTTATGCAAACAATTATAACTGCCCTGAAAGAAAGAATACTCACTGAGAGTTTCTGAATTTTAGAGGGTTCAGGTAGAGAGAAAAGTTAAATGCTTCAATTTGTTTACAAAGGGATATTTTATCTTATTTCTGTATATCATGGATATCTTAAGAGAAAGTTTCCTTAATCTGGAAGAACAAACATTAGAGAACCTGCAATGTTTTAAGCAAGAGTCACAAAACTATAATCATCTTCAATTCATTTAATTCCATGTTCCTAATTCTTGTTCCATTTGAAGACAGCTTTTAGTTGGTTGTGGAAATTCTTGCCAATTTTAGTTTTATGGTTTTAAAGATATCAAAAACCTGCGTTTGTTAAAAAAGTCCTTTCTATGAATCTCTTTGAAGATGAAACTCATTTTGTAAATGACAAACGACTATAATGCAATTGACAAGGAAATTCAGTTATTTCTGTAACATATAACACTTCAATAATCGGATCAAGTGATGACCTCATTTCAAAACATATTAAAGCTTCAGGAATTTCAAATATATACATACATATATGTGTGTATGTGTATATATATATATATATATATATATATATATATATATATATATATAT